>NC_092804.1:16418560-17018560 GCF_040954645.1 Diabrotica undecimpunctata | reverse complement strand
TCTAATGTTACCAAAAAACTACTATTAACTAAAAAATTAGTTTCAGAATAAAATATACAAGGTTAGTTATAACACTCAAATAACGAAAAGTTTATTTCAAAGATCCCTTAAATAACATCGTAGGGGAGAGGTGGGTACAGTGACACAGAAAAATTTGAATTTCTGTCATCGCTAGACCATTAATAGGATTTTACTTGCAAATATCAATTTGGACGTGTTATTGTGTTGCAAATACATCATGAATGACTACATTGCTATAAATTAAGAAAACAAATAGATTTAAAAAAAAGTCTGAAACTTTGCATTGTGTCAGTGTTCCCTGGTATGAAGGGTACACTGACACAAAGACATTTTTCAACTGTAATATGTAAGTATTATTATTTAGGACTAATTAAACAATAAAAACGTATCTTTATTATTGATCTATAGAAAAATATTATAAATGCTTGTTGTTTTCTATGAAATCAAGTCCGTTTTAACATTAGGAAAAAAGTGTCGACCCCTGCTAATTTTTGGATGGTCCAAAATTTTTATAATCTGGTTGTTGAATATAACACCAATGTCTGTGACACATGGAAACACAAAGCATGTGACATTTTTTGAATTTTTACGTAAAAAACTGACTTCCATCGTACCAATGGTGTTTATCACCACAACTTTCCCAATATAATATTTTTCGATTTCTTTATTGGAATGGGCTTCATATTTGAGTCTCACTAATAAGAAATCATTGATCTTAATGTCGCAAATTTTGGCTGGATCTAATGTCAAATCACATAGGTCTTCATCATCACTATCTGAAAATATTTCACTTCCCTCTGACGTGTCAGAATTATGGAGACTATAAGTTTTACCATCTTCGTCTTCCGACTCAATAACATCATCATTGTTTTTAATGTCTTCTGAGATTATGCTTCTTTTAACTGTTTTCGCTTTTTTGGCTCTATTACTTTCAATTTCGTTTTTCTCTGGAGTGTCAGTAGCAATCATAGTCTTGCCTTTTTTTCTTCTAGTTTTAACCGAAATTGTCAGACTTTTTTTTGGATATTCACGAATAGCTGATGGACTTACAAATGTCAATTTTCTTCCACTTGTGGATGAAGCTGACAATTTCTGTAATGGAGTTACGTCCTGGTTCTTGATAGAGTTATCTGTGGTACCTCCTGTCGAGGTAGATGGTTTTGGATCAATATTTGGTGAATTAACTAATGGTCGTTCTGTAACTTGGCTTGCGAAATAATCATCATCATTAAATACGTGACGGTCAAAGGGAAATATTCCAGTTTTTTTAAAAGCTGCCGATATATTTACAGGTGTCATAGATCTGGGGTAAGCGAGTCCCACAAATGATGCTACATGGTAGATTGTCACAGGTGTGCCCGGATTAGCTTTTTCCCACGAACTTAAAGCATCGTTGTAAAATATATGAAACGGTTTTAGCAGACCCACATCTAATGGTTGCAACCGATGGGTGCAATGAGGAGGCACAGTCAAAACAGTGACCCCATTATCTTTGCACAGAATGATAGCTTCAAGAGATATATGGCTCTCATGGTTGTCCATGATTAATAGTGAAGGGTTAGCTTTTGAACTACAAGTATGTTTAATGAAATGTTTTAAAACTTCAATAAAACATTCTGTGTTCATCCATCCTGCTTTCGTAGCCAAGCCTAACGTCCCAAATGGCGCTCCTGCCAACTTATGGCTTTTAAAATGGACTCTCGGAAATACCATTACGGGTGGGATTGCACTTCCATTTGCACTTACAATGCAGCATGTGGTAACAAGTGTACCTCTTTCACTGCTTTGAATTTTAGACACTTGTCTAGTGCCTTTTTTGGCTAGCACCTTTGTCGAATTGTTTTGAACTGTCAAAGTTCCGGTTTCGTCTAAATTGTAAATTCTGAATCCATTTGAAAAATTTGGATGTCGCTGCAAAACTATTTCCAACTTATTAAAAAATAAGTTTACATTTTCTTTATTGAATCCTGCTGCTCTTGCTAGACTACATCCCTCTGGAGTTCTTAAGGATATTGTACGATGTCTATGGCGAAATCCTTTATACCAGTCGACTGAAGCTTTTTTTTCCTCCTCCCAATTTTTTGGAATTTTTAATTTATTTGCTTTCGCTAAGTCATATGAAAGTTTGCGACAATCGGTAATTGTTAAACTGTAAAACATTTTTGAACACGTTATGATATAATCAACGAGAGCTTCCTCTAGTTCCAAAGAAAATATTTGGTTTATTTTATAGTTAGGAGCCATTCGGCATTCGGGATCATCTCTATATTTCTTTACGTATCTGCTTACGGTTTTAAAGCTTAAGTTTTTCTCTCTAGCAGCTTGACGAATTGATATACCACTGATAACTAGATTGACTGCTTCCCTCATAGAATCTTCATTGAATCTACCCACTGTCTTATCCGTTTTCTTCTGACGTACCATATGTAATGTAAATTCATAATTAACAAAAGCTTCTTAGACCCTAATATGATTTTCCAGCACTCATTTGCTGTCAAGATTTTATGAAATTCACAAGAAGGGTACAGTGACACATCGTGTCACTGTTCCCTATCAATATTCGTGTCACTGTACCCACAATGCTGTTTTGTACAAAAATTTGTAAATTTTTTGTTAATCTACAAAGATTTTAAAGAAATTTTATTGCTATTACTTACATTTTATACGACTTTTTTACGACCCAGAACACAATCCAATAATTCAGGTTTGTTTCCTCGTAGTAAACAACTAAAAACACCCTTGACAAAATACTTCTGCACTAACAAAACACAAACATGCGATTTTCTCCAAACACAACAGATTCTGTCAACTTTTTATAAGACAAGTAGTATTCTTATTATACCAACTGTAAAATTCCACAATATCACCAACTTGCTAACATATTTTCTACTAGGATTTTAAATGTGTCACTGTTCCCTGTGTGTCACTGTTCCCGCCTCTCCCCTACATTAAATAATAAAATTGCGGCTCAGTGATAAAATATAATGTACCTAATCGTTCACCGCGAATTCTTTGAGTGATCTTTTCGAACTGTATATTATGAACAATAGATGTGAACAATATAAACATTGCCCATAATTATCAACCTAACTAAAAAATGCTGAGGCGTCTTACGTGGAAGAATGGGGTTTATAATATCAAACCGATCAAATTTCGTTAGACTCAACACATTGAACGCTTTCTTGAGATATTAATTATTATAATATATGCATATAAAATAAAATCTAACCTAAAATGAATAAATTACTATTTAACTGGGAATAAGCCACAATTAAAGGTTAAAATACGTTTATTGACGTTTCAATTTCCACTTCGGAAATCGTTCTCAAAATACAAACATTAGTAAATTAAACAAATTTTGTTTTTGTTACTTAGTGAAAAATTCTTCTATTAATTTAATTTTATCTGACTCATCTATATTGACAATTCAGACATACATTATACATTTTAAAGTAGACGACTTTAAAATGATATTGCCAATATTGTTGAGTTGCGTTCCTGGGACGACTTTACTTATAAGATAGTTCATTCGATTACATGAAATCAACTTTAACTTGAGAATATCCGTCAGAAAAGATCATAACATGTAATTCGTCTTTAAAAAGACAAACACATGCCATGATGACAGTAAAATTCTCCTGTTAGTGATTCCATAGTAAATTATGAGGGAAAAAACCAGGAAAAAAAACCTCATAATACTATCCCGTCATGGTAAGTATTTGATCTTGCATTTATTTTACCTTCAATAAATACCAAATTCCGATTTTATATGTTTGTTATTTAAAAAATATAAATGATGTATTCTCTATATGTTACTGAGTTACCAATACTGGTATTTTCTTTTTAATAACTTCCTCTTTCAATATGGGTAACCATATTGAAAGAATGGAATGATTCAAATATAGTCCTAAAAGAAACGGATGGTAAAAAGAGAAAAATCAAAGAAGCGGCTCTAATTATGCTAAATGAGACCAATTGTGTCGCGAATTCCTCGGCAGAATGTAGTAGGATCTGGTTACCCATATTGAAAGAGGAAGTTATTAAAAAGAAAATACCAGTATTGGGAAGTCAGTAACATATAGAGAATACATCATTTATATTTTTTAAATAACAAACATATCAAATCGGAATTTGGTATTTATTGAAGGTAAAATAAATGCAAGATCAAATACTTACCATGTCGGGATAGTATTATGAGGTTTTTTTTCCTGGTTTTTTCCCTCATAATTTACTATGGAATCACTAACAGGAGAATTTTACTGTCATCATGGCATGTATTTGTCTTTTTAAAGACGAATTACATGTTATGATCTTTTCTGACGGATATTCTCAAGTTAAAGTTGATTTCATGTAATCGAATGAACTATCTTATAAGTAAAGTCGTCCCAGGAACGCAACTCAACAATATTGGCAATATCATTTTAAAGTCGTCTACTTTAAAATGTATAATGTATGTCTGAATTGTCAATATAGATGAGTCAGATAAAATTAAATTAATAGAAGAATTTTTCACTAAGTAACAAAAACAAAATTTGTTTAATTTACTAATGTTTGTATTTTGAGAACGATTTCCGAAGTGGAAATTGAAACGTCAATAAACGTATTTTAACCTTTAATTGTGGCTTATTCCCAGTTAAATAGTAATTAATTTAAAATGCCACAAGAAAATAGCTTCAGAACAATACTAAAATGAATAATTATTAAATGGCTCTTAACAAATATCATATCATAAAATAAACCTCTTGACTCTTTTACGAATATTAAACGAATCATGTTTTTGATGTATAATAGTGATTTTATCTCTGTAAAATTGTGGCTTAAAAAATTATCTTTGATTATTCTTTGATTTTTCCGCTAACTCTTTTATATTATTGTTTATTTTGTTCCATTCATTCTTATTCTTATCCTTAAACCAAAGAATACAGACGCATCTATATGCTTCTATATTATTTGGTTAAACCTTTTGTCAAAGAACAGAAAACAATTGTTAGTTGTTCTGTGCTTTTGTCAGTATTCCATGATGTTCAGAATCTCTTCAGCAATATATCCTCAGCATTTTGTTTATTATTTAAGTACTTAATTATTTCTCTGTTATTTTTCAGTATATTTTTTAATTATATTTATATCCATAACCTCCAAATTTATCTTTTAGATTGATGCTGAAAGAAACCTCTGGGTCTTATCGGACAGACTGCCAGCGTTTATCTACAGAGAACTTAATCCGAACCAAATCAACTACAGAATTATGAAGATGAATATCGACAGTTCCATTAAAGGTACATCATGCGAAGCATAACACAACCCAGTATTATTATGAGTGATTGTATTATTTTTATAAATACATAGTTTGTAGGATCCCTAAATTGTATTAATTATTTATAAAACAAGTACATTACAAGTTAGTTACTTATTGTTTTCTTTACCAGTTGAATAGAACAACAGTCAACAGTCCCAGTTGACTAGAAAATTTAATAATTAATATAGTACATAGCTCAATAGCATCAAGTTAGAATCTATGGGAAAGCTATGATATTAAAAACGGTGTCAAAAGGTATGGTTAACGATCATACCAATATGGCGGTAGGATCAAGGCCGGACTCAATAATATTAAAACTACTATACAATTATGATTAGTTATTCAGAAGATTTAAACATCATCTAAAAAAGTGCAATATATTTTTAATAAACTATGATTAAACTACTAAAAAATAAAAAATACTAAATACTAAAAAATCACGTAAAAATCATGATATACACTAAATTCACTAACTGCGCGAGTATAAAAAATGTACGAAACAAATCGATTAAAACGTAAGAATACAAGATGCACATTGATTAAAAGTGTAGCGTAATAAATGCCACTGTTAGGCTTCCATTAAGCACACTGGAGAAGTGTGCTTAATTCAGTAGTGCTATGTTGTCATATTTTGACACCGACTGGAAGTGGATGAAAGTTACTATACAACCAAACACACGTGCTCATAGCCAATATAAATTTAGGCTTAAACTGTCTAATCATCCAGAGGAAGAAAGGCGTAGTCCAAGGTTTGCTCTAATTAAAAGTTTTTCGATGGATTGTTAATAATGTACAGTTAAGTACTATATCCTCCTGAGACCTGAGCTGATTCTTTTTGTTTTTTTTTTTATTAAATAGTAAAATTCGTATGATGTTGATTATAAAAACACATGTAAATTTTTCTAAATTTTTATTTTGTTGTTAAATATGAAAAAAATTATGTCCATTCAAAAGGACATCAGGATCGCATCAATACAAAATTATTATAAATGAAACTGTTTAAAGTAATTGTTATTTCCCGTTAAACATAAAAATATGTCACATGATTCACAATAAACTTTTGTTTTACCTTTGCAACCTGGAAGCTTGCATCTAACAGAATTTTTTAACTCGGATGCCATTGCAGGAATGTGTTGTATCTTTCTTTTAGTAGAAGTTTGAAGTGATGGTCTAGGATTGGAACTGTTTCTAGTTACTAATGTTGAAGTGTTCCCAAAATCAGAATTTTCAGAAATGTTGTCTTTAAGGAGCAACTCGGAAACAGCTATTTTAAATTCCAGGAACTTCATAACGGTTTTATTAGCATCACCAAGTTGCTTATGGTCATCTCTGTATAGAATCCAAGAATTGGCAATCGCAAGATCAAATAAGTGAAAAATGGTTTTGACTGTCCATTTTTTACTTCTAGCTCCCATTCTATAATAACTTATCATCCTGTCAATTAAATCTATTCCCCCCATGCATTCATTATACTTTTTAACAATGTTTGGTCTAGGTACCTCAATATATCGGGAGTCCTTTTTTGACCACCGCTTACATTCATCTGAAGGTTCTATTTGCAATGCAGTTGACGCTAGCATAACTGATTTCATATCATACCATTGGACTATGTTAATTTTTCCATCAGCTCTTACATCCTGCTCAGATGAACCACGACCCAATCGAGTCATCACCTTATCCGATGTTACATGAACTGCTTTGGGTATTCTGGATCTCATTATTGTACCAGTTAAAAAAATATTTTTGTTTAACATGTACTCAAGTAAAGGTAAGGTGGTGAAATATCTATCGATGAACACATGTGTTCCTTCTAATAACGTTGTTGATAACTTAATAACTGCGGATGGACCAACACCTAACTTCTTAACATCATCATCATTCTGCAGAAATGTATTTTTCCTTTGATAAATATCGAAGTCTAATATTAATCCTTTGGGAGTGGCACAGACAAAATTTTTTAATCCTTCTGGGTTAGGTTTACCTCGAACAAATTGTTTCATGTTACACACGCCCGTAAAAGGTATCATTTGTTCGTCCACAGCAACCTCATTGTATCTTGGAAGTGTCAAGCAACCTCTTCGTATTCTGTCAACTAAAGGCCGGATCTTAAATAATTTGTCAGCATTTCTTTGATCTTGAGGCACATCAGCGTCAATAACTACTTTTAAGTTGCTCCTGATTTGAAAATATCTATCACGAGTCATGGCTTGTGCAATGCTGTTGACTTTTGTTGTCTTGGCCCAAAACATTCTAATTTGTGGATAATTCAGACAGGACATTAGAATAGATATTCCAAAAAATTTTTTCACCTCCGTTAGAGTAACGTTCAAAGGTTTTCCTTTTTCTTGCAAAAATTTAATATTTGTACAATTACAAATATTCTCAAAATCTGAATCATCAAAATACATACCGACATAGTTTTCAACTTTCCAATTTTGCCTCTCGTAGACTGTATCGACAATTCCAGTAAAGTCTATATGCTGAGGGACAAAAACACTCATTTTTTTCCATGTATTTCGGTTCTCCTTTTTTTTCGTTCACTGAGTGGCACGTTATCTAATTCATCTTCGGGTGGCATTTCTGTATCTTGTTCATCATCTGTATGTTGGGCCGAATCTGATTGCTGAGGCTGATACGATTCTTCATTTGGATCAAAGCCGTCATCAGAGTTTTCAGAATCTGAAACGTCTATATCTGAATTTTCCAGGCATTCAAGAAGTCTTTCAATGTCAACTTCGGGTCTTAAATATTTTTTATTACCAAACACAGCTGAAACAAAAAAGTCTAATATAATATTTTATGTATGCCTAAGGACCTGACGTCCATAAAAAAGGACATCCCCGTTTTAGATAAAAAACAATTTAAAAATGGTTTGATAAGACAACTACATCGCATGAATGCATTTATAATATCCTAAGTTATTAGACTAAGCAACATTTAGGTTAATAATCTAATAAAATTAGCTACTTACCATCAATTGTTTTTCTATAACTGCCCGCCATTTTTGTCACTTGAGATTAACAGGTTAACTAAGTTATAATGTGGTCACAGTAATACGGCGCGCTGTTGTCAGGGTCACTTGTATATACACTACGATGGACTGTGGGACTCGGCGCTGTAAATTTAGTTCTTTCAAAAAAAATATATAAAACGTAAATGTCCATTTAATTGGACATCAGGTCTCAGGAGGATATAGAGCAAGCACAATCTTCTTTGTGTAACATACTTTATTTCAAGTGTGGGCTACAGGCCTTTCATCATAATTTTTGAAGGTCGGTAGGTAGCTACATGAATCAATTCCTCGAATGTCCAATGTCTAACGGTACTCAGCCAGGAAAATTGTTTTAATCCGACCCAACATTTTCCTTCTATTTTATCCTCAATTGTTAACCGCAGTAGACAAAATTTAGGATCTTTCTTACTTTCCGTTTTCATTGTTATGATGAGCTTCTACTGTTTGTGGATTTTTGCACACGTTAGATATGTGTGGTATCATGGGACGGTAACATAAAAAACACGGGACGTGGCACTCCGGTAGTGACCGAGGTAGGGAAGCATAGCTTTCTTTTTGTCTGAACCAGGAGCGATGGTTTTAATTTACTTTCTTTTATTTTATTTTATTCTATTTTATTTTCTTTATTCGATTCGATTTGATAATCGATTCGATTCGATAATTGATTCGGATTCGATTTTATTCGAAAATCCATTCAATATTTTATTGGATTCGATATTTAATTCTATTCGATTCGTTGATTCAATTCGATTCGATATTTGATTCGATTCGATTCGTGTAATTAATAAGTGTAAATAGCAAAGAAAGGCCAAAAAGTGTTTTGTAAAAGTTTTATTTTAAAAAAATCGATATATATATTTTAATATTTGGTATGTATAAAAATGCAATTACAACAAATAAATAAATAAATCTATAATCACAAACAACTAAGACTTAAAAGCCAAACATTACCACGATTCCAGAATCTTGAAATATATTGATATCATTAAAGATATATTCACAATAGTGCTCTGTTCTCAATACTCGCTAGTTCTCATAAAATGTATTTACACGAGAAATGGATGAGCCTAACTACATTAACGTTCTCGCCCCAATTCCGCTTAGATATCTATACATTTCAAGAAATATTTGATTAAAGGAATGTCGAAATTACATCGATAGGGTGTACTTTTGACTGGCTCCACTCTATCTTCGAACATTTGTCTTCCTGACAAGTACGAGTAATTTTATTGATGAAAAGTGGAATTATTTGAAAAATATAAATGATAAAATAACAATAAACAATATTATCCAGCCATTGAAAAAAATCATAAGTATAGAAAGGTGTGCAATAAAAATTTCGTATGTTGGAAAATTACTCACTCCAACACAAGAATTATATTAAATAAATTATCTAAATTCCTATAGAAGTGGTATATTTGAAATTACACATAAAACATTCACATAAAACTTAGTTCTGATATAACTTGGTAAGTATCTGAATGTTTTTTTAACGCAACAAAAGTATTAAGTATATATAGTTATTGTGCCACTTTATCAAAAATAGAATATGTTAGTCAAATATTCAGCAAATTACTTAAATATGGCTAGATAGTGTATGAATATAATGTGTAGACTACATAAATTGGCAATTTTTGTAAAAGGGTTACAAAATGACAAAAGAAAAATTCATTCTGCAATTGAATAGTCCCACTCGCCATTTACTTTTAGATCTACGTCAATGTAATAGCCCATAATGTTTGCTTTTTGTTGTATTAAATAAAAATTTTACTTAGATTTCTCAAAAAATTTGTCGAAAATATAACACTTGAGCCAAAGATTACACTGATAAAGCCAAGTCATAAATGTCATTTCATTCAGGAAAAATTGATGGTGACTAAAGTACTAATATCCTGTATTTTTAAGTAACTTCAACGCTATCTTAATTATGATTTTTTTCGATAGTTCTGTATTTAAATTTAAATTTTAAATTAATAATTTTTAATTTCCAGAATTTTTTTTCTGGAATAGTTTTCAGTACTTAAATAAAATGTACAATGCGACCTAAGAAATGTTAAAAGGATTTCAAAATAGCATAAACGGCACCTACTTCATTTTTTAATTGGCCAAATAATTTAGTACCATCTCACAGACAAAATCCAATCATTAATAGAATTTCATCGTGTGCTATGAAGAGCATGAAAACATTGCTATAGCAGGATCTTCCGTTTCGTACGTAATCAGCACGTCCCTAAATTTATCCAACAACTGTAGTAATTGACTCCTTCGTAGGTTTTCCAGGTACATGATTTCTTCCACGTGGTGGTTGCCTTGAAAGTATTCTTTTCTACATAAGCGGGCAAATAGTTTCAGGTCCTCCGGTGTATTTGTGGCAGGAATCTACAATAAATTACACATATTAATCAATTTTATAAAGACAGAAAAGATATGTAAACTCTGATCACTCAGCTGTGTTACTGATACTGACTGAAAAAAAAATCATAAAAAAATGTTACACATTTTGTAAATAAAAATGAAAATTGGGAATTTAAATATTAATATAGAATTAAAGACAACTAAAAAATAGAAACAAGCTAAGAAATTGATAAAAATTCTACAAATTGCTGCATAATAGACAAGAAAAAACCTAACAAAAGGTAAAGAAGGGTGGGAAATGATGGTACCAGTCTAGAAATCCCCAGGATGAAACCATACCAAATAACAACAGTGAATAATCGAAAAGGAAAGTAAATAAAATAAAATAAAATTATTTTGACTCCTATATCAAAAGCGACGACATAGAATACTCATTGTGGAAACTACAAAAAAAAAATAAAAAGATCAATAAAATCGATACCCCCTTTGAGAAAAGAAAACGGACAATGGACAAGAGACAACAGGCACAAACCTGTACTATTTGAAACAGAAATGTTCTGTGCTGATATTCCAAACAAATCTAAATGATTTAGTAAGTTACTTATTCTAGAAATGTATATAACAATATATCAGAAGTATTATCACCGGTAACTCCAAAAGAAGTTACACCTGAAATAAAAAATAACATAAATCCAAAGAGAGCATCAGGATTTGACCAAATCATGGGACAAATCCTGAAATAATGTGATAAACAATAGCGGTGATCTGGAAAGTAGCTGAAATAATCATGTTGACCAAACCAGGGAAGCCACCAATATATGTAATGGTACTTACTTTGAAAATAGAACTTCTCTCTTCATCGGGAAAATCCAGAAGTAACTCCTCCTGGTAGTCCTGTTTGTCCTCTTCTGTAGATGTAAAACTAACATTCTCTAATCTAAAGCACCATTCAAAAATTCAACATGTAAATTTTTCCTTAGAACTATCGAATATTTAAAATGTATAAAAATTCATTTGATACGCCCCTGGCTGGTACGTAATAATAATCTGAAGTTTTGTTGACCCAGGTGTATAGGCGAGACATCTAAAGAAAATATTAACTGCGTAGTGCCTATTTGCGTCTTAATTAAATACATTCCCACAAAAAACCTGAAGGCCCAGGACTTTTAAGGTCGATTATAGAATGAAAAGCGTAATTAATAGTTTCAAAAACCGGCAAATTTTTACTTAATTCGAATGAGTTTTGGTTAAAAAGCAGGTCGATTATCGAATGAAAAGCGTAATTAGGAAAAGATTCGATTGGCTGGCAGTTAGAAACTAGATGGGGAGAGACAGAGGGAGCTGACCACGAAAGGTTGGTGGGGAGCTGAAGGTCGCAGAAGCAGAGAGAACGAATTGGGGTCTGAACGAGAAAAGATCTGTTTCGGAGATAATTTCAAAAACCGGCAAATTTTTTACTTAATTCCAATGAGTTTTGATTAAAAAGCAAGTGATTAGGCTCAAATGCTATGTGGCAGTCTTTTTGAAGTGAGATAATCACCGGTTTGTTGCGGTATTCCGTAAGAGGCCCACATGGTTTTAAGTAAAAATTAAGCAGCTGAGTTTTGAAGAATACATATTGTTATCATCCAGGATAACCTGAAGCCCAATTCGATGTTTGACCTCCCCGAGTTTTGTGCAGCTTCCATTCTGTGTCTCCCATGGGTCGAATCCAGATTGTTTGAAGTTTGTGTGGAACAGTGTTTTTTTGTATCCAATTCCAAGGTAACAAACTTTTTTAATATTTATTTTAAATTTAAAAAGAATTTAAAATTGAAACTGAGAACATAACTCCAAATATCAATCACCAAAAATTCACTTCTCATTCAACCAATCCGGTAGTGATAGGCCAAGGCTGCCAGAAAAAATACTTTTTAATAGCGATCCAGATCTGCATTCATTGTGTAAAAATAGTGTCTTGGCAGGAAACAAACAGCTTGTGATGTAATGTGAGTAGTCTGAACAAGCTCCAGACTAAAAAGGAAAAGATATTGTATATTGAATATTTTAGACATGTCATGAGAGGATAAGGATACAGACTGCTACAGTTGATTATGGAAAGTAAAATTCAAGGTAAAAGAGATAGAGAAGGAAGGCCAATCACTTGGATGCGAAATCTGAGAGAATGGTTTAACTTGAGTTCCATCCAACTTTTTAGATATGCCATAAATAAAATGAAAATTGCCATGTTGATATCCAACTTTCGATGGAAGACGGAATTTTAAGAAGAAGAAGATATTGTATATTGTAACATATGAAATAATATCCGATTTATACAAACGGAATAGGAAGCTTCCATTTTGATTTTACAATCCACCAATAGATGGCATTACTGTGTTATAGCGTCACTGTATTCGTGAATATTCGAACACCTTTTGTAAAAGCTTAAAAGTCAATTTCCCGAATTAACACAAATTGGAAGCATAGCTTTCTTATCGCAGGCTACGGACAGAATGAATTGATCGGTGCAATGGATCGCGCAGAGGTGTCAAAAAATATAAACAAGAGAAATGTAATGAAACGCAATGAAATGACAGATGACGCGACCACACACTACGTAGAGTAGTAAACGCAGTCCCATGCGCGTTCCTTAATAAAATTAAATAAAAATAAAACTAAAATGAAATCATATAAAATAAATTAAAATACAATTATTTTAAAATAAATTAAAATAAAATACAATAAAACAAAATGAAATAATATAAAATTACAATAAAATAAACTAAAATTGAAATAAAATAAAATTAAATTAAAATAAAATAAAATTAAAATAAAATAAAATTAAAATAAAATTAAAATAAAATTAAAATAAACTAAAATTAAATTAAAATAAATAAATTCAATTCAATTAAAAACCATCGCTCCATTCGTAGACGATAAGAAAGCTATACCTCCCCTTCTTGGTCACTCTCGGAGTAAGACATCGCGGTTTGTTCTTACTGACCGTTTAAAATTCTATAAACTTACGTAATATTCCTGTTAGTTATTAGTTCCGGCGCCTCTGATATGGTTGATGCTCCACTTTCTGATTCAGTTCTTTCCGTGTGATTTATTTGATAATTTGACATTACAGTGCTACTTCTAGGAGATGGTGATGTCAAATGTTTCTTATGGTTATCACTAGAACAAAAAAGTAACTTTTAATATATTCGTAAACTATTACTACGACATTGGCAATACCACTACACACAATAAATACCGGATCTAACTAAAAAACAGCAACTTTAAAGCAAAATTTGACCTTATTCATCAATACAATCTCCTTCGAGGGCAATATACTGATTCCAGCGATTTTATAAAAATTCTATGTCTTTTTATGGAATGATTTGTCTTTAATCCAAATATAAGTCTCAGTTTCTGCTATAAAAGCTGAACAGTATTTGATTTTATTTTGTTTTATTACATTTTTGTGTGAGCCAATTATTCTTTATTAAAATATATAAAACTATAATAAATATTTAAATATGTTTTCTTGTACACACACACACACACCAGGGTATGCAAAACAAATTAGTGGGTCACAAAGGATAAGCACAAAAATAACCGGGCCACAGAATAATAAGTTTGGGAAACGCTGCCTAGAGCATTATTTGGCCTTTGACGTCTGTATACAGCTAGTAGTTGCTGAGGATCAGGTCTAAAGAATACGAATACGACTCGACCAAATATAAGTCTCGTTTACTCTCAAGACATGACAATATTTTAACAAACAGGGACAACGTCACATCTGACCATCCGAGTTCTGAACTTTTTGACTAAGATATGATCTTTGAAAAATGTCTTTCTTTATGTGCATGAATGTTATCCTCTGTTGTTCAATCCCGTTTGTTAATATAGCAGTAAATACTAACAAAACAAGATTACGAGAGTAGCTGAATTAATTGAGTTCATATATGGTTTACTTACGTTTTATGTAATAGTAATCCGTTATCAGTGGGCATGTACTGAATGTATGTGTGAAGTTGTAATAGAAGGTGATGCTGCAACATCCAAATAATTGTCTGTACCAGTTGAGACTGTTGCGTAGGGTGACACAGCGGATTGCATTTTTGTCCTAAAGAGGTCGGTAATGAAAATTCGCTAATGACTCTTATTAAGTTTAAACCTGAAACAAGAACAAGTGGAGTCAGTACATTTCATAAAATCAAACAAATATGTTCAGTTTATCACAAATTACAATATTGTAACGAGTTAACTTGTTATATAGTATTTTTATTAGCAATTAATCACAATTTTAGCTTAATTTGGAAATTTCGATTTCCACTTTGCCGAAAAATTTCTGAGAAATTTCCGAAGTGGAAATGGAAAATTTCTAATTGAGAACTTTGTTAACAAATTGTATTTTCAAGATGTTAATAAAGTTAAGTTTATTAAAAAGCGACTTATTTATCCATGCAAAAGACTTTTTTTAGAAAAATCGTTAAAATATCTAGTTTGATAAAGGATAAATTATTCGCCTGCTAGACTAAATGAACTGTGTTTAAATCACAGTATCACTTTGGTTTATGTTATAACTTACCTGGAAATGCTTCACTAAACTTATCAACTAGTGGCGAATGAATGTGAATGGGGGCATTTGGAGAGATGATATATTTGTTGGTAGAACATACTGGAAATATTACTGTCGCCTTTGCCCAGTACACTAAATGAGCGGTCAGTTCAAAAACCTACAACAATTTACTCTTCAGTAATTTATTTCTGACAATATAGTCATTTGCAATGGAGTATTTAATGTATTTATATTCCGTATTAAATGACTTACATGTGTTAGTGTCAGGTCAGAATCAGATGCTAATGCTTGCAGATTTTTTAAAGGAGAATATTGTGATAGCATTCTATCCAATGAAGGAGACCCATCTAAAGATGTGAAATCGTTCATTTGGTGCAGAGGATGAAGAAGCAATAAACTGTGATATGGTCTTAAGGCATTTAAACACCTACAAATAAATAAAAAAAAATAAAAACTATAATCTCAAATACAAAATATTTTTTCTACACCCTATATTTAAAATACCCCTTACTTCAACCAATGAATATAGACTCATATGCATTATTTTCATTATGCATATTCATAAAATGGCATTTTATAGTTTTGGAGCAAAGCCACCTTTACTCCTTAAGCCATGCTGTTGTACATTTGGCAGCGATGGAGCTATAGTTCAGGGAAATAAGCAAAAAAAGTACCCTGTTTATGACACTGACCCCACCAAGCAAAGAACAGTTGTTTTGACTAGTATGGACCTCTATAACAAGAACCTATATGTTTCCTGTAGTCACCTTTTTGGACTTAATTATTAACAAATTAGGGTCAAAAAGCAGTAAATACTCACGTTTTTTTTCAAAATGGCGTTTTTTAAATGTTTCTATTCTTATTTGTTGCTTAGAAAGTTGTAAAATAAGTCAGAAATTTCGATTTTTTATAAATGATAATAACTTTAAAAAAAATTAACTTAGAACCTTCATATTACATGGAATGTTGGGACTTGTGGTGCTTAAAATATGATTAAAATTTCAAAGTAATCTGTCAAATAGTTTAAAAGTTGTTTTACTTGTTTGTCCCAAATTGGGTCCTATGGGTAACTTTTGAAAGAAGAAGATTTATTCTATCAATTTATTCTATAAACAATAAAAATAACTTTTTAACCACTGCCTTAAATTTTTTTTTTTTTTAATTTGGAAACCTTGTATTTTTTCACAAATTTATTTATTTATTTATATATGGCATCCATTTACTTACAATTTTTACAAAGTTACATCTTAAAAACAATAAATTATTAAAATAACAATCACAAGTTTTACAAAGTTACACCTTAACAACAATAAATTATTAAAATAACAAACACCTCAGAATAATACAAACATATAAGAATAATACAGATGTACAACAAACTTATTGTAAGATACTTTTTAGTTGTTTTTTAAACAAACTAATTTTGGAGTCAAAAATATCCATTTGTCTTGGTAGGCTATTAGCACTCCGGACCAATCGTGTAGTTGGTTCATTGATACCATAATTAGTGTGGTGAAATGGCACTGAAAAGATTTCGGATTGTCTGTTGCTTCTACTAGGAACTTTAAGACTAACGAGCGATAAGAGTTGAGGACAATCTATAAAAGCATTGATAACTTTGTGTAAGAAACATAAATCTAACAATGTCCTCCTTGACTCAAGTGTTGGTAAGTTAAGACTATCTCTTACCCACTGATAGTTGTATTCCTCTCTCCTGTATCCACTCTTATAGGCTGCTACCCTCAAAAATTTATTCTGGACTCTTTCAATCTGTTGAATGTAACAGTGGTATGATGGGGACCATACAACTGATCCAAACTCCAGAATGGGTCTAACGAGACCACAATAAAGTTTTCTAAATGTAAACAAAGACAGGTCCACTGATGTGCGTTGGATAAATCCCAGCACTTTCATCACTCTATTTGTTACTTTGTTGATGTGGCTTGAGAATGACAGTTTGGTGTCTAACCAGATTCCCAAATCTAATACTTCATTTTTCGAGGCTAATGGCAAGTTATTTATGTAGTAAACAAATTCAATTAGATTTCTTTGCCTTGAGAATGTCATTTTATGACATTTGTTTATATTGAGTGACATTTTGTTTAAAGTGCACCAATCATAAAACGATTTAAGATCTTCCTGTAATATAGCAGCATCATTCCAGGATTGAATTTTTCTAAACAGTTTTACATCGTCAGCAAACATAAGAACACTACAATTTTTGATTTGTTGTACTAAATCAACCAGAAACAAACAAAACAAAACAGGGCCACAATAGGAGCCTTGTGGCACGCCCGATGGAACTGTTATTTCAATTGAAGTGTCACTTCCCAAGTTAACTGCCTGCGTACGGCCACTAATAAATTCTGTAATCCACTGAAGAAGGGGATCCAAAATACCCAAAGCTCTTAGTTTTTATAAAAGAACCCCATGGTTTACCCGATCAAATGCTTTTGAAAAGTCAGTATAGATTGAGTCAACCTGGAATCCCTCTTCAAAGCTGTTGTATATATGATTGACATACAAAACTAGGTTTGCATCTGTTGACCTCCCTCTCATAAAGCCAAATTGTTCAGGATTAAAAATGCTTCTAAAACTCCATGTCAGTTTCTTACTAACCAAACAATCAAGCAACTTGGGCAGCTCTGACTGATTACAGACAGCTCGATAGTTTGATATATCGTTCCTTGCACTCGATTTAAAAATCGGCTTTAAAAACTTTTCTTCCAGACACTGGGAAAGCTACCAGTACCAAGTGATCTGTTAAAAATAAACAAAATTGGTTTTGTAAGTACACATATACATTTTTTCAGAAAATAATCTGGGATTCCATCCGGCCCTGCACATAATCGGTTTATACAACTTGCAATAGTATCATAGACCTCAGTTGCTGTAAGTATTATAGAACTCAAACAAATCGAACTGTCAAAATTAAAAAAAGGTAAAGCATCTTTTTGTTCATCTGAGTAGACAGATGAGAAATATTCTGCGAACATATTGGCAGAGTCCTTGGTATTTAAGCTAACCCTATCATCATAGACCATTCTGGATGGTATATTATACCATAATATATTATATTATATAATATATTATATTATATAATATATTATATTATATATTATATTATATATTTAAAAAAAGAAAAAGTTGTCCTAGGGTAATTAGGTACAAAGTTAGTTCCTTTTTTTTAATAATTCACAGCAGCTTTATTTATAACAATTAAGACATCTAATTAGGGTTATTTGAGGGAACATACTTTAAAGTTTTAATGTGTCAAATTCGAAAAAGATTGCCTTTCAACGGAATCATCCACAAAGCTTCAAAATGTGATCCTCAAAATTGGTAGGCTTTGAAACTTGAGGGAATGATGTAGGAGGGAGGAGTTGTGAACTTGTAACTCTGGTTCTTGTTTATGGATTTCAAAATTTCTTCTTTTTTGTACATTACGAATAAGCATTATTTAAATAAGTTAATTGTTAAATAAAACATTTAAAATCAAAACAAACCTGTCAATGTCACCAGGCTCTACAATTTTGCCCCTCATGTGCCACTGATGAACTTTTTGTGGTAAACAAAAACTTAAAGGTATCCATCTATTTATTCTCAAACTAACCAATCCTAGAAAAAAAAATGGTAAAAATTTACTCGGATATTAAAAGGAAATATTTACCAGTTGAACATAGATCATCATACATTTTCTTAATATTTCCAGCTAAGGAACACTTTTCCAAAATTATTTTAAAAGCACTACCTGGACCACTTGTATAACCATCATCATGAGCTGTAGCCATTAACTGAGTCTGCTCAGATACATACCCACATCTCTTTTCTTCATACTTCAAAACAATTCCCATTCTTTTACTCAAGTCATGATAACATTTAACTAAAATATAACTATTCATTAATAAATACATTGTAAAATCATTTCGGTTCGCTTAACTATATTTAAAAAAAAAAACATCAACTAATCAAGATAAAAACATTTGTTCAAAGAGCTTATTTTAAACTTACCAACAGAGTGACTTGCCAAAGCTTGCAAAGCAAACACAATATTAACTAACATACCAGACTCATCCTCTTTCTCCTGTTTGTTTCTAAGTTGAAGTAATGTTGGATGACTTACAAATCTAACATCATTTACTTTGAGCTCAAACTTTCTGTTACACAATTCAGTTTTAACTGCAAAAAGGGAAGAAAGAACCTCATCAGTAAATCCTGTTAAATTTTCTTTATTGATATTAGAATGTGGCTGATTATTTCTCTGTAGCAAATCATCTACTACAGGAAGAGTATAAGGATTTTTTCTTCGAGTCCCCGAGGGTTCACTGCTATGTTGAGTTTGAAAAGGATACCTAAATAGTAGTCTGTCACCTTTACTGTCTGATTTTACCAAAATTATACATAAAGGGCTTACTTCCATTATGACAAATTAATTAAACAGTAATAATTAGCATCTCTTAAAATTAATTTTATTGTGACAAATTAGGAAATTAGAAAGTATGTGATATAACCTAGAAAAACATTAAACAGATGTCTTCTGTTTAGAACTGTCAGAGTCAGATGTTTTCATTACACAAAAAATTTATCTATAGGAGCTTATAAATAGGAGCAATAAATTTGGATCACATTTAACTTCAATTTATTAACAAATATTAGGACGGTTGTTTAATAATTAATGTTTATATTTTATTTAATTTAACACTTTCCTAAAGATGCCTAGAATTGTATTGACATTGACAATTTATTTATTTTATATGACAGTTGATGACATGCTTGCTAATAACAACAATCATTTTAATATCTATATCAATATTTTAATGTTTAATTTTTATTATTATAATTATACAAATAAATTTTAATTATGGGAAATCAACTTGTGGGCATAGCCCCATCCCAAATTTTCCCCGTGGAACGATATTTGACAGATATCCCGAACTTAAAATTTGATACAAGGTAAATAATAGATTTTGTTTGTGATACTTTTAACTGTGTTTTGTTTTTGTAGTTTGGGAAGCACCAGATTTCTAAAAGTAGCGAGGGCGGAATCTCAAGAAGGTTTAATTGTAGTTAAAGTTTTTGTAATTCATGATCCATCTTTACCCCTTTCGCCCTATAAGGATCACCTTGAGGATGTAAGGAAGAAATTAAGTTCAGCTGTTAACTGTATTCCTTATCAGAAAATTATTTTAACCGAGAAAGCAGGAATCATTATGAGAGAATATATTAAGTATAGTTTGTATGACAGAATTAGTACAAGACCATTTTTAACAAATATTGAAAAACGTTGGATAACTTTTCAGATATTGTATGCCTTGCATCAATGTCATAAAGTAGGAGTTTGTCATGGAGATATTAAACTTGAAAATATTACAGTCACATCCTGGAACTGGGTACTGTTAGTTGATTTTGCTTCCTTCAAGCCTACATTTGTTCCAGTTGATAACCCAGCAGATTATTCTTATTTCTTTGACACCTCACGAAGAAGAGTTTGCTATTTGGCCCCTGAAAGATTCTCCAGCACAAGTACCACAATTACAGAGAGCAGCTCATTGATTGCTGAAGCAAACTGTGACTCTGGAGATTTAACTCCTGCTATGGATATTTTCTCTGCAGGGTAAGTTTGTTTTATTTTTGAAATATTTTTTAAAACAATAAATAATATACATATAATTATAGTGATCTCGACATTTTTTCTGACTCAAATTAATCCTTTCTTTAAATTAATTGTGTTTATTAAATTAGTTTAATTTTTTATTGTTTTGAGAAAGTATAATAGACAATATTTTGTTTTTTTATTTGTCCCCATAGATGGAACATAAATTATTATATTTTGTTTTAGTTAGTATTCAATAAAATCTTGATTTTGTGTTTGTTTGGTGCTTTTGGTAGGTCATTCTCAAAAAATTCTCATTGTCAGGAATATTCTTAATTCTTTTTGTTCTCCTGAATTTTACATCACTACTACTGACTGAATTTGAAGCTAGAATACAAAGATCTACACCTACTGCTCATGGTAGTTTTCTTATTTGAGAGGTAACTTACAGATCACATTCACAATTCACAAAGTTTTGAAATAAAGTTTACTTTATTTCAAAATAAAGTAAACTTTTAAACTTTTTTTATAAAGTACTGCAATTGAAGCAAAAATATTACCAAAGTTAATCCGGTTTTACCTACTGAGTCTTTTGCTACTTCATAGACTAAAACTAAGGGAATCAGAACTTTGTTGTTGTCCCTTATCAATTATTGTATATTGGACACTGCTTTCTCAAAATCAAACTTCATTCTTATATCTGTCTCTACAATATCATAAAATAAACTGAATCATTTGGAAGGATGTTAATACTTAAGACAAAAATAAGCTTCAAAGGTGTATCTGTCTAATTTGTTATTTGTAAATCCAGTTAGGTTGGTTAGAGCCCTGAATGAAGAGGATACCTGATCAATCTGATGTTCACACTTTGTATTATTTAACATTCATATGTTTAATATTGTAACAAACAGTACAATATTAAAAGACATTAAAAAAAATATTTTTGTTATTATACTATACTATGTGTAACCTTTTTTTGAATGTTGTTAGAAAGGTCACCAATGGATATATGTACTATGAATGGCAGCCAGATGGTTGGTGGAGAGCGCATTGTGGGTTCAAAACTAGCTTTTGGAATTGTTATGTTGTATAACAGAAGAAATTATTAAAGATAAGATAAGATAGGATATATCGATAGAGAAATAGACAGAGAGAAATGTATGGAAAGTTATCATAGAAAAGTAGATAGAGATAGAAAAAGGTCGCCACTTAACTTCTTGTAAATAAAAGGGGAAAGCTAAGAAACCTTAGATGTTAAAGACATAAGAAACAACAAATATATTCTGAAGGCCAAATATATAAAATATATGGAAGTTTAATTATTGGTTAAATATTGTCAACACACTATATAAATAAATGCAAAATATATTCAGTAGAAATAGTCCACTCACTTACCTATAAGACTGATATAGCCCGGTCTTTCCTTCTGGTCGAAATATAACAAAGCAAATATTTAAATCTAATATTTAACCCAGAGAACTTGTTGAACAAAATTCAACAAAATTCAACAAATTGTTGAATCAAAACAAAAAAATTAAAAGGTAAAGTGTTAGCTTCAACATATAGGGTTGAATGCATAAAAAAATACAAAAAATGTACTAAAATTTAACATCTGGTTGGCTACATATAAAAATAA
This sequence comes from Diabrotica undecimpunctata, assembly GCF_040954645.1. Classification (NCBI taxonomy): domain Eukaryota; kingdom Metazoa; phylum Arthropoda; class Insecta; order Coleoptera; family Chrysomelidae; genus Diabrotica; species Diabrotica undecimpunctata. Next base: position 16,996,097 of record NC_092804.1, on the reverse strand, counting down.
ACAATAAATCGATAAACAAATACTTTCAACATACACAATATATAGAAAATACATGTAAAAGTAAATCGATCCAGTACTTAAGGGTTAAATTTTTCTATTCAAGCAGATAAATTTTAACTACAGCAATTTTGTTACGCCTTTAATAAGGCAATTCAATAGTGTACAAGACGCTATAGCCAAAACACAGATACTGCCAGTGGCATATCGGTTGTATGTTAAAGGAAATCATCATCATCATCAGTGGCATTACAGCTCGTTATGAGCCAAAGCCTTCTTCAGAACAATCTTTCATTCGCCCCTGTCTCTGGTAACTCTTCTCCGTGCTTTAACTCCGATGGATTTTAGATCATTCTCTATGTTATCTTGATACCCAAGTTTTGGTCTTCCTCTGGCTCATCTTCCCACTGGTCCTCTTCAGTCGAAAATTTTTCTGATCGTTTCATCTTCATCTCGCCTAATTACATGTCCTATACATCGAAGGCGTGCTAATTTAATACATTTTACAACGTCAGGTTCCCCAAAACTTCTATATAACTCAAAGTTGTAGCGCCTACGCCACAAACCCTGTTATAAATCATGTTAAAGGAAATAAAAAAAAACTAAAAAAAAGTTACAATTCATATGGTAACATAAGTATTTGTATTTCATATTACCAATAAGTGGTTGATTAATGCACCATCCTTGCTAGATAGAATTAATGAATATTTAAGTGATTTTTTTAAACATTTTGGGGTGGCGGATTTTTTTTCAGTCATTGCAAATATATAGTTTCTAATATAACTTTATGTTTTTTTAGATGTGCTTTGTTGGAACTGTGGAATGAACTTCATGTTCCATTTGAATACTCCCAACTATTAGCCTATTGCTCTGGGAAGTATTCTCCAGAAAAACACCTCAACAAACTAGATGATCCAAACTTGAGATCCCTCATCTCAAGTATGATAGAAAAAGATCCAACAAAGAGGAAAAGGGCTGATGACTACTTGGCCGAATACCGCGGTACTTTGTTCCCAGAATACTTCTTCTCATTTTTACAATCTTACATGCTTATATTTTCTTCAAATCCCATATTATCCGCCGATGATAAAATAATGCGCCTGAAGCATGATATCAATGATATTTTTACTTTTCTGGGACCTATGACTAAATCTAAAGATAATGAGAGTGAAAAATCTGATGGAGAAAAAGTGGATAAAGGCGAGTGTGAAGGTTTAGTTATTATTACGTCTTTGGTAACATCTTGTATTAGAGGACTTCACACATGTTCATCTAAACTTTACAGCTTGGAAATTTTGCTGGATCTGGCTTCTCATGCTAGTGATGAAACTGTGTTAGATAGAATACTTCCTTATATAGTAAGTCTTATCTTTATACTATTAATATATTCATGTAATTTAAATATTAGCAAATGTTCAGTAAACATTTGTTTCAGTTTTTCTGTCTTCTAATTTGTGTTCCTCCTACCTCAAGTTGATGGAGGGCCAATATAATCTGAAGCTAGTCCATTCTTGGCTAGAACACAAACTTTTAGACAGAAAATCTGGAAGTTTTAAGGTTTCTGCTTAAATTAATTCGTAATGAAAGATGTTTCTTAAAAGAATTGATCAAAATGTAATAGTATTTACTTTGTAGATGTACTTGGCGCATGATAGCTCCACGCGAGTTAAAATTTCAGCCATAAACACAATAACCAAATGCTTGGACTTAGTAACGAAGATCTCCCGATCTGACGCCAACATATTTCCAGAATACATTCTTCCAGAGCTTGCTCCCTTAGCTACCGACCCAAATACTTGTGTTCGAGCTGCCTATGCTAAAAATATTGCTACTCTAGCTGAAATATCACTAAGGTAAGTTAGTTGAAAAGCCATTTTTCACGTAAACACTAATCACTAAATGTTCATTTAATTTTGTAACGTTTTTGAACTATTAGTTCACATATACAGTGTTTTTTAACACAACAACAGATTGTGGATGACCTTTACAAAATTGCATAAGTTTCTGCGTAATATTATTTTAATAATACATTTACTTTTACTAGCTTTTAAAATATTTATAGATACTTGGAACAAATACAAAATGATTGGTATGACAACAACAGTACCAACAAACAAAAGGATGAACATACTTTCAATTACGAATTGGAGTTACAAGCATTACATGAAATGATCTCACAGACCGTCAGCGCTCTCTTAACAGATACACAGTCTATCGTAAAGCAAACATTAATGGACAGCGGCATCACCAAATTATGTGTATTCTTCGGGAAAACTAAAGGTAAGTTATTTCATACTTATTTATAAAATGTATATTCTGTATTTTAACCTTTAACGATATTGCTATTGTTTTGTGCCAATGTTTTACATTTTAATTACTATTTTCAGATCCACTCTTTCATTTGCTTTACAGCTTATGTATCTCCTTTTATAATTTCAGCTAATGATGTGCTTTTTTCCCATATGATAACATTTTTAAACGACAAGGAGGATAAAGAATTAAGAGGTACATTTTTCGAATGTATTGTCGGTGTGGCTGCCTACATTGGATGGCATTGTTCGGGAATTCTCGCTCCACTTTTACTTCAGGTAAGTGTTTTAGCCCATATATTTAACATATTTATTTTTTAAATATTGTTACATTTACCAGAGGACCTACTGGGGATCAATCGATAGTCAATACATACTTTATTATCAGAAGGTACCGCTCTTATTGACGAATCCACCGTGTTATTACTTAATACAAAAATAACCATTTCAAAAATAATACAAAAAAAAAAACAAATATAAGACTAATAACATAAATATTGAAATTTGAAATATATAAGAATTACAAGATTCATCTATTAAATAAAATACCTTTCTGGATAAGTGATTTTTAACCGTCCTTTGAAATGTGAAGAAATTTATCAATTTTTTAACTTATAAAAGGAACTTATTCAAAATAATTATAGACGGTTGCGTTTCGATTCAATTCGAATCTCTCACCATTCTTCTACACGTGTTTCAAAGTTTACCTTTCATCAGGAAGATTTGTGAGAAGACTGAACTGGATCGAAACGCACCAACTAGTTGGCAATTTGGATCTTTATCAATTATTTTTTATTATAAATAAATGATCACAATAAATTAGGTGAATAACACTTGAGAAACAAGATAAGTCCCAGTTTGACATTTTTGACATTTCGATATAAATTGTATCCAACTTATCCAATATTTCCTATCAATTGTGTGACCCTTTAGCAGAGAGTTAAAATAATTCCTTTGGAATCCCAAAAGAGACTATCTCTAACATTTTCAACTTTTTAATAAGATCAAGTTCACTCAAATTGGTGATTGTCCTGATGTATTGGAGCAACTAATCAGTCTAATGTTTATTTAGGTGCTGGCGTTATATTTTATGACGAAATAAATTAAATGCAAATTTATTAATTATTTAAATATTGTGTGCGTATGTAATATATGATTATGCGCTACATTTGATGACGAATACTTCTTTCCTCTCTCCAGGGCGCTGGGGCTGCGGGATCTCGTGGTTTGAATGCGTCGAATTGCACATGGGTTGGATGGTTACATAAACTGAAGTGTTCCTCGCACGGTGTATATGCCAATACTGAGTGTGGCTATGAGAGTGGAATGTGGTTGTCGTTTATTATACCATGGGAATGTGGGATAAAACTTTATTTTGAATCATTTGTTCATTTTATCTCTATCTTTCAGGGCTTGACTGATTCCTCCGAATTCGTGACAGCAAAAAGCATAAATGCAATGTCGTCTTTAACAGAACTAGGTCTCATTACCAAGCCTTCTCTTTGTGAGTTAGTGACGGAATGCTCGTATTTTTTGGTACACCCGAGTTTGTGGGTGAGACAAGCCGTGGCAGGTTTTATATCTACAGCTGCTAAAAGTTTGACGATATTGGATGTACAATGCAAAATGATGCCGAAGTTGAAGATTTATATGAAGTATCCTCTGATCCAAATTGATAAGTGAGTATATTATTTATTTTCAGTTCCATTTTGTTTTTTTTATATTATAGTTGAAATTTTATATATTTATGTGTGTTTTAGGCCGGAATTACTTTTGGAATCTCTCGTTAGTCCTATACCAAGAAACGTTTACGATAGTGTGGTTAGTTATAATGAAATAGACTCAATATTTGATTTACTAAAGGAGAGGCGATCTTTGAGAGAATGTGTCAATACGGGTAAGGTTCCGACTACAGATTTTCATAGGGATTATCAACCGAGTTTAAAAAATGTAAGTATTTGATCGTTGTATATATATATATATATATATATATATATATATATATATATATATATATATATATATATACATATATGCTTCTACCCACAGTTAAAACTACTTTACGAATATACTTTATGCAATAAAACTTTATAATACATATATATATATATATATATATATATATATATATATATATATATATATATATATATATATATATATATATATATATATATATATATATATATGTTTCGAAATATTTCCGCGGTTAGTTTAATATTAAACTCAACAGTCTTGCGGGTTGAACCTCGTTCATTATCATTGCGCCGAGCTTTCGACATCCTCTCTGAAGTCTTCTTCAGGGCTTTCGAGGTCTCAGTCTCCAAGCCTCCAGACACTACTACACTGATCACTAATAAATGCTCTACTGCCACTGGGAACAGAGGACATTGCTAAGGCTTTGTGCCCTCCAATTATAAAATTGGCAGGACCCTGGTCTACCTGGCCTTTCGGCATACGACCGTTAACGAAGCCACTGGAGAAATTTCTACCTCGCACGTAGACAGGTCGCCGCCGAGGATCTCTCCTCTACCACTCTTGAATCTCCTGGCGGGTACGTGCCGGGACACCAACACCACGCTTGACGCAAGGCCAAGAGAGGTGTCTATGGGCCCAGCTCTTTCAACCTCGCCTGGTTCTCTTGGAATGAGAGTAGAGTGGTCCCACGAGAGTCTCATCTCGGATACTAGGAGTGTAGACCGGTGACCGTAACACCTAAGCGTTCGTGTGCGTTTCTACAAACCCTACACCTCAAGCGACGGCTCTCCACCTCTCATTTCCTACCCATTAGTCGCCTCTTACGACAGGGAGGACCTTCTGACCTCTGCCGTATTCTTATCGCCGCGAGCCGAACAGAGAACAGGCCCTTTATACCGTCGATGGTGACGTGGTGTGGGTGGAGGTTGGCGTGGTGATTGGCGCAGGGATTGACGCGGGGGTTCGCGCGCCAACATTTCTGACAGTGGGATTTTAATTCGCGGATGGAGTGGGCGGTAAAGAAAATACTACAGTTATTTAATAAAGAGCAATGGATTATTGAATATTAAAACTACAAAGAGAAGTGAAAGATGCAAATTTTTTTTAAATAAGCCGGTAAAAATGTGATGTTTTTTGCTAATAAACAAATAGAATAACTTTGTAATTTTTTATCGTACATCTTTCTAATTACGTAGACAAAAATTGGTTAAAAAAATACATTTTTTTGTTTATAAATATTAACAGTTGAACGTTTTGCAGATTGTCACTGAATACCTATATTTTATAATGCAATTGATAAGAATGCAATCTATGTAATTTGAAATAAGTAGTACTCATTCAAAGTGAATGTTCTTGCGCTGATTCTGCTTAGGGTGAGTAGTGGGGGAAGAAGCTTGGAGTCCCTCCAGATTTTGAGATCGGAACTACAGATTGTTGCGTGCTGAAAAATTTGCGATATCTCCGGTTCTAGAAAACGAAGAATGTGCATTATTTAAACAGGAGTAACTCGACGAAAGATTAACAACTGGATAACTTTCATTTCAATATTTTTTCCTGCTGTCGATTTGTTAACGTTTTGATTTTTCCAATAATCGTATTTTTTTCTTTTTTTTTGCAGTTATTCAGAAGATTGGAAGCTAACGGATTAAACGAAACGATGGAGGAGTATTTCTTGAAAATGTCCCATCACCTGAAAAAGATCAACAAATATAAGTTACACCTTGACGGGCGACAAAATAAACCTGCCGAAGGAAGACTTGAAACTAGCTCGATCAACAGTTCAGTTAAGAGTCATATTTATAATTTGGGAGATGCACAAAAAGGCGATTACATGGCCAACAGGTATGTTAGAATAATAATTAATGTAGTATGTAAACATGCTAAAAAATAACAAAAGTGCTAATATTTAATTTTAAATTATTTTATTTGCATTATTATTTATAATCATTCTATTTATTTGGCTTTGATACTCTTGTCACCTTAGTTTACGTTAGAGTATGAGTTTTGGGATGCTATATCATGAACCTCTTAACAAGTAGCCCAAATATGACCCTCTTCTTTTTTTTTGACAGTATTTAAAAGTTGTCTCTATACATGATCTTATCAATATCTTTCTCGGTAAATGGTTAATGAAATTTTTAGTAATCTGCGAAGAATCCCGATCTCAAAAAGTAGAATTCTTCAATGTTTATGTGAGCATCTTCCAGGGAATCATCCAAGGCTGTTAGAATTTTAATCAAAACTCCAAAATAATCTGCACAATGCGAATGTAATGCGTTTTTTTTTCTCAGATAAGAAATGGGTTAATGTTTCTGGCTAGGTTAATTCACAGAATAAGAGGTAATGGTAACCGTAACCAATCAGACAAAGTGCCGGTAGACACTATAATGTTATCAATTCCAATTGTAACTTAAACATCATAGCATATAAGATCAAATATCATCATCAGGGTTGATGATGATACTCCATTCCGATCTGTTTCGTGCTTTTTTTTTCAGTTTTTTATTTTTAAGGTTGTTATATCATTTTCTATTTGTTCTAAGTATCTCAGTTTCGGTCTTCCTCTTGTTCTTTTTCCTACTGGCATCTGTTTGAATATTTTGTTTGGTATTTCGCCTTCTTCCATTCTTTCTACATGTCCTATCCAACGCAGCCGTCCTATTTTGATGAATGTTATAATATCCGGAACTAGGGATCCCAAGTATATAAAGTTTTTTACCTACTCTATGTTGTATTCTCCTATTGTTATATTTTGTGGCTGCCTTATTTCTGCGTTTTTTCTTACCTGCATATATTTTGTTTTGGTCTGATTGATTTTAAGACCACTATTTTGTGCAGCTCGTTCTATTTGGTTGTATGCCTCTATCATTTCTCTTCTTGATCTTGCGATTATGTCAACATCATCTGCAAATGCTAGTATTTGCACGCTTTTATTAATGATTGTTCCTCGTGTATTGACTGTTGTGTCCCTCAGTATTTTCTCGAGCACGATGTTGAACAAGATGCATGATAGAGCGTCTCCCTGGCGTAGTCCCTTTTTCACATCTATTGTTTCCGTTAATTCATTTTGTATCCGGATTCTACTTTCTACTTTTAGAGATTCTTTTATCAGTTCTATTAGTTGTGTTGGTATATTAAATTCTTTCATTGCTTTTATTAAGAATTCTCGGTTTATATTGTCATATGCGCTTTCAAAGTCTATGAAGAGATGATGGGTGTCGATGTTATATTCACTTGTTTTTTCGAGGATCTGTCGCAGAACAAATATCTGGTCTATTGTTGACTTCTGTCTACAGAAGCCACTTTGGTATTTGCCAACTATTTTTTCAGCGTGTGGTTTAAGTCTTTCATAAATGACATTGGACATTATTTTGTATGCTGCATTCAGCAGCGTGATTCCACGGTAGTTTCCACATATAAGATCAAATAATGTAACTTAAATTCAAATTAAAAAGATGTGACGGGTTTTTACCGAAATATTCAGTGGCTCAAAACATGTACATTTAGTAAGTATTAACCACATTTTGTATTAACCTTGGTCAAAATTTTAAATTTCATGTTTTCTTTAATTAAAGTGGTTATATACTTTTAGGGCACACTGATGATGGAATATTGATTCCGAAAACGTTCTGTGGTGTAGCCCGTTTGGGTGTTTTAATTATATACCTTTTATAAGGTATTTTTAAATAAATTTTTTAATTAGTACGATGTTTGAAGTAAACAATATAACAGTAAAGGATTTTGATCGTCTCTAATGATGAAAAACTGTAAATACATGAATTGGCGGTTTAGTTATTTGTAAAGTACGATTACGAGTCCATTTCCTCTTATTCTGTGAGTTAACCTAGCCAGAAACATAAACCCAGGCCTTATCTGAGAAGAAATGCGTTACATTCGCATTACGTCGATTATTTTGGCTGATCCCCTGGAGGATGCTTATATAAATATTGATGTTTAAGTTACAATTGGAATTGATAACATGGCAAACATTGTATTAACCTTGGTAAAAATTTTAAATTTCATGTTTTCTTTAATTAAAGTGGTTATATACTTTTAGCACACTGTTGATGGAATTTTGATTCCATCACCAGTGTGCTAAAGGAAAGGGTTTTTAAATAAATTTTTGCGATACATGGTATACAGCCAGCTACAGGAACTTAGTTTCCTTGTGGATCTTACTAAATGTTATGAAAAAGATTGTGTAAGCTCTAGTGTGTCGAAAAACATGTGTTTGATAAATCTGCAATCCGCTTTTCTAATTTGCGACCGATTTTATACTTATGCTAGATCAAAAATAATACAACACAATAACAATTTTTTTTAATCACTAACTTTCCTTTACCCTAGACTACACAGAACTAACACCTCAGGATCGATAGACACTAACATTAACTCAGACTGGAATTATAGCTCAGAAGTATTGACAAGACAATCGGAGAGTACGAATTCCGGTGGACCTCCATCCAGGTCCACTTCCAGCAGACCTTCTTCTCCACCGCCAGATAGCAACAATCATTTTAATAGTACTGATCCGTCGTCGAATGTTAGTTTACATGAAAGGTCTTATATTCAATGTGAGTATCTGAAACCATTTTTAATTTTTGATGTTTTCAATTGTGAATCTTGAATATGATAATATATTATAAATGTGAAACTAATAAAAATATAACTTATATATTTGTATATAACCATAAACAAATTGGGTAGAATTTAGGGAACACTTAGATGCACAAATCAATTTGCAAATTCCATTACAAACGCTACAAGAAATAGAGGATGCAACAAAAGAATTCACAATAGCTATACAGAAAGCAGCGTGGGCAGCAACCCCCGACTATTGACTATATTAAACCCGGAAAAAATCTTGACCCTACATGGCTCGTGAATACCATGTCGCTAAATGGTCATGGTTTGTAGATATAGGAAATTTATCTATTTCACTGTTCCTCAAAAGGAAGATAGTATAATTTCATCTTTTTTTGTTTTGTTCTGAATATTATGTCAATATTCATATATTTATTTTTATTTTTCTATTTTATTTTAGATCGAAAATCCAATTGTTATATAGAATTGGCTAACCTGAAAGCTAGACAACAAGATCATTATTTTGAAGCTTTGAGGTAAGTGTGGTTATCCTTTGAAGTCACTGTATTGTTTTTATGTAATTTTTTGGTGGTAATGTATTTCTTTTATTTACATTCATAAAACGCCAAGAGAATGTCAAGGATTTAACAAAATAAACTGGATTTTGTTGTAGCATTTTTTGTCCTGTATAAGTTTTATTTGGTGTCTTACGATTCTTCAAAAGAGAAACATTTTAGAATTGCGTCTCAAAATCGTCGATTAGATTGAACAAAATACAATCATTTATTTGCATTGCAAAGTGTCGCTAGCAGAATCATAAGTGTTTATTTACATTTTACCGAGAAAAGATCATCGATGCATGAGACTGTGAAGTCAGTCGGGGTCTGGCAGTCAGCCAGTGAGGTACTAGCTACGCCATCAGAGTATCATTTACACCATCAGGGGGAAATTTTTCGTCTGGACAGCGATAAGGCCAGTCGGCGAAGTAGTTCGCCGATCGCTGGCGGTGTTTTACTTCGCCGATAGAGACTGGAGACCATTCGCTAGAAATGTTTAAGAGCAGTGTTAAAAATAGTATGCAGTCAATAACCCACCAACCCAGCAAGGAAAAATGAAACAACGAATAATGTTTAAGTTAGTGCACAGATAATAGAAACCGACTGACACGCAGTGGACAGAAATAGAAAGAACTGTGACAAAAATTAAAGTATGCAGATTATTTTTTTCAACAGTCGATATTTAGTCAACGTTTCGAAACCTCAAACATACTTTTATTGCCTTTAACCAATATTTTATATATTATGCAAATTTTAATCTTTTTAAGGAACAAGGAGTGGGCTGAACAAGCAACCTGGCGTCCACAATTGCCTCCTCCCGGTTGGAGACTAAGGGGCGTTTTGGTAGCTCACTTACATGAACACAAGGGTGCCGTGAACAAACTCTGCGTACTACCCGATACACCATACTTTGCAAGCTCTTCTTCGGATGGTTCAGTAAGGTAATTATGATAATTTTGTAACAGTTATATATAATCATCAACCTTATTTCGTTTTTTGCTTTTTTTACTATAATTTTTACGTTTACTAAAACTATTTTACAATATTTACATAGATATACAGTGATGAGGGCGTTAAGAACCGGAAATAACGCAAAAGATGGTAAACATAATACATTGTGAAATAAAAAGGTGAAACTAGTCTTCTTCTTAACGTGCCCCATCTCTAAGGACATTGGCGATCATCATGGCCCATTTGACTCTATCTGCAGCCGTTCTGAAAAGTTCTATTGACGTTTTCCCACTCAATTGTCTCAGATTCAGTCAGGACGTGCGTCTTCTCCCTTCGGTCCTCTTTTGCCTTCCACCTTCCCTTGTATGACCAGCCGCATCAATTCGTATTTCTCGTTTCTTAGTATGTGACCAAAGTACCTCATTTTTTTTCTTTAGAGTGTTGAATATTTCTTTATCTTTTTTCATTCTTCGTAGCGTTTCCGCATTTGTTATGTGTTGTGTCCAAGATATTTTCCACATTCTTCGATAACACCACATTTCAAAGTTAATGAGTTTTTTCTCTGTCGCCTCTGTAATTGTCCAGGCCTCAACTCCATACAGCAGGACAGAGAACACGTAGCATCTCAATGCTCTAGTTCTAATTTCGATGTTGAGTTTTGCATTGCATAATATTGCTTTCATCTTATTAAAAGCACTTCTAGCTATCTCAATACGCCGTAGCGCTATCTCATTCTTCATTTAGTTCGCAACCTAAGTACTGATATCTGTACACCCTGCCTAAAAGTTTTCCTTTAGCATGAACACTGTCTTCCTTAATCTTGTTCTTGCTTACCACCATGATTTTTGTTTTATTTGTGAAACTAGTAGAGGTGGGAAATTATCGACAGAAACTTATAATTTACATTGCATTACATTAGGACTATCGACAGTTTCCCACCTTTAGACGTTAGCTTATGAGCTAGTTGACTTGAGTCACAATTATACGTATGACGTCGAACATTAACATTTTTTTTTAATTTCGCATAAAGTAAAAACTGATCGAAGGCAGTAAAGCAAATGTAGGTAAAAACAGTTTAATTGGTAGTAATTTTTTAATCCAGAATTAAATTATTGATCAAGAATAATTTCTACTATGATTTGAGACGTCGCATACACTCTTGTCACTAAAGGATTATCGAAGCTTGCTGGTTTAACGGTAATAATACCGTACTTTCACAAGGACGCTCTGGATCCCACGTGTAGTTTTTTTTTGCAATAATTAAATATTAAAATTTGAAATTATGCAGATATCGTTTGCTTTGAATCACTAAACATTTATGTCAGTCTTTATTAGAAGAATTTAAAGTAAAACATAAAAATCTTTGTCATTTGAAAAAACAATGTCATACTTTCGAAAATAAAGTAAAAATTCTACAAAAATAAAAAATATTCTAAATAAACATATTTTATTCTAAATAAATGTATTTTTTTAAAAAAATGTTCAAATAAGTCTCCATTAGAAGCAGAACAGTAACCCAACCTAGCTCATCAGCTAACGTCTAAAGCTGGGAAACTATCGATAGTCTTCATGTAATGTAATGCATCGATACTCTTACTCCTCTATGAACAGATCAGTTTACAAATAGATATTAGTATTATTATAATAACCTTACATTTTGGTTCGTTGGTTGCGTTGGTATTATATCAACCAACTTGTAAATATAAGTAGTGCATATTATAAATTGTATTTTGTCTATAATCAGTTACCATTATTTATTAACAGGTTATGGGACTGCGCAAAAATGGAGGGAAAAAATATCGCCAATAGATCCAAGCAGCACTACAAACTAGGATCCAATATTAATGGGATGGCAGTATGTGAGAGTGGTCAGTCCTTAGGAGTAATATGTCAAGACGGATCTATTAACATTTTAAGAGTAGATTCAGCTGGTAACAAGTAAGAACATTTTCGATATCTACAATAATAAAATTCACATCACGTGGAACAGAATTGTACGATATGATTTAAAGCGTAAACAATAGGTTAACTATATAGAATAATATGCTATATGTTCCAAAAAAAATTATTTAAATTTAAACTCAAATTACTACAAACGGACAGGAACAGTTTACTCCAGCTTTATAATTACTGTCACCTCTATGCCGAGATGTTATATTAATATCGTCGATACTAACGTGATTTTTGGTAGAGAGGTGGGACGAAGATTAATAATAATTAATGAAACCAACAGTGTCCCTATATTGATCCCTATATCATCTTTTTATTGAGACAATCGGGGCGTTTTTAATGTAATTAAATCTTCGTGGATTCTGTTTTAAATTCTTCGGTTTGTTGTCACGATTTATATAAGATACACGAAAGTTCATAAACTCCGTATTGTTACTTTATTATATTCTGTTTTTTTTATATATGACTTGTTTTGTAAACATTTCTTATATTCTATAGAATGACAGCAGTTCAGTCGCGGCAATTAAATGCCGATGATGACGGGTATGCGGTAGACGTTCAGTGTTTGGATTCCGGATCTCAGAGTGTTTTAGTGTATGCTACACTGTACGGCTCCTTAATCGGATGGGATTTGAGAGCACCCGGTAATGCTTTCAAGTTGGATAATGGACTGAAAAGCGGCGTGATCACTACTTTTTGTTTGGACTATCATCAAAGTTGGTTGATGCTTGGAACTAGCAATGGCACACATGCAGCATGGGACTTGAGGTTCCAGTTGCCGATCATGACATTCGATCATCCTTCAGGTACTTTTATTTAAATGTTTTTATCCGTTTTATTATTGTTATCGATTTAAAGTGTAAAAGTTTAATACTGTATTAGATATTTAAAGCATTAGATATTATATCATATTATAGGCTTTAAAATACTCTCGTTGTTTGTAAACTTGTGTATATGCTGGTGATTCTTGTCACAGATTATGATTAAGGGATTCTTGAGAAGAAATGGAATCGATTGTTACTTTACTTTTATTGTTTTGTACAATGTTCTTGTAATGACAGTGAACGACTGAGAGGTACCTTAGAGCACCTGCCATACACATGAACTGTGGCGGCGTTGCCATAATACAAATTCAGGCGCACTACAAAATTAAAATATACTGAACACTCTTCTAATGGCATTTAAATTACTAAAGTGAAGTAACATTAGATCGCTTTAATTTGATAAATATTTCTTTGTAAAATCGCCATTCTGACTCAAACAAAAGATATTTGTAAATGGAAAACTCCCATGAAAACAGCAGCTACTTTACCAAAATGTTATTTGTAATTCTCGCCCCTTGTGGTACTCCTTGTCCATGATTAAAAAATTAATATATAGTAAGAGACACAATAGATATTCTATAAACAGATAATAGATAAATAACATTAAGAGAAAAATGAGTCAGCGACTTATGTATTTCTTTCCTTTTCATTTTTCTGGATCGTTATTTCTGACGCTTAATAATTATTATTTATTAGAAACTTAAACAAAAAAGCTTAACCGTTTTTGTTTTAGGTTCTGTTAGGATTAAAAAAGTACTGTCCCATCCGACGGAACATTCATGGGTTATGTCTAGTATACAGGGCAACAATGAAATCTCCATGTGGAATATTGAAACTAGTTTTAGACAGAAAGTATTGTGGGGAAGCACATCTCCACCTTTATCAAAACAAGTAAGTAGCTTATCCGATAATATATAAATAATCATTTCTCTACAAGGCCCAAAGATTGTCCTGAGGATCTTCCGTTCTAAGACTAATAATTTTATTGTTTCGCGCTGGTTTAGTGTCCACGTCCCACTTCCATACTTTATTATGGGGCGAATTACAATTTTATATACCTTTATTTTATCTGTCTTTGAGAGCAATTTTGATTTAAGTAGCGTCGCTAGGGAATAATACGTTCTCATTGGCCTAGCTTTTAGCAGATTCTGTATAAACAGAATAGTATTCTTCGTGCATTTTTTTGAATTTGTTTTTTATACAGAACTTAATGTGGTTTATATTTAATGTTTTAGGGTACCGTTAACAGCGTTTGCGCAATGTTAGGCGGTTGTATCGACAGATCACCTTTCCTGTTAGCTGGTGGTACCGATCAAAGACTGAGGTTTTGGAATTTAGAGAGCCCATCTGAATCATATTTGGCCATACCTGGTGCAAGTGATCCAGCAGGTACAGCCTTAAGCTATAGAAGCAGACTCATTGATGGTAAGTAATTATCAGTCGTTCATTTTTCAATAAATTAATAATATAAGATGCTTTGAGTTTAGGCTTTGAAAGTGGATGTTTTGTAATTTTACATTGTTTTCGTAACCTGTTGTTTACAAAATGCGGTAAACATAATGAAGGAGATTGAAACAGAAAGAAACTAGGAAAATATTTTACAGGGTGTCCCAAATTGGTATGTTTTGCAGTGTATACCGAAAACTATAGGAGATAAATAAAAATCGTTAAGATGTCATGACTTCTACAGGGCGATTATTGAAAATCTCCCCAATTTTTGGGTATATCCTGCGAAACATACCAATTTGGGACACCTTGTATATAATACAGATTATATTTGTGCAAAGATGCATCCAAAATGTTTGGTTAATGTGTTTCAAGAGTCTCTACTTTTGTGTTAACTTTTAAACATGATTTACGTGAAGGACAGATAAAAACTGAAGAAAATATAGAGAATGTAAACAATATGATTCTAGACGATATAATATTGAAGGAAAAGGAATAGCTATACTCTGTTTTTAAACTAGCAGGAGTAAACTCAAAAGATAGATTCACACACAATAATGTCACTAGAAAAATCACAAGATTCATCTTCTGTTTTGGTTGATCTTCTACGGTAATCCAGTAATCCCGACAAGAAACTAACAATTCTGCACTTTGTTTTTCAAGCTCTAGGTAGACGAAATGTAAATCTTAACTGGAATAATTTACAATGAGACATTTTATGTCGATTGGAAATTTTTATCCTTTTTAAGAAACTTGGGTGATTATTAATGTTCCAGATTTACCCATAGGGCTCACACTCCCTCTAAGAGAAACATTAACTCATCCCAGATACCTAGGGTATCAAAAGGATTGAGCTCTGGTGGGACTCTTTCCGTGTTATCGAGCCCTAGGTAACTTGTTATGCTGGAATATCTCCCAAAAATTTTCGTACACATCTGGACGTCGCGAGAAGTACAGCTTTCTACATGGCCTTATAGAGATGTTCTTTAGACCTAGCTGTTTTATGTTCTCTAAAAGGCTTTTGGGAATAACACCAGTAGTAGATAGAATAATAGGTACTGTCTGGGTACTTTCCATTCTCCATTGTCTCCTAATTTATATTTCTAGATCTCTGTACTTGGCGATCTTTTCTTTATTATTATTGTCCAGATTTAGCCATACGGCTTACACTCCCTCTAAGGGGAACATTCACTCATCCCAGATACCTAGTGTATCAAAAGGATTGAGCTCTGGTGGGACGCTTTCCGTGTTATCGAGCCCTAGGTAACTTGGTATGCTGGAATATCTCCCAAAAATTTTCGTACACATCTTGACGTCGCGAGAAGTACAGCTTTCTACATGGCCTTATAGAGATGTTCTTTTGACCTAGCTGTTTTATGTTCTCTAAGAGGTTTTTGGGAATACCACCAGTAGTAGATAGAATAATAGGTACTGTCTGGGTACTTTCCATTCTCCATTGTCTCTTAATTTATATTTCTAGATCTCTGTACTTGGCGATCTTTTCTTTATTATTATTGTCCAGATTTAGCCATACGGCTTACACTCCCTCTAAGGGGAACATTCACTCATCCCAGATACCTAGGGTATTAAAAGGATTGAGCTCTGGTGGTACTCTTTCCGTGTTATCGAGCCATAGGTAACTTGGTATGCTGGAATATCTCCCAAAAATTTTCGTACACATCTGGACGTCGCGAGGAGTACAGCTTTCTACCTGGCCTTATAGAGATGTTCTTTAGACCTAGCTGTTTTATGTTCTCTAAGAGGTTTTTGGGAATAGCATCAGTAGTAGATAGAATAATAGGTACTGTCTGGGTACTTCCCATTCTCCGTTGTCTCCTAATTTGTATTTCTAGATCTCTGTACTTGGCGATCTTTTCTTATTATTATTATTGTCCAGATTTAGCCATACGGCTCACACTCCCTCTAAGGGGAACATTCACTCATCCCATATACCTAAGGTATCAAAAGATGTTAATTATTAATATTTTATAGGTGAGCAGATTATGTAGGTATCCACATTATTGATTTAATAAAACTACTGTACCATTTGAGACAAGGAAATTTTGAAATTCTTCTTCGCTGGTTTATGCCATTGCGTGGGCATTATCAGCTGTGTCTTAAGAACTGTGCTGTTGATAATTTTCAAACGTAGTATAGATAAAATGTGGCAAGAAAACGTTTTTAATGAAATAAAGAGGTGCCAGCAGAAGTAAATTGACATTTTATAGTTTTATAAGATTTCTATGGTAATATGTTCGTTGTTTTTTTACTTTTCAATACTTTTAGGTACGCTTGTGATATATGAAGAGGCAGGTACCATAAGAAAGTTAGACAGGGGCGAAGAAATTCCAAGACCTGGACCAGAACCTCCGGCGACAGGCCACAGAGATTGTATTTCTGATATTGCTATGTGTAAAGCGTCTCAATGTTTCCTTGTCACTTCGTCCAAGGACGGAGTGATCAAAGTATGGAAATAAAAGTTATTTTAAACAATATTTTAGGAAATATTTTGATCTAGGTCCCAGAATTCACTTTCGTTACTCAGTCTTTCAACGAATAAATGTTTTGGGTTTTAGTCAGTATGGATATATTTTTAAGATGATACGTGCAGCATGTGATAAATTGATAGAATTAGTTTAAAGTTTCCTATATACATAACATATATTGTTTATTTGTTTTCTTTAATAAAGTATCAAAATATTGTGTATTGTTATTCCTAAATAATGCCCAATTGGATCGAAAAAAAAATATATAAAAAATGGGTTGTTGGAAAACCAACTATAATTTTATAAATTTGTATTATTTTAAATGAAATTAACGCAAATCATGTAAATTCCCCGATGTCCGAATACCTTATGTTGTCAAAGGCTACACCTCTTTGACATTCAGATAGCTTCCGTTTCTCCACCAAAATCACTTTCTCTTCCTCAAAAAATCACTTCGTCTTCCTCAGTCTCAGAAAGTAACTCAATGAATAGAAGAACATAGCTCTCAGCAGTTTTTCTCTTGCACACAAAAAGTTTTAGTTCTCTTTCTGATACACAAACACATGTTTCGTAATATACAAGAGCAAAGTAATTCATTTAACCAAGTGTATAGTGTTTGTATTGTTAATAAATCGGTAAAAAAATTGCAGTGTATAATTTCATCCCCACAAAAGATAAACAACAGAATCGGCAACCTACAACCAAAATCCTGTACGTAAATCCAATTTGACATGTCATAAGAGTTTGACGCCGAACAGGAAATTCGTGGATGAACATCAGCTTTTCTTTTATCCGTCTTTTAATTTTGTATATCCAGAAATTAGTGCAGCCAAAACTACAACAGATATAGAAAAACTTGTTTCTGATTCGGATTCAGTTATAAAGTTTTAGTTGTGTGGTAGAAAATTATGAAATCGCTAGTTTTTACTACCGCTTCGGAGAAAACTAGAAAAGCACTTTTACTTATAAATTACAATAACGAGAGCAATTTTGATAGCAGTTTTATTATCTTCGCCAAAAATATTGCGCCTGAATGATAGGTAAAAGTAAAATTGTTTTATTCTCAATTAAATCCTATATTTAGTAGGATTTAAGTATATTTATTATATTATAAGTATAATTTTCGAAAAAATTCCTTTCGTAGTTATTAAATTTTTTATGAATATCCAATTATAGTGTCATGTATAGATTCACTATCTTTATAGTGGTCGTCGTGATGTTTTGGGCGGTTCATATTCATGCGTCTTTGGTCTTCTACCTTTCCTTGAATGATGACCTTTCCGTCTCTCCGTATTGTCTGCGCCTTATCTCAGAACATGTCCAAAATATTTTAATTGTTGTAGTTGGACTTTGCCCAGCCTCTTACTGATCTTTAGCTCTGTTAAAATTCAATTATATGCTATATAATCGATAAATGGAATTCGTAAAGATCGCTTTACAGCTCGCAAGAAAACTTGTTGCAATTTCTTGCATGACTAACTTTCATGCAAGTCTATTGCAAAGTCTTTATGTGCGATTTTACAGCTTGAATGTTGAAATGTTTACCCTTAAAGCTTATAAACTGTTCAAAATGCGAAGACTATTAAAAATAGTCAAATATAAAAGGAAAAAGGCAGTAGCAGCAACCTTAAGTATTATTATAGCGATTTTGACATTGTGGAAAAATCAAACTTCCTACATATTCCCTTAGAGTTGTAAGAAAACTTGCAGAGAATATGGCAGCAAACCGATTATCGCGCAATGTCAAGAAGTTGCAGGAAATAGTCGTCAGCTGACGACATACTGCGCATGCCTTTAGACAACTTTCTTGCGTCTTGTAGGTATAATCAAAGAATATAGACGCTTATAGAAGAGCAATTCAAATGGGCGATTTGGTTACGGTTTAAGAGGGTGGCTGCATAAACTCACAGCGTGGTGCCGTGGCCGTCGGCTTAAACTATCATGAAAATTTCATAATGAAATATGTAGTTAGGGGGAAGTGGGAAAGGAGTACGAACGGGTAACTTTGCATCTACGACTAAACAAATTTCGATGCAATTGATTTGCAAACTGTCTTTTTTTTTGTTTTTTCACAATAAAATCTTTATTTTCAATATATTAAATTGTTAAATTTTTAATTTTAAAACTTAAAAATGTATGATATTTACAATATTCAAAGTATTTATTTTTTTAATTGTATAACTTTGAATTAAAAATTGGTTTGTTCCAACACAACGAAAAACAGTCACATACCTTTTTATTATACTGTTTTTCTGCCCAGAAATTAACGAAACATTTTTAAAAAATTTCAATTAAAAAAAAGTATTCAATGAAACTTTTTAATAAATTATGAAATTTTCCATTTCGCCAAAACTTCCAAACTTCCATTTCATCCATAATTTTTCAATAACAACAAAAAGCATTCCTGATTTATTTTTGAAATAACAAAATAAACTTTAACAGTACATTTTAATGAATAGTACCTATATGTGAAAGTTTTTACTCTGTATGGGTACTATTTAATCTTGTTTTAAAATAACAACTAGTAGTATCTAAAACATAATTTTCACAATGAATGAATATTAGTGAAATTATTACAATATAGTCTTAAACTGATTTATACTTAAGATTTGTACATATTTCAATTAAAAATTTGAATCATAATAATTTTTCTAAAAAGAATAATTTATTAAAAGTTAAAATAATATTATTTTCTTTAAACAATTTTATAAAACGCAAAAATTTAATCCTATTCTACGACCACGCGGCATCTACATATAAAAATATCTAAAGTTGCATTTATTGCCCCACTCTTTCATATTTTAGAAGCAAACCGCTCCTTAGTGGTACCACGTGCAACACGTGCGTTCCACTCGACTCATTTTTCTTTATCTATGTCCCACCTTTTGCTAACATTCAAAAATAACAGTGAATAATTCTTCTATAAGCGTCTATATTCTTTGGTATAATGTATAATTGCAAGCTGTAAAACGGACGTAACTTTTTTCTTCAACAGCACATATCAGTTAAGTCTTCTTGAGCAACTTTCTTCTTTCCAATTCTCGCAATGTCCAAGATCGCATCAATATTTTGGATGACCAAAGACACTATGACACCAAAGCACCATCCAAAGACACTTTGGATCATAATTTGTTGCTAATAAAACTTGAGGGTATTGGTATTCGTGGTGTAGTTCTAAAATGGTTTACTTCCTACCTAGAGAATAGAAGACAAAAAGTAAAGATAACATCTAATGAACTTGTAAACGAATCAAACACATTGGATATCCATTATGGTATCCCTCAGGGTAATGTATTGGGACCTCTACTTTTTATAGTATTTATTAATGATATGGCTTTGTTAACTAATTCACTGACTGGGGTTAACATCATCAGTTATGCGGATGATACTAACATTCTAGTCACAGGAACGTCTGATCAAAATTTGCAAAATAAAACCACACAGATACTATCCACCATCAACAGTCCAATAAATTAGTTTTGAATAAAGAGAAATCAAAGTATATGATTTTCACGTCAAATAATTTATTAAACCATCAAGCCACTATAGAAACAGCAATAGATAAAACAGACTGCACGAAGTTGCTGGGGGTACTTCTAGACAGTAATTGTAAATGGTCAAACCACATTTCTAATTTGAAATCCAGATTAAGTAGCGCATGTTATGCATTGAGAATTCTTTCACGTCTCTTTCATACATCAGTATTAAAAACAGGATACTTTGCCCATTTTTACTCAATAGCCAAATATGGCATTGAAGTCTGGGGTTGTACCTCTGAATTAGAGCAGATATTCGTACTTCAGAAAAGAGCTATTAGGATAATGTATAAAATGAAATTTAGAGATTCTTGTAGAGGCATCTTTAGACAAAACAATATTCTTACAATTCCTGGTCTGTATTTATTTTCGTGTATAATGTATTTACATAGCAAAATTTATGAATTTAATAAATTTCAATTTAACCATGTTTATTCAACAAGATTCAGAGACAATCACTTTATGCTTCCACAACATCGTTCTGTTTTGTTGGGAAGTAGCACACATTATGCAGCCATAAGTTTCTTTAACAAATTACGAATAGATATACGAATGAATTTACATCAGCCAAACTTTCGGAGGTGTGTACATCAATACATTTGTGAGCTAGAGCCATATTCTAAAAATAACTTTTAAGTATGTTTTATCGTGTTTATTAATTTATATACTTTTAAGATATATTTCTGTAACTTTGACTTGTCTTATACATGTACTTTGTATAATGTCGCATGTGATCAATAAATTTGACTTGACTATTTCAGTATTGGAGATAGTAGTCGACCAAACTCACTTTTAGGGTTTTTGAAATTTAGGAGAAAATTTTCATATTTTGGTCATTTTTGGCTAGATTAAATCTGCGTTTTTTTCTCTTGTAGTGTCTCGGTGCATGTGATACATGAGACTAGATGAAAGTATTGTGGTATGAGTTTACAGTGATAACCTGGTCAATCTTGGTTATGTGTAGATGATTGTTGGGATGCATATCTACTATCATGATTTTTGTCTTTAATATGTTTTTGTCTACAATCCATATGAGATGAATCAAATCGTTTTGGTTGTTAGCAGAAAGGGCTTTGTCTTTGCTCTGTATCCTCTGAGCTTTTCTGATTCCTCAAGCTCTCTTCTCATATGTCCCCTGTATATATTAAATAGTTGTAAAGAGAATAGACATCTTTGCCTGACACCTTGTTCTATAATTGCAGCTTCATGACAATTTTGTCAGACCGTCGAATTAGTCCAAAACGAATAAGTATCTGAGGATCTGAATATGTATGAAAAGTTGCAAGTTCGTTATAATAAACATATCCAACTAAGGGATGAGTACATCGAATAATAAAATACGTCTTTAAAATTTTGTTTGCTTCCATAGTAGCCTAAGATATATCTTTCAATATATCATCGTATTTGCTAGGTTCTTCATGTTTTTGATTGTGGTTCGAATGTATCATTATTGGTCTAATTCTTATTTTATAAATGCTAGATATATTTTTTTTGTGTTGATTTCTAAATAAGTATTGTTGTGTTTAGATATGATGTAATTCTTGTGGCTAATGTGGTGCAACGAAAGATTTTAATACTGCAGTAATTAAACCTTATTTCCTATCATATAACTGATTGCATCCGATAGCTGTTTCGATATATTTGTATTTTATCCTTGATGGTATTGAAAAAATAGTCAGCAGCCTGGAGATTTGTTATGAAAAACCTAAACTAGTTTCTAATGTTTGAACTTATATCGAATGGAATTTAAGTACCTAGATATACCAAACCAACCTTTCTCGTGAGAAATAGTAAAAAAGTGATTGATCTGTTCTTATGTATAAAATCAGAAAAAAAGAATTTTGTATTCTATGAAAGATGAATCCTACCTTTTTACGCTTCTACCTCGTGTCGCTTTTCACTGTAATCCTCAGCATTTATTAAACTCTGTTTTTTCAGGATGTTTACAAAGTATGAAAATTTCTAATCTGTACAAGCGATACTAATGTGGTTTTCTTCTCGTCGCTGTATCTCCTTAATGATTATTTCTTGTTTGTTCTTTCACATCATCATCCGTAAAAAGGATAGAAAGAAAATAAGCAAGGCCAAAGAAGAATTACACTTTAAAAGAGAGATCTTGGAACTTCGGCAGATGTGCTAGATATAAGATCTCCACAACAATCGAAAGACCGTTTGTTTGAACCTGGTATTTCCAGAGCTCTGGTGCTAAAGCGACATTGAAGTTCACACAGCAACAGTAAGTTCTCCGAAAGCTGTATTACTGCACTGAAGATTTGTCTATAAGTCTTATATTTGTAGACTTAAAAGCCCTAGGAAATATAATAGCTGGTGGAATCGTGTTTTCTGAAGCACTTATAAAGCAACAGGTCGTTACTAAAGACCCTCTTTCGGCACTAGTTACTTCACTCACTTGTTTAAATGCAAGCGATTACTTTTTTTGGTTTCTGCACAGTTGTCGTCCCAGTTTCATCTAGATTTCATATTCTACAGCCATCGGCAAAGATTTCGTGCCTGCTCAAGACATTGTGCAATTTATCAAAGAAAATTGACACATTATGTTTATTGAAAGATGTAGCACGCGAGAGACTACATCCTTCTGGTTGTCTGATGCTCAAGTTAGGTGATCGTTTTAAAAATCCTCTCATCCATTCTAAACCGGCAGCTCTATTTTCTAACCAATCTGAATACATCCTTCTGGTTGTCTGATGCTCAAGTTAGGTGATCGTTTTAAAAATCCTCTCATCCATTCTAAACCGGCAGCTCTATTTTCTGACCAATTATTCGAAATCCGAATATTATTTTTTTGAGCCATTTTTTATACTAAACGGCGACATCCAAGAGTTGTTAGGCCGTAGTTCATTTTTGAGCACATTCTGAGGTATTCTGTCAGTGCAAATTCTTGTTCTCTCGACATAATTTGGCGGCATTCATAGAAAGGTCTCAATTTCACTTCGGTATCACGTTTATTTCTTTGTTTTTCACGTATCTGAAATAGAAAGATTATTGTTTATTGAAAAAATAAAATCTTTTTACGCGAAACCTAATCGATCCTCATTTTCTTTAAAATTTATCTTGCTAAAGTCTGAAATGACACTCCCTTCACTTCTGCTGCTTTTCGAAGCAATAAAAACCCTTCTTTTGTGACTAATTCCACGGCTTCTCTAATTTGAATGTCAGAAAAAGAAGCAACGTTAGTCTTTCTTCTTCTATTCCTTGCCATGATCTACAAAAAAAGAAACAAATAGTGAGTTTGTATTATCCAACTAACGTCCTCGATGGGGTACAGTGAGACGCGCCTCCCACACCGGAATAACATATTGCAATATTATATCGTTATAATAGTAATCAGTCATTCGATATGAGTATTGCTAAACCTAAACACATCAATTAAAATACCGTATTTGCAATTAATAAATATGAATCAAATGTTTCATAAATTAATAAAAAAAAAGAAAAACAGCGATATCCTAGGTGGAAATTGAAATTTCAAATATAAGCTATTTTAAATTAATATTGTAGTTTAATCCTATCAAATATACTAATGATCTATAAATTATTTTAAAAAACGCGTTGTCTTATGATAATTTGTTGACTGGACTAACATCAGTTCGCTGAAGATCATGGTCATTGTCTCATGGTCAGCCTATAATATATTTTATATTTGTCCATTAGTTTATGCGATACACATTTATCCAAAATAAAGTTCGTTTTTACATAGAGAATAAAAAGAATAAAAGACGTAAGTAATTTTCAGATATATTTATTTTATTTCTTATTTATGTATAACCTACTTATTTATATTCGTCCAAAATATGAAGTAATAAACTAATGGCTTTTTACTAATTATTTTAAATTCTAAATTGTTCATACCTATGTGATTCTACTCATTGGGAAATGTTTCATTAATAATCCAATCTTTTCTCTGTAGTTTAAGATATGTATGTTTTCTTCAACCCTTTTCTCATTTGTTGTATTCGTAAGCCAAATTCTGGGTCTTTCGTCGATTGTTTTATTCTGCTCAACAGATATTTTCCTCAATATTTCCTGATGGAAAACATTAATATTTTACGTTAATAAACATAATACACGTACGTATAAACATTAATATCTTAACTGTCTTTTTCCTTTTATTCCGGTATACTCTTTATGAGTACTAGAAACCAATTCGCTAAGGATTTTTGCTTAGTTGAGGAGATAATATGTTGTGGAATGCAATTTTAGATTCCCCATGTCTCTAATAACATCTTTATCAACGTCTATTTTGCCTTGAAATTCTTAGAAGGCACAGATTAAAGCAGAAATCTGAATTTGGTTTCGAAAAATTAGTTTACGGATTTATTAATTTACGTTGCTGTCTTGTAGGCAACAACCAAGATCGAGGCCAAGTAAGTCACCCATCAATTTTGAAAAACATAACCTACAAATTACATCTTGCTTGTGTTGTGTTGATGGTTATACATTTTCCCAGAATCTTTAAAATAATCTTGTTTGAATTTCGATTTCCACTCAGGAAATCGAAACGTCAATGTTATTTAAAAGTGTAATTTTCATTACAATCAATCATGGCTAACCCCATATGAACATAATATTCAATGTTATAATACCTATTTCCTATCTGTTATAATAAAATCGATTTTATTCTTTTGTTTTTTCATCGGAACTTCCACCTTCAATTTGGATTCTTATAGAAGAAACTGTTCATAAAAAATAAGCCGTTTTCAAAAAAAAACAGTTAGTGAAAACAGTTTTTCGTCTGATTTAAACTTCTAATTTCGCGTTAAAACTTCCACTTATTGGTAATATGAGTAGAAATTTCTTCTTTAGTCGGTATGGACTATATACATAGGTAATTATCAAATTTGCCGTGATACATAGGGATAGACACGGTCCGAGTTTTTCAGATATCGCTGTAATCCTTTTTTTGTTATATTTTGTTATTAAGTAATTGACTTTGAATTTTATGTTTTATTCGTAGATTAATGGTGACATTCTTATATTAACATAAATATTATGTGACGAACAATTATTGAATAAAAAATACAATGTTTTGTTCATGTACTTAAATGTTACATTTTGTAACAAATATTAAAATTGTCGCATTTTTCGGTGTTATTTTATGATATGGAATTGTGTGTCATTTTAACCAAATTTCCGCAGATAGTGTGGTTGTATTTTTACGTTGAGGAAAAACCAGAATGATGAGATACGTATGTAGTACATTAGAGAATCGAATGATAAATTCATTGACGGGGTTACAATTATATTTAAAAGGATGTTCATTCGTCAAATTGTACTTCTTTTTTGAATATATGCTCCCATATTTTGCTTACGGCGCCGTTAGAGTTCTGATACTAATCTGGTACTATTCACTCCAAGTATTATGTGGTACTGATTACTGATACTCGAGAATATAACACAAGCTTGTCTATAAGTCTCCATCCAGTCAAATGTGACATAATAAATCGTAGTTACACTCGCAAAGCATTAGGTACCTACCAAATTTTTCTATCGTTTATTTTTAGGTATTCTATTAACTTAGCGTGATTCAAAGATTTAAAAAGAGTGGCGCACTTTTCTTTTGAAGAGCTGCTCTCTTGCCTATTTCCGTTTTGTTGTTTTATATCTTCCTATTTTTCCTTGTATTTCTTACCTCTACGAACGACACCGCCCATAATCTACCAGTACTGAACAGCCTTGAAGCCTATTGTGTACCGGTTAAGATTAATTCTTCATAATGTAGATCATCTACGCACGGTATAAGTGGAAGGAATTTTTCTGCAGTATGTTTCCGACAATGATTATGTCAAAATTTTCATGTTTTCAATACATTGGCTATATCAGATATTTATTTTTTGTCAATCAATACTTTGAAATCTATCAGATTTACAGGTGGCGTGTCAATCACAACATCTAACACATTGTCGTACGATCGGACCATCCTCCGAGGTATTCGGAGATTCTGGATAACTTCCGACCGTCACTCTGGAGGAGGAGCGAAGGTTTTTCGCCTCCATCCTCTTGCTTGTGGAGTTTATATGTACTTGACTCCTCACTGGGCGAGAAGCTCACCGGAGGCTCTGTGGTCAGCAAGGGGCCACCGGCAATGCAGAATACTTACAGTTCGAGTTTCTTACGTGAATATACGTGAATATATTGGTCTTGCATGGATAATTTGTCTAGTATTTTGAGCACTGTGGATGCCGTGAATCTCACAGAGATATCGGCCCTTCACGCTTCAGCGTGTCGCCAAGTTCACAGTCCTCGAGATATATAGCAACGTCGGCATAGTGTTGACTGTCGACGGTCCTTCACTCCGTGCCGCTACCTCTCGCGAAATAATAAGTCCCGTAGGGACTTTTAATTATTTCTGTCGAATGGATTTGACGTCGAAGTTCTACTTCAGCTCGGCCACCGATTGGGGAATAATTCTAAGTTCACCTGGGGCTTTCATTTACTCCTAACCGTCGGTGGTCTAGTGGAACGCTGTGTCAGTTCGAATAGCTCTAAGACAACCTGTCTCTTCCTATTTCAAAGATCGATGTCTATCCGGACAGGGAGCGTTCTCTCCGAGCTGTTAGCTGGCTTTCGCGAGGTAATTATAAGTCTGCTGCCGGACTTTTCTTTGCCTCGACAAAAGATAGACCAACAGTCAACAACACCGGTTCCTATATTTTTTGTTAGTTTGAATAATATTGTAGCCAACAAGGCTTCGCATTTATTCAAACACTATATCGTAGCCAACAAGGATTCGTATTCATTCAAACACTAAAGAGCTTTTGGAATCATCTTCGAAGCGAAGTCTTCTTAAATCGAAGAAATGTTCACTTAAATAAAAATAAAAATAAAAACGTTTATTGCATTAATAAAATTTACATGTCACACCTAAGATATTTTATAGTTAAGATATCGTAGCCTTCTTTCTTGACGTCCTGCTTCTGCACCGCCCACTGATTGAACGTCTTTCTCTCGGATCTTGAATTTTTCTGTCGTGGACTCCGTGGCTTCTTTTTCTGTAGGTCCTTGTTTTCGGCATCGTACCTACTTTCCTGATTGGCTGTATTCGGCAACCACTCGGCTAGACCCTAATCATATGGTCGATCAGTCTGTGAGTCGATCTCAGTCAAAATATCTTTTGGATTCGATTCTTGGTTCGAATGTCTCTGGTCTTAAGGAGTCTTCTTGTGGCTTGGTGGAAGAAATACCTTGTCCTTTTCTCAGCCACCTCCCTCAGTGGTGTATACTGGAGCCTTTCTTTGATGATTGTATTTGTAATCCGTTCTTCCCATGTTGATCCATCGATGATCCTGTAACATGACGTCTCTGTTGCCCTAAGTTTCTTCCAGTTAGATTTCGATATGGAGCTCCAAACTGGGACAGTTTACAGCATAACCGATCTAACGTAGTCGGCCAACAAGGTCTAGCTGGGGTCAAGATTTAGACCGACTTGATCCCGATCGAAAGATGCACTGCCTTCTTATGCATTTCTTGTTAGTAACTCGGCAGTGATCTTCCGTCGAAAGGCCAATAGGAACGTAGTTAATAAAACCGTTTGTTATTGGCTGGCCAGAGTGACAATCTTCGCTCTGATTGGCCGCTCTGGCGACAACATCGACAATGACAAATGATTTTTTTGTCAATAGTTCATCAAAACTTTCTCTTATAATATGAGGAAACGTTGGAAGGTATAGAAAAGAGTTGATGTAAGGTCTAAAGCCCGCCACTCACGTTCCAACGGCGCAGTACGATTTTGTTGAAAGTAATTGCAGTACAATAATGTTGAGAATCGGATGGGAACACACACGTACCGATTTTGCAGTATGAGTTTGACTTTCAAATTAGAAACATGTCAGATAACGATATACTTTTAGCGGCTCTTGCTGTTTGTATAAACGAAAAAAATACAAGAAACGTAGGTAGTGGTGCAAATATTGGTTGCTGAAAAGACATAAGTACATACTGTTACGTACATTTATTAGAAAGATTGTAATTATATCCAGATAATTTTAATTCCCATTTGTATCATGTTCGAAAATTATTAATTTTCTTTTTTACTAACTCTTCATTAGTATCCGTTTTCACTTCTTGAAATTTAGCAATCAAAATATTCACATCTTTTTTTCTAGCGGTTTTATCATAATATGATGTGGATTTTATTTTCCAAAGACACTCTGTTCTTTATAAATGTCAAAGAAATCCCTTAAATATCCCTAGCTAAGCCGTTTTTGAAATTTACCGGTAAATTTTTTTCACGATCAAATTTACGACCCAACCAACTTTTTCGTACTGCTGCAGGCAGAATGACTTGTTTGTCTGCCGTCAAATCGCGCCGATTTGGTCGAATTGTGCAAATACACGATCAAATTACGTTCGATTTTGTAGCATTCGACAAAATCGTACTGTGGCGTTGGAACGTGAGTGGCGGGCTTAAACTTACATAGATTGCATAGATCGCATCACACAGAGTGCAAGAAATATCCGCGATATTGTCATAAACTCTCAAAAATAATATATTATACTATTTTTCTTAATGAATGTTACTGTTTGTTTACTAGGATATATCAGATTGACCTATCGGTGTAACGATTTACTAACAAATTATTTTTATACTGTAATTAGCTTATTATAGAACCAATTACCCGACTCTGGTTTTAGTTACCGCACAACTCGGTTAAAAACTTCCAATGCTATTTTAGTGTTGATATTGACATTGAACGTTTTAGCAGTTAAATGGGTAACGCATTAAGTAAGTGTCTACAATATTATTATTTATTTATAACTAAATAAACATTATTTATTAGAGATATGCTTTTAACAGCAGGTGTGTTGCATTTATTGGTTAAAAATAGGTTACTTCGGAAAGCAATATACTTATCTTTGTGTGAATTTATCAGTTTGTTAATGGTATTCTCATTTATCTGTTTATGGAAGTGGTGATACAAGGCTGGTCAGAGATCAATGAATATGTTAAAACTTTTTGTTAGAAAGATTTTGTTAGTTAAAAAGATTTTGTGAACCACTTATTGTTTTCTAATCATTAAAGAACATTTTGTCTTTTGTATTTAGTAAAGATTATTGGGCATTCTTACTTTCTCCAACTATACCAGGTCAAATAAGTAGTTGAGTGTTTTTCAATCTTCTCTTCTGGAAAAAAGTTGAATTGTTTCAATACTCTCGTGTTGAAAAAGTTCCTTTATGGAAGACTTTTTCCAAATTTTTAAATACTTTATTAACTACTGCAGTCCAAGTTATCATTGAACGTCTTCTAGCTGCGTCATTCTGTTCCATTAGCATTACATGACTACTCTCCACCTCAGACGTCCTATCTTCTACGATATCAGGTTCCTGGTATATTCTATAAAGTTCGAAGTTATATCGTCTTCCCCACACTCCATTGTCATTCACTGCTCCATAGATTTGCCTGAGTACTTTTTTTTTATTTTTTCTCCATATAATTGTGGACTTAAGGAGGAGATTGAGCCCAAAAAAGTATCTGCTGGCCGTGCAAATTCTGCGGTTTATCTCTGAGGTAGTATTATTTTTAGTGTTAAGGAACGCTCCCATGTATACAAATTCGTTCACTGCTTCGATGACGTCGTTTTCTATAACAAGTGGTCGTAGGATTTGTGGTTGCGTGCTTATTTTTATATACTTCGCTTTGTTGGTGTTTATTGTTAAACCCATTTTTGTAGCTGATGCTTTTAATGCTACATACGCCTCTCGTACAGCGTTTTATGTTCTCCCAGCAATATTGGTATCATCAGCATAGGCCAGGATTTGCACTGATTTATTATATAGTGAACCAGTGGTTGTGATTTGTGCTATACGTATTACTTTTTTCAGAGCCAGAGTCTCTCTGGTGCAGCCCGTTATTTGTTTTAAAAGGTTCAGACAGTTCCCCCCTGAATTCGTACTCTACATTCAACTTTTTCAAGAGTTAGTTTTGTTAAATTTACCAACTGATTTGGTATTCCTAGCTCTTTCATTACTTTGAACATTTCTCTTCTATTCACGGAGTCGTAGGCTACTTTGTAGTCTATAAATATGTGATGAAAATCATTGCCATATTCCAGTGTTTTTTCCAAAATTTGTTTCAGGGTTGCAATCTGATGAATTGTCGATTTACCACCTCTGAAACCAGACTGGTATTTTCATCTTTTTCATATTAACTCCAGTTCTATCTAGTTAGTAGGTTCCCCTTCCAGTAACTTTTTCAGAATAAACATTTCATGTTTTGTATCAATATACATAATTATTGAAGTACGGTTTATATTATGAAATTACTGATTTCATTATTAAATATTTCAACTCCAACTGATATCAAACCTGATCTTGACACAATAGCATTGACCTACATTGTTAACCACGTTCGCGCGATTTTGGCGAATGCGCACAAAAAATTCACAGGCTAATCCATCATCACATTTCGTTAAACGTTTGGAAATACATTAGATTGGATATACTTTGTGAAATTAAATTGGTAGGAAGGAGTAGTATTGATCTGATGCAGACGCCGGTGAAAATGCAAAAGCATTTCAATGTTATTTCGTGACTAGACGAGTCTGTTTTTTGCTAATTTAGATGCAGTTGCGAATTGTAAACTAATGTGTGTTTGTAATCAAAATTAAAAAAAAGTAACTACAGGTGGGTATTTATTTTAATACTTACTTCTCTAAACATAAATAATCAGTAGGTACACACGTGGATTAAATTACGAATCTGTTAGGTTTTATGATTAAAGTTTTTGCATTTGAATAAAACAATAACCTTTGATAAGATACGTTTAACAACCGTCTAAAAAATAATATTAAAATTAACAATATATTTTAATAAAATTCGTCCTTCATATTTTTAATTTTATAATAATATTAAACGAAAAAAAATCGGTTGCCTGTAAAGTCGGTTTTACGGGCAAAGATTTTACGTGACAACGTCTTTTTCTCGGTAGAATATTTATTGATATGAATATTATTAAATTGCACAATAGGAACAAGGAATTGAATGAAAATAAGAATTGCATTACCGATTTATTAGGTATTTTATATATTATTTATATTTTATATATTATATTTTTATATATTATTTTATATATTATTTATTTTATATTATATTATTGATCTTATTATTTTCTACAAAATTTATTTGAAAATTTTTTCGATATATCAATTAGTTGCGGAGATATCGATCATTGAAGTTATTGTTTGCTACCAGTATTTTATATATTTATTTTTTTCAGTTATAAAAAATTACTATTTCCAATTGTGTCTACCAAGTATGGTCACATGTATTTGCCTACATATTAAATAATAATAAGTACAGATAATGTTATGTGACGTTCACTTCTGATTATATATATTTTAATATTTTTAATTTTAAAGAATCAATTTGAAAATCAAAACACTTATTCAGATCGAAGGTTCAAATTTTTGCTAAATAAATTTGAAATTAATTAAACTTTGTAAATGTAAATGGTAAAGTTGAAAATTAAAACATTTACTAAAATTGGCATTTGAAATTCTTGCTAAACACAGTTAAATTCTAACTCCGCGCGTGGTGATTGGTCGGTTTAGTTCGTTTGTTTGGTCGCCCTGTTTTGACAGGTTAGAAGTTATAATTTGTTATTTTAAATGTTTGACTACCATTACGCGCTGTTTCTTCTCAATCGACTAAATTACGATTGATTGCAGAGTGATTTAAACTAATAATTTACTTAACACTATCAACATTTGTCAATAGTATGACATAACCTATAAACTCAGTTTCTCAACTTTTGTGTCAAGCTAACAATTAATCAATCAATCATAGTTTACGATAATGAAATATTAGTGTACAATTATTTACCTTTATTGTTGTAGTTGTTGTAAATGACGAATCTAAGCACTCCACATTTTCACTACAGACACAGCTGACGATACTTTCAACGATTTTCAACTTTAGCGATTCAACGCGCCTAATTCTCTAGTGCCGCGCGCAGCGGACCGATCATGTTTGAGTGGGAGAGAGACGCAAGGCATTCGCCGGTCCGGCGGGCCTCTCTCTCGTTCGGCGACTCACTGTAACAGACGTGAGCGGGCGTTACACTTTTTCTTAAATGACTCCGAGCCACAACCTAATTTAAGACGTTGTCACGTCCAAACTTGTGAGATCATTGATCATTTTTATTAAATTTTAATATCCAGATAGTTATAAATCTCCCTTTTTCTTTTCCTGTAATACCGATCCTAGGTATTTAAAACTATTAGATACTTTTCACAATAATTTTATCATCCAAAGATATCATTTTATTTGTAGTAACTCCATTGTTAAATAAACATTCGAAATATGTACTCTGTTTTTGTCCTATTCTGTTTTAAACCTTTTTCCTCAAGAGCTTCTCTCCACTGTTCCAGGTTTTGTTCTACATTCATTTTAGTATTTTCTACTAAAATTTCAGTATTTTCTACTTTAACACTAAGTATATCGTCAGCATACATTAAGTACCAGGACATGTTACACTGTAGTTTCGCTGTTATTTGATCCAACACTAATGAGAATAAATAAGGATTAAACACCAACTCCTGGTGCAACCCTCTTTCATATGAAATTTATCAGTCTGTCCTAACACTAATTATTATCCCTCATACATGTCCAGTGCCGCACCAGTGGAGGGGGTTGGTTGGCACCGAAATTTTTTTACACTACCTCCATTTTGAGTCCTTAAAATTTGGGTTCTAGTTTAATTTAAAGTACTAAAGATAGCAGTGCCAAAGATTTAGGTATCTGTTATCTTGCCTACCAACTAAAATCAACCTCTCCTACTTGTGCGAAGTTGACTGTCGCACGTACCGTGCTCCGAAAGTGGGATGGCCGCTGTAAGGCTGACGACATTTTTGGAACACTCCCTTCTCTTATCTAGATCTTATCTCTGTCGTTGGTCCAGTTGGTGTTTCTCTTCTTCTTGTTTCTTTTTAGTTACTGTTCGGATGTAATTGTTAAGACCATTCCATCTTTCCCCACTTCACGGCATCTTCACGATCATCTTTCTCACAGTCACAGTGTTCATACCTATTTCTCTATACATTCTGTTTCTCTCCACTGTACATATTACATTCCAGCATTTTGTGTGAGTAACAGTGTCGGAATATTCGCAGTATAGCCATTTATCTGTATCTGTCTTTCTGAACCTATGACGCCCTAAAAGAGACAATCTACCAAGTTCCTTAGGCTCGGGATCAGCATCTTGATCCACTGGGCATAATCTTCCGTGTTGTTCCACTCTTTCCATTGATATTTCCCTTTCTTCTTCTTTTATGGCTGTTGTCAAATGCTTCCTTCTCTCATAGATATGTCTCCTTTCTACTGCTAACACTTGCAGAGTTCTGTATATATTTTTTACTTTATATGCCCTGGGGGGGGGGGGGGGGTTAGAACTCCTTGAGAACTCCTTTCTTACTGAGCGAACATTACAGAATCTCTAGAGGAACTGTATCATATAGACAGAGATGTAGAAACAATTTTTTCGAGTAGGAGCTCATAGTCCCGGTTAGTAATCCAATTACATCACATTTTGCCGTACATATAATTCAATATTTTCAAGTATATTTTCTTCAATGTAAACCTAACCACTGTTTGATTTTGCGTTTAGTTACGCAAGTAGGTAGTATTGTGGTAGTAGGTAGTAAGTACAAAAGTTCACTGAATATGGATTGACTAGTTCGGAAACGTTCTGAACTTTATTAATCTATTTGGATTTCCTAATTAAATATACCCATTACAACAGAAGTTCCTTTATTTCGATGTTCGAGTTTTTTACCTAACATGGCATACAGTCAACTCCTAGGAATTATCCCATTTTAAGTCCATCATTTGCTTTCTCAAGATCAATGAATACCATATGAGCGGTAGTTTCTTTATTGCTGCATTTTTCCATCAGCTGCCTTAAGCGGACATCAAACAGCTCGTGGAAATGCGCTTTTCGCTGGTTCACGTCGGCAAAGATGAACAGAGAATATATACAGTGAAAAGAAGAGAGACCACGGTTGGAACCCCGTGCTACTGTGAAATTAGTCAATATTTGCTTTTTGATAAGTGTACTCGACTTACCCCAAAATGTAGTCAGACCATTCCGATCAGTGTGACCATATATTTTTTAGAGAATCTACCAACAATCAGGTTGAAAATCTACTAAAAACTACCAAATGATACTACGCATGCGCCATTGCAAAAAAATGGTTTATGCTTTAAATATGTGACGTGAGAACCAATAGTATCGCCTTCTATTACAAATATGCGGTTTAAATGTTAAATTGGTATTATAAATCATAGATGTCGTGAATGTGTAGTACTTATTTTCCATTTTATTTTTTCATACTTTTTTTACTAATAAAATAGGAATGTTAATAATTTCCTTTGGAATCTTTTTCAAAATAAAAAAGGATTCATTCTGTCCTGTACAATTGTTCATATTTTCTTTTCATTTTAAATACTTTTCATAGATTATATTTAAAAATTTTGAAAAACAAACACCTCTTATGCTTATTGCCTTCTAACGAATAATGTTTACCGTTTACTAACAAAATAATGTTTACAGTTTACTAAGGAAAGAATGAAACTGTTTAGAGTGATTATTGGTATGGCAATCGCTGAATCGCTGTTTAAAAGTTAAAGACCTTAAATAATTAGGTGGTATTATTCCAAACATCCATAATTCAAATTTTATGGGACCAACGGCGGCTAACATCAGAAGTTAATTTAGGTCATAATATTTACCATATTTACATAAAATTTTAAGAGTGGGTGAATAATTTATGGTTACCAATACGTGCCGATACTGTTAATTGTAATGGTTTAGGTATCAAATTACAATTACGAATTTCCGGGATTTCTCATTCTTTGCATTTAATTTTTAAACAATACAGGGAAGTATCAAATAAATTTTAATACAAACATATTAAAAATTCTATCAAATTTTTTGTGATAACAAATTTAAACAGTAGATTTCCGAATAGAAACAGAAGTATAAATTATAGTAAAAACTACTAGAATCTACCAAAGATTTCTTCCCTACTAAAAATTGTAAATTTACGTCAAAAATCTACCAAAAAAGTAGTTTTCTACTAAATATGGTCACACTGATTCCGATGTTGAGGGTTAAGTCTGTTGTACGCAATCAATGTTAACGGTAAAAATTTTAGTTAGTTGGGTGATTTATATAAAGGTTAAAAATTTCAACACTTCCTTAGACCACTCCATAGCAGAATTATCACAACACTGGCCTACCTCCCCTAGCTGCGCCCGAAGGGTTGTACATACGGTGAATTAGCTTCCGATTGTCTTTGGAACCGGCTAAATTTAGGGATATCACGCGCAGGTCATAAATAGACAGTTTTGCCCTATTCCAGCGATCGTAAACCTCCAATATTAAAAATAAAAAAGGTTTTCCACGTTGTATTGGTTCCCATCTTTATATTTTGTCTATTTTTATTACGTATTTTTAATTCTCTTCGCCGCTGAAGAACGCCACCCTTTATCTTTGGTAGCGACCCCAATAAAGCATGCCCAGTGGAGATCAGGGTTTAGGTTAGTTTTGTCCACCACTGTTGAAGGAAAATATTTTACATAATGACGTTATTAGATTTTTGTTTCGATACAGGGCAGCGGCAAGCCGCTTATACGTATTTCGACCTCTTTATCTCTCATCAGACCGGTATATGCCACTACTCTAGAGCAATGGCATATACCGCTCTTATGAGACCTAAAGAGGTCGAAATACGTATAAGCGGCTTGCCGCTGCCCTGTATCGGAACAAAAATCTAATACCGTCATTATGTTTTATCTTTTTTTGGAGTACCAGAAACTGAATTCACCATGAATTTTGACCATGATGAACGGCAGGTGGAATGCATATTTTAGATTCCCTTGCCGAGTAATTCATCAAGCTGTTTGCTTTGCAAGTTGTAGAAGGCACAGTGGTAACAATTTGAATTTCGCCAGGTAGGAAATCGTATGATTTCTCTTGTAAATATTTTAGTAAGTAACACAACTTCGTAAAATAGTAACTCTATAGTAAAATTACCACAATACTAACCGTACCTGTCTCTAATTATGTCGAAAGGTTTGATGGGATAAGTATGTGCTATACATCAGCTTGCAAATGCCTTTGAACACTAATATTTTACCGACGAACAACGGGAGTGAAAGCGCTGGCCATAAATAGACAGTTTTGCCCTATTCCAGGGATCATAAACCACAAATATTAAGGGGAAAAACGGTATTCCACGTTGGATTGGTTTTTCCAATACTCCTGTATTTTCATGGTGTGACTAAGTAGTTCAATGGCACTGTAGTTTGTGCATTGTTGTATATCTCTCTTGTTTTTGTAAACAAGTAGGTACTAATATTATACTGCTTCTCCAATCATTTTTCATTTCTCCCATTTCCATAATTCTATTAAAGAAACCTGTTAACCACTTCCTCATTCGGTATTTTTGTGACCATTGCTGTTATTATCTCCGTTAGCTAAATTGGCTTTCTGTCGAATTCTTCATTTAGTTTCATGACAGCTGTAACAAACCTGAATTAAACGTATAATCGACCATTAAAATAATGGTCGATTAAGTTTATTTTTTTAATAAATATTTTGTAAGTAATACATTTGCTCCCATTGAAGATGAAGTAGTCATATGGTATCCCAACTTTTGTATATCCTATAGTTGCAGTCAATTCAAATTTGCGACGAAATTTGTGGAAAAAGTATTTATATATAAAATCCACAAGGAAAATAAATTCCTGCAGCTGGCTGTATACCATGTATCACAAAAAGGGGTTTAAATCTTTGTATTTAGGTATATTTAAAAAAATATTAGGTATATTTAAATATACCTAAATACAAAGATTTAAACCCCCTTTTTATTTATATATAACTTCTGCTTTTTGCCGTTTGATTTCTATAAGAACGAAGTAAATGGTTGTTGGTTGCGTTTATATGTAGACCCGATATAAACATATTTTATATAGTTCTCAGTTCTCATCATTTTTGTACTTCAATCCACTGTTTGACTCAGACTACCACGGTTCACTGCATTCTTTAATTAATATCATTTTTCCATTACCTTCACTAACAACTACTTTGTCGTATATAAACATATTTATGTATCTACTATTTAACCTTTCTGCTAAGTGTATTTACCTTTTGATATAACACTAATATAGTAAGTACCTACGTTTTTATCAGTTCAATCAATGAAGATTTTTATTTTTTAATTCTAAGCAACAGGTCCGAATTTTAATTGGATTTATAGACGTATTTATATATTAAAAATATATACGAAGTAGTTGACTGGGTATAAAACTGTCTCGAAATTATTTTGTTGGCCTTGTTTACTATTTAATATAAGTGAGAAAATCGTGTGGAATAGTGTGGGTTACTCAGATTTAAATAATTTGCACAAATCTATAAAAAGACACGTTTTAATTAAAACGCATTTAAAAGCAGTTATAAAAGAAAAGACTTTTGGGAAAACACGAATTGATCACGCTCTAGATAATCAGCTTATATCAGAGAAATTATATATGTTTTCCTTTTCTGTGAAGCAATGCATATATACGTACCCCAGTGGAAAAAAGTTATGGGGCAAAAAAGTTGCGTTTTTTCGTCTTCGTTTGCTTCATTTTTATAATATATTTTTGTCAAAAAACAAATTATTTTTGAAGTTAGAAGGTGACATTTCGATATGAAATTTAATTTTAAACAACCTTTTTGTATATCTATATGAACGAAAAGTGTATATAATTTGATTTAAAAATAAAAAACTGAAAAATGGACTAGTTCGTCCCTTTCCGAAAAACGCATCCCTTTAAATGGGAGCACTCCACAATATTTGAAGGTCCATTGACCATATGAAACAATAAAACCCTTTTAACATTGTAGTCCCTTTTAGATCCCTTTTTTGGACATAATCAATAGCCTACTGGAACTGATTGCACAATTAAACGATCAGTAATCACTTTCTATTTAAAAAAAACTGAATTTAGTTTTCATCATTCTGGTAGCCGTTTAAAATCATTTTCCGTCGACCGTCCATTTATGATCAATTTTAACACCCTCAAAATCATTGATTAATGACCCCTATTAATGAATGATTTTCTATTAATGAACGATTTTATTATAGACAACACAACATACATTGCTTGCATAAATTAATTAAACGCTCTGTAATTGGCAGTGACCTGTGGTGTAGGCAACCAAACATATACCTATTTATATTCAAACTAAAAAATTAATTTATAATGAAGTAGCCGCTGTTAGTAGGTACTATCTGTCATTTTATGTCATTAGTTACTTTATTGTTTAAAATTCTGTGTATTTGAAAAATCAAAGGATGGATATTGAAGAAGAGTTTAATTTAACTACACCAGAATTTAACTTATTCTATCACAGAATTTACAGAGGTCCAAGAAGACTTAAATATAAATTTG
Organism: Diabrotica undecimpunctata; assembly: GCF_040954645.1. NCBI lineage: Eukaryota > Metazoa > Arthropoda > Insecta > Coleoptera > Chrysomelidae > Diabrotica > Diabrotica undecimpunctata. The sequence goes on along the minus strand of NC_092804.1, from coordinate 16,957,027 downwards.
TCAAAATGCTATACAGCAGATAATCATTTATCAATATCTTCCTTTAATTTCAGTAATTGTACCATTTTGAATATTAATGTTTATTATAATAAAACTACCACTAAGGAAACTTTGAATAAAGTCAATGAAAGTTGAAAAAATTGTTGTTTATCGTTAAGTCAATAAATATTTAAACTAAGATATCTTTATTTCTGAAAAGTACGGTCGACGGAAAAGTTTTGTAACGAACTCGTGAATTAAAATGGCGATTAATAATCTCGAACATTAACGCGCTCGCTTCGCTCACGCGTTAAAATATCTCAATTGTTAATCGCCCTTATTAATACACTTGTTGGTTAAATAACTATTGGGATGCCTGCCCAAAACTATATATATAAGTCAAAGAAATAGAAATTTTAAAAAACATAATTGACAACAGAGTAAATTGTTTTCATTATAAAACCAACTTAACTTGTTCCAATATGACAAAAAAATACTAAGAAAATTAAAAGCAATATATGTTTAAAATTCATACACATGGAGCAGGAATTTCCATCTGCTCACATTCATAATCACACTTGACTCCAGAAGTAGTATAAACTTTGCTTTAAAAATTTTTCAATCTTCCAACATTGTTTTCTTGAAATATTGCAAGTTTTAATATAAAAACTTTCTTATGGATAAATGTCATAAATCAATTGTATTACTATCAAAGTGTTGTACTCTACACAATAAACAAAAACACATCTTACTTCAAATATTGTATAATAAAATTAAACAAATTATCAAAATCGGATCTGTCTGAGGATTAATAATATTTTTTCACGGTTTCTTGACTCGACTATGTAAACAATACGAAAATTTGCACTGTCTTGAGGTTTTTCTTATCAATTTTTTTAAAATATATGTTTATCAACTACTTTATCTCGACTTATATAAAACGAGCTGGTTTATTTTTAATACTTGAATTTATTTTCAGAAACAAAAATGTCAAATATTTTACACGAAGTCGATACTCCTTTCGAAAAAGCAACCTTTGGAATGGGTTGCTTTTGGGCAAATGATGCTTTATACGGTGCTGAACCAGGAGTCCTGAGAACGAGAGTAGGATATGCAGGAGGTACGACTGAACAACCTACATATAGAAGCATGTAAGTGTAATGTGTATTTCTTGCTAGTTTTTCTTCGTTTTTGCTTTGTTAACAAGATTTAGCATGTTTAAAAAGAACTGACCTATTCTATTTAAATGATTTCTCCTATTTAACCTTCGGGTAGTGGCGCTATAGTTTCTTACAAGTTTAGTTGTCACGGTGTCATAGACCAGGTGGTTCTAAAAAATAATAATAGAGGATTTTTCTTTTTTATTTTGTAGGAATTTAGAATAGCTAAATGTATTAAGAAGTAAAAAATGTAATTTAAATTTGATGGAACTGAATACTGATGGAACAAACATTTCCCTCTGAAAGCAGGGAGCACCTCATCAATGGTAACAAATTCTGAATGATTATAACTATTTTGACAATTTTTTACGAACTGGTCAAACACCACACGAATGGGAGATAGCTTATCAATTTTTGATCGCTCTGCACGTGATCATCAAGCCTAATGTAACGAAAAAGATATCGAAACCTTTGTAGAGTCATCGTAAAACAAAAAAATTCTATACCATAACCGTCTCTCCTTCAAAGATCTTCTGCGCTAGCACGATTATAGTGACCTAGCCCAGATAAATACAAGAGTGCTATAAAAGCACGGATTTCGATTTTATCAGTGAGATTAGCATTTTGCTCTCCCGAATAGTTTTCTTGAATGGAGGCTTTTGAATGGATGTCTTTATTTGTATTTTCCACAATAATACCAATTATTGATACAACAAAATCTTAATCTACTCTCTGCTCTAGTCTTATTTTAGAAGAAGATATTGCCTAACCATAGAAGTAAATAATGCATAGCTCCACAAAACTATCATTTTAGTTTAATATACCAACAAATCTTATATTTTTCAAACTTAGGTTTCTTTAATTATTGCGTAATATTCGATAGTAACATGATTTTGTGGTTTAGAGGTGACCATACCGAAGTAATAGAAATTGATTTTGATCCAAAAGCAGTGAGCTACGAAAAGTTGTTGAATCTATTTTGGAAAAATCACGAATATGGACTCACAACCAAAATTAAGAAACAGGTAAGTTTGCAGACTACATGAAATAATCCTTATTTTTTTATCTCTATAATATTCTGGCTTTATCTCACGGAAATGGTTTCTTAATTTTAGAATTTTACTATTTCTGATGGCGATATTTGTTTAAATGTTTATTGAAGCAAAGCTTCTATACTGGCGTTGTATTACTTTTTTTCACAATTTTACGAAAAGTTTAAGCTAATCCATCAACGGTGTTAAGAGTTTGGAGGAGGTTGTCCAATGGTGAGACTTATCGGCATCGTGGAGGGTCTTCCCGTCCTAGAATATTGCAAGGCCGTGATTTGAATCAGCAAGAATTGGCACTGAGAGCTTACCGTCCGCTTTTAGTGTTACCTTTGACACCACAGCTTACGGTTTTGACGCTTAAAATGGTGCAGAGCTCGGCAGAACTGAAATGGCCAATGGAATATTGTCTGCTTCGTTGATGAATCTAGCTTTTGTTTTGGTGGCTCTGATGGGAGCATAAGGGTAAGACGTTTTCGAGGTGAGAGACGAAATATAGACAGCTGTTGAACGTCATACAGCAAGACAACCAAGCATTATGGTATGGGGTGCTATATGTTTGGTAAGCAGATCACCTCTAGTTCTTACTAATGGTACTTTGACAGCTCGACGATATATTGGTGAAGTACTGCAACCTTACTTACTTACTAGCCAACGCCCACCTTGGCATGTTAGCCATTTGGTGGCGCGCTGACCAGTATAGACGAGCCGTTTCTCGTAGGCGATCTTCATCCTCCTCGGGTGGGTCTGTTTTCAGGGCTGGGCACTCTGGAAGGTGAGCAGCATCCATCTGGGGCTGATCACATAGTGGACAGTTGTCATTTTCGCGGACGCCAATGCGATGTAGATGGGAGGTCAGGTAGTCATGCCCCGTAGTTGTTCTGAACACGGCTACACTAATGGGTCTCGGCAAATTGCGAGGGATTGGTGACTCTATTAGGTGGGCCCAAGATTTTCCAGCACCGGCTTGTATTTGCTGCTCTTTTATCTTCGCTTTGATTCCTCTTCTAATGGTGGACTTTGCTGATGTGTGCGATTGGAAGCTAGGGTGTTCAATACCGGTCTGGGCTTCCATTGATGTAATCGGTGTTGATTTTGGAGCACCGGTGATGACGCGAAGGGCAGTGTTCTGGGCAACTTCAAGCTTGAAGGTGGTGTTTGTACTCGCAGTTATTATAGATTCACTCCCATATTCTAATATCGGCCGGACATAGGTTTTGTATGTTGCTACCAGGACATCTTACGTGGCGCCCCACTTTGTTGCTGTGAGACGTTTGAGCAGTCGACATCTCTTTGTGGCTTTCTCTGGAATGTCGTCGATTTGAGGTTTCCACGTCATTTTCTTATCTATGTACACCCCCAAGTATTTTGTTACGTCATGTCTTTCCAGATCAACTCCTTTATACGTAAGCTTGAAGTACTGCAACCGGTTTTACATCCATACCTACAAATCATCCTACGCTCGTTCTGTGCGAAACAGGATAACTTAAGAGCTCATATTGCCCGTGAATCCATGGAGTTTATATAAGAATCTGGTATAGAGACTTTGGAGTGGCCATCAAGATTAGCTGATTAGTCGCCCATCGAACATGTGTGGGATATGGTAGGTCGAAACCTAAATCGATTGCCATGCCCTCCAGCAAACTTAGTAGACCTGTGGCACGCCATAAGAAGAATCTGATATAGACCACTTAATGTGAATATAAAGAGGTCATTTCTGACATACCTGGAATGAGTTCTGTTCTTTTTTGCAATTAAATGATTTTATTTTGGACGTATATGTCATGGAGGCATTGTTTTGTAGATATTTTGCATGTTTATTGGTATTAGTAATAATACACTATTTTATTTGTAATCACGTTTATTTTTCTTTCGTGTCAGATTACAGTGTAAGTGTATATCATAGAACTCAAGTCATTGTAGTGGGAAAAATAGTGGGGGAATCATTGATCTTCGCTATACAATAATTTCTAAAACACTTCTTATGCTATCACGTCATTAAGTCAGCTTGTTGTTTGATTTGTTCTTTACTCTTCTTTGCCACATATTTCTGTCTATCGTATCTTTTTCATGTAAATCTATCTCTCTCAAGTCCTCTACCACACAGTCGTTCAATCCTCTCCTTGGTTTTCCTCTAGCTCTCTTTCCCTGAACTGACCAAACTATTGCAGTCTTTGGTTTTTAACCTTTTTGAGACTGTAGTCACCCGGCTAATATTAACAGTTAAGATTATTAAAATAATTTGCTTGTAAATTAATAATATTCTCCATAATTTTAATTTAACATAGATAGCTGTCACGGAATCATTGCTTCCTAATATTGAAATTTTAAATGATCCTATAATTGTACTTAAAAATAATGTATTTATTAAATATTGTTATAAATCGTGGTATTTTACTCTGTATTTATAGGTAATGTGACTGATCATGAAGCTGTATAATTTAAATTGGATATAAAAAATTTAAGAGAAAGTTTAATAATAAACACCACTTGATATCGGTATTTGAACATTTTTGTCACCTAATAATTATTTAATTAGACTTAATTTTTTTAGTATGCTTCAGTTATTTTGTATCACAACGATGAGCAGAAACAGTTGGCTGAGAAATCAAGAAAAGAAGAAGCGGAGAAGCATAACGTTCCTTTGATAACTGACATTGTTTCAGCAGGACCATTTTATCCAGCAGAAGAGTAAGTTTACCACGTATATATTTCCGTTTTATTATTTTTCTACGGTACTCCAAGATCTCAAATTCTTCGATCATATTTATATAAGGAGCCATCGAAAAAGGTTATAATTAGGGCAAGTCTTGGAATGTCCTTTCAGATGGTTAGTCACCCCAAAAAACATAAACATAACAAACCTAACTTAAAAAGGTTGAAACCATCGATATAATATAGGTATTTATGAATAACAACTTGCGTTCAAAGTAGACCAAAGAGTTAGGTTGGCGATGTGCTATGTTTTTTCGACTTTATTTTATGGAATGGAACTTGGATCTTAAATGCGACATCAATGAAAAAACTGGAATCATTCGAACTGTGGGTGTATAGAAGAATTCTGAAAATTTCGTGGACAGAACACATCACAAACAAAGAGGTTCTGAGAAGGATGAATAAAGAAATAGAAATTTTAAATACAATTAAAACAAGAAAATTGGAATATCTCGAACATATTACACGTGGAGAGAAATACACCTTGCTCCAACTGATTATGCAGGGAAAGATCCAAGGAAAGAGAAGCATAGGGAGACGTAGAATGTCATGGCTGCGCAACCTGAGAGAGTGGTACGGATGTACATCAAATGAACTTTTCAGAGCAGCCGTCTCAAAAGTCCGAATAGCTATAATGATTGCCGACCTCTGCCGCGGAGATGGCACTTGAAGAAGAAAATTAAACAAGCAATACTTAGCAACCCTTAAAGGTAAGGTAATTAGACGATGGAGCCTGCAGTTACCTTTAACTAACTTTATAGAAGAAATCTTCGAGTTATCGAAGAAGCAAAAGGGATGAAACTATTTCTGATCCTAAATATAAGCATCCTGCTCCATCTCTTTCTATTGGGCCGGGTTTATCGACCACATGACCTAATGACCAATGAGTAGGTCATATGGTCGATAAACCCGGTCTATTGTCTAAAAGAGCTCCGAGACTGCTTTGCGTCACTTTTCTTTGTTACACTGGGGGAACGGATCTGTATTGCAGCGCTCAGTCTATTTGTATATATGTCTATGCGTTTAGGATGTTTTCCTCTCCATCTTTACAGCTCCCTATTCTTGGCCACAACTCTTTGCTCAGTTTGTTTTCGGGGTTTGGGCTTCAAATATTTTTACATCTAGGGTTGCCAGTCAAAAGGGTTAATATCCAATGTGTTAAACATCATAACTGTTAGTGATACTCATTTTGCAACTCATACTGTTATGCGACTAGATTTTACTTTTACATCTGTATGAAAGTAATATCTATTCGTTATTACTTTCTGTGTTGGATACCATTTTTACCTACTTTTCCCAAAAATATTTGTTAAAAATCTAGACCAAATAAATCTACAGACAGCATGGTAACTAAGCTACTACCGAGACGTGTTAATCTTACGATTTTTTCGATAACTATATTTTAAATAAATATTTGGTAAAGAGTTTTTATATTCAATCAGCGGAAACCTTTGTAATATATTATTTTTCAGCTATCACCAAAAATACCGTCTACAAAAACACTCGCTGTTATGCAACGAATTATCCTTGACACCAGCGCTTCTTCAAAAATCTCACGCTGCAGCCCGCTTAAACGGATATGTAGCAGGAGTTGGAACAAAAGACGAACTAGAAAAGGACCTGGTAAAATTGGGATTATCAGAAAAAGCTGCAGAATTGGTCAGAAATCAGTTTAAAGAAAATCAAGGTGGCGGCTTGTATTGCTGATATAGAAGAAATTTGAGCAAAAGCGTCAAACGTCACCAAGAAAATGGGTGTAGGATTATTTGAATTTGATGAAAGATGACTTTTACTTAATTGATAAAAGTGGTTTTACACTTATTAAATTAATTATCATAATTTGTTTCCTTATTTTTATGCTTTGAAGAATTCATTATGATAAATTCGATTAAATGTGGAATTTAATGTTTGTAGTAATTATATAATTGTTTATCAACGCATGAATTTCACGTTATTAATATAATATGAAACATAAGTATTAATATATTGTAATTGCCTATAAATAAATATATTTTTCTTATCAAATTTGACATTTATTATTTAGCAATTTCTTCCGTCTTGTTAAGACCCATCCCAAATATTGGAGATACCTAAATAATATGCTTTTCACAGTAGAAAATGGAAAATTCTATTAGAAACGGGCTCATTGGTCTAATATACAGATTAGTAACAGTAATGCATTGGTTATTGATCAGTGTAGTAGTGTCTGGGATCTCGGGAGACTGAGAATTCGGAAGCCCTGAAGAAGACATCAAAGAGGATGTCGAAAGCTCGGAGCAATGACAATCGACGCAGTTCAACCCGGAAGACTTGAGTTTAATATTAATTCTTGTAATACTATTAATCTTAGCTCTAGGTTTTCATCATAATATAGATATACTCGAATAATATATTCAAGCAGTTTCTGTCCATTATTGATTTACCTTGACAACTTTCGTCTAATTTTTACATTGATGTTTATGAAGAAATGTCAAACATTTGGTCTTAAAAATTCTACTTCATTATCAATTTCTCGCAGGTGGCAAACACTGTTTGAAGACTATCGAGTATGAGAAGGCTCGGTAACTATGTTTTTATAAAATTTTCCTTTTTGACTGCTTCTATACATTTATCTCCATTCTGTTAGTAATATGGGCTTTACGTGGCAAGCAATTTCATTGTGAGGACATTTATACCTTAAATATTCTCCTGTTCTACTTCCTATTTTAGCTTATTCGTCTACTTCTTTATTTTCTTTTATTCCACGATGCCCTTTAATTGAAACAAGTGATACATTCATTTTTTGAAATTGTAGTTCATGAAGTTTAGTAATTATTTTGGTAAAAATATAATTACTATTGACCTGGTGGATATTTTTATGTTTCTTCTGTAACTTTCATATTACTTATATATAGAAAAGCTTCTAATATGGCGATTAATTCTGCCGTATATATTGTTAGTTTTTCATTTAATTTATAAGATTTTTTAATGCTATTATGTGATTCAAATATAGCGCAACCTACTTTATTGTTACTCTTTGATGCATCGGTGAATATATATCGACATCTGGAAAGATACTTTTCTAAATCTTGCTTAAATATGTATTGTCTAATTCTTGGGTGATATTTTGAATAATCTTGGAGAAAAACACAGTTAATTGGATGGATGTTGTAAATATTTATACTATATAATGGATCTATATCTGAAGAGTGTATTTCTTCTAAGTTATGTATTACATAGTATGACTGTAATAGTTAAACTTTTTTTCGACTTCCAATAACTATGGGTAAGATCCGATGTCAACAGTATATTAATTTTTTGGACTAATTCGCTTTTTTTGGAGCTTAATTTAGCTATAAAATTGGAAGCTAAAATCTTTCGGCGATATTTTAGTGGAGTTTCTGCTACTTCTGCAAATAAACAATCAATCGGTGTACTTTTTAAAGCCCCTAGGCATAGTCTTAGACACTTATTTACTACGTGGTCTATTTTTTCTAGTTGACTTTTTGAAGCTTGATCGTAGAATAAACAACCATAATCCAGTATTGACCTAATGTAGGATTTGTTGGAATGAAGTTAATTTCGTTCTTAATGGTTCTATTTGGTGCTACTCAAGTCCATTTTCTGTTCGGTTTTTCTTTAAGAATGTATTTGCAATAGGGTTGTTTTGGTAGTGATGAAGAGAAACAACAACGAATAACATTGTTGTTTCTCTTCCCCACTTTGGCACTGAAGTCACCAATTACATACTTTAAGTTACTTTTATTGTTATTTTAATGCTTCAGTTGTGTCACGAGTAGTTATGTAGAGTTTCTCTATTTCTTTGTCAGTGTGGGTAATCGTTGGGCATATATTTGTATATTATATATATTTTCGTTTCCATTTTTTGTTGATTAGGAATCCAATACCGCTTGTTTTGTCCGTGATTCCATTTTTTTGCATCGCTTGAGTCACTTTTCTATTGGGCTATACACCCTTTCGGTCCAATCCATAGTCGCCTACCCTACGCACATCGTTTTGTTCTGAGTGGATGCCTTCACTGGTTATTTTGCATTCGTGAAAGTTTTTCGTCAGGTATAGGAATGGGTATCAGAACGTGAATTATGGGTAGGGATGAATGTCGTACGATTGTTGTTAGTATGCATTGTCACACAGAAACAGGTTAAGAACTTTGATAGTGATTGTCAACATTCGATAATTCTGATATAGTACAAAAAGAAAATAGTTGAGCTGCCCTACATATACAATACTGACATATAAATATACACGCCTTTTTGCATAGATTCTAGGTCATTTTAAAGAAAAATAGTGTGCTAAAATATTGCAAAATTTAAAACAAAATTATTATAAAATTATTTATTATATTATTGCAAATTACAAAATGTTCTTTGAGCATACTTTGGTTTCTATCATTTACTTTAATCTACAAATTTAAAATGTTAAACAGGACAAACATCACATTTGTAACGTACAGTATAAAAATAGAACAATTTATCTATTATATTACACTTATCAACATAGTAAAAGTTGTACTAAACCTACTGTCTTGTCAACAGTCATAATAATTTAAAATTACTTAAATTTTTTAAAACATTTATAAAATGTATTCAGATCAACAGTGCCCCAAAAGGACAGACCTCGTAAGAAAAACCTTAATAACAAAAACCATATTTTGGAACTTAAAAATATATATAAAAAAATGTACATTTTATCCTTTATTGCTATTGGAACTATGGCACTTCTTAGTTTTAGAGGTTCGCCAAATTACTTTTATATTCTGTAAGTTTAAAAAAGAAAACTACTTATCTTACTACACGGTAGGTCTGTGCCAAAATATACAGTATGCATCGAAATTTAAAGCTTAACATTAATTTGATCTTCAAACCTTCGTCATTGTTTCTTTCAACTCAAGCACTTTTTATAAAACAAGTTAATATAGTTTCACTCAAATGGAGGTACATGAAATAGCATCTTATTTAAAAAAAAAACACCAATAGATTAATAAAAATTTAAACTGATTGTTCGAAGGGATGCAAAATTCTCGCTTGGAAAAGTAAATTTTTACATATACAATGGCTCTTAAAAGCAGAGTTCATAATTGGTCCTAGAAGAACTGAATTACTACTGTCGAAACTAATGTTTCCAGAATTCTTGATATATAGCAGTCTTTACTCTTAGAAAGTGTAAGAGTACAAAAATGGTGAGGGCACCTGCATGAGGATTTCGTTTTTGTGAGCCAATGTGACCAATGAAAACGTTTTTACTAGATTTTCAGATCGATAATACCAGAGATAATGGTTTTCTATCTTAATGTTATTAAGTATAGGCTTTAGCAAACATTGGTAATGATAAAGTATTTTTCAGGTTTATAGGACATAGTCTTGATTTATTCGTGAAATTTTCTTTCGTTTCCCGCTAACTAGTAAGGTTAGGTTAATAGTTAGCAGGAAAATTACGAAGGTTGATTCATCGCCTTTGATAACATTTACAGCAGTTGCAGACGAATCCCATGAGTAACTAATTCCAGACCTATACACCTGGAAAACAATGTACGATCTGACTGTAGAAACATTAGAAAGTTTTTCTTTCAATCTAAAGTCAAAATGATAAGATTATGAAATAATAAAAGAGATCAATCTGTTTCATGCTCACAACATATGAAAGCTAAGACAATGATATGAAGTGGATTATAAAAAGAGTATGAAAGGACTATTTCATTTTATCATTTTAGCTTTTAGATAGAGAAATACACTTAAAACGTATCTTAATTTAACAAATAATAAATAAATAAAATTAGAATATGGCTTTTAAACATAAAAAAATTTAAATGTCAAATTATTCTTACGAGGTTTTTCAACATTTATTCACTATATTTTATATTTTTAACATTTCGTACCTATAAGTAACATTTAAGTAATTTTTTACACCTATAATATTAATTAAACAATTTATACAAATGTGGAATTGTTATATCATCACTTTTAATTCACAATGTTTACAGTTGACTTTAAGGCCTGACGTCCTTAAATGTTCAGACTTACAACAAGAAAACATTGCCCTATTCCTAGGGCATTGCGAACTTGAAGTGACTGAAAAGGCAATCATACATATTAATTTGATTATAATAAATAATTCCCCCCATAAATCAACCATACTGATATTAAAACCTGTTGCAACTTAGGAAGGCTAATAAAACAGTGGCATCTTTTAGACTGGCAAATCGAATGATCTTTGGTCAAATGTGGAACAAAAGAAAAAATATTAAAATAAAAATGTTGCGACATAGCTAAAGATTGTGGGAGAGTGTGTCTTACCATTGTGATCTACTATTGAGTTGATTCGGGTACAAATAAAAATATATGTAGTATGAGATATTAAAATAATCTAAAATGAAAAGTTTGTCAATAAAGCACTCATTTACGATGGTAACTACATATCACCAGATGCTGCCTATTATGTTATTAAAGAAAAGAGAAAATGGGGGTTTTGGAATACATCATGAAAGAGACCAGAGATCGAACAGTGACTACACTTGACTCTTTAGATAATCTACATACTTTCAGAGAAGACAATGGCACTACTGAATTTTTTATCTCCTATCAACATATACTAATTTTAAATCAAATACTAATACATTGATATCCACCATTCTCACAATATTTATTCTTTACCATGGATTATCAACAGCATTTAAACCTTATTATACTATTATAAATATTTTGGGCTAAAAAGATATTTCAGAAAATACAGACATCTACCTGATTTACTCATAAAATTGTCAAAGACACTCCATAAGAGATAATTTTGAACATATAATGCAGAAACTATACTATCAGTCATTATATAATGCAATATAATTCATGTTTTGTCAATATTTTAATAAAATAAATGTACAAATTGCAATAATCTTTTGGGTGTATATAATCTTTAAACAAATTATATGAAAAATATTCTACCTGTGTATCTGCTTCGGTAGTATTGAAAAAAAAAAACAGAGAATTGGAAGGATTGTTTACACATACAACAGAAATTGAAAGGATAAAGATGTTATTTGGCTGTATTTGTCTACTATATACAACAAATCTGAGTTAAGCACAAAAAACTTAGGTAAAGTCATAAAAATTTTACAAATTATGGAACAGATTATGGAATTCCCCATTACAGTATAAAAACATGTACTTTCACTGTACTGGTAATTTAATGTAATAAGCATAATGACTTAAGTGCGAAATATTTTATACTTATAGTAGATTCTAGAAAATATACGAACAATTCAAAATAATGCAACAAAGAGCTGTGTATCATGAAGCAATATGTTTTGTTAATATATTTTGATATATTTTTGTTTCAAAACAATAAATCTTTACCACATGATAATTTAAGTGGTTTTATATCCAAACTGTTGTTTAAAAGATATTTGGGATGAGAACATGCCATTGAAAATTCAACTAATAGGAATTTTAAGTGTCTAAAAAAATGGTGCCTATGATTCTCTAAATCAAAGGAACCTTGTGAAAATGTTTGTACTAGTACCAATATATATGAGACTTATTAACATGTGACTTTTGTCCGTTCTTCACAGTCACATATATATCAATGTCATATTGTTAAAAGGTTTTTCAGATCCTTTTAGAAAACATTTTATGAACAGAAATAGAGTAATTAATAATAGTTTATGTACAATCATATTTTAAGAATTAAGAAATACATTGTAGGGTTGTACATTTACATATGTATAATACTCAATACTTACAGATGTATAACAATTTTTTAAAATTTAATGGTTTAGACTCATTTCTAATACACATTTTGACAAAATTATGTCACTATATAGAAAATTCTCTAGTTCATTCAATATTATATAAACATGTTACATATTCCATCATTACTACTACATTAATTTAAAACATTATGATCTCCCTAAATCATTGGGTCCTCTTAACTCCAACGTTAGTTGTATGTCTCTAGGCATGACAGTTATTCTCCTAGCATGAGCAGCACATCTATTAGCATCTTCAAAAAGATTTATTAAATATATTTCACTGGCTTCCTGTAAAGCTTTCAGTGCTTCAAGCTGTACTCTAAGTTGATGTACACGGCTTTCCTGTAGAAGAATTTCTCTAATTATACGAGAAAAAGGTAACCTTGGTATACAGTTAGTGACCGCACGCTGCAGTCTCCCAATATCCTTTAAGATTGCGCTACAGAAAAAAAAACACTATTTAAATTATATTCACTTAAATGTATACTGGAAACACCAACACACAAATATAGTAGTAACGAAGTTATTTAATTATACTTATAACATTTAAATGCTTTGCATATTACTTTTGAGAATCTATTAGTGTACCACAGTACCATAAACAAAAATTGTCTGATTGTATTTTATATATGCATAAAGAATTAAAATACTAACTGAAGATAGTTGAATTTTCCAGTACACACAGTAAACTTATAATAAACGAAACTATACTAAAATACAAACTTTGGAACTTTGAAATATTTCGATCCTATAATCATTTGAGTATTTGTTCTCTTTTTCTTCCGTTTTCCAGATTTGCGTCTATTTTTTGGAACATTTGGCAGAGATTGTGAAGTTGTAGGAACATTTGTGCTTGTTGATGGCTGATCGGCAGTACTTTTACGTATTCTTGAAGATGTTCGCTTATTGCTTGAAAGATCTGATGTAGGTTGTGACTGTGTATTTTTAGAAGGTGATTGATTAAGGCTTACTGTACTTTTCCTTGGCGTAAGTTTTCTTTTTACCATGATAACTCCTTAATATTACATTGGTAAAAATAATTTATTTTAATTTAAAGAGAAATGTTTGCAAACACATCTTTCAAAAGTGACGCTTCTAACGGATTCTTTAACCTCATTGCTCCTCCAATATCACAGAGCACAGAACCACAGTATAGATAACAACAACAATAGTTGTTGTCCATAGTATATACCCCCCTTTCTTTTTATGTACTATGGTTGTTGTCTATACTGTGACAGAACATTTTAGATATAGAAGGAAAATAGTACAGGCGTTGAATAGGACATTTCATCAAGAAATATTGTCAGCCATTTTTTTCGAACAGACATTTTGTAAACAACTGGTAAACAAACAGGTTATGTTATGTCTATGATTACATACTCTCTTTCCTTGTCTAAGCTTATACTTACCTTGTCTAAGCTCATACTCTTGTTCGTGTCGTAGTTCTCTGGTATAATATTGTACGTCATTGTCAAATCTGTTTGTACGAAAAACATGGCGGCTGATGAAAATTAGCTGGGCCCTGGGCAAATTATCCCCTGGGATATTATCCAATAAAGGAAGAAGAAGAAGAAATCTATGGCCTTCTTTAATACAGTCTGGGACTATCAAATATTTTTCAGTTGATTGTCAAACGATATTTAAATAATGAATTAAGGAATTTTTTTAGAGATATACGTTCATGTTATCAACCATAAACAGAAGTTCTTCTGGATTAATTATTACCTATACTCCCTCTGCTGACTGTGAATCATGAACTCCAAAAACAATTAAATTAAAGAAGTATCCAAAGGAGAATTAAAAATTATTATATACAAAACACTGCTGAAGTAGGTCCTCACATATAAGGTGGAAACACGGATTCTAACGCAGAAGGATGAGGGACTTTTGGGAATATTCGATCGTAAATACTCCGTAAAATATTTGGAGCTACAAACGACCAAGAGTAGTTGCACAAAAGATATAACTTTAAATTATACCAACACTTTAATGAATCAGACGTCGTAAATCCAATTAAATTAAAGCGACTTAGATGGGCTGGACACATAATATGAATGCTAACATCTAACTACAGGAATAAGTTATTTATTGAATATAATATTTTGTAATTTATATTTTTTGAATTTATCTGATCTTGCACAAAAATAGCTGTGATGCAAACAAATCAGCTAGAAAACGGATATGTCATGCAAGAAGGACTTGCATGGCCTAGATGTAAAGATACTTTAATGTAGGTAACTGGTTAACTTAGCAAATGACATTGGCATTGGAGTTAAAGATTGGACAATATAAAAGTTGCCTGATACAGGGGAATGGAGGATTGTTCTAAAGAAGGCTTGAGTTTACAATGAGCTGTAATTTAGTTGACAATTATCTGTAGCATGTTCGAATTATATTAAAATGAAAATTTTTGTCCATTCTACCATGTTTTGTCATCTTGTTTAATTACGTATAATCTTAAAACTTATATTTTTCTCCCTGCATGTCCTATATTACAAGTAAAACCCATAGACAATAATTCCATGACTAAACCAAGTGAACCTTCTACATATTTAACAGGAAACATCTAATGTTCCGACCTGAAAATTTAAGTAGGCACGATGACCGAAAGGCCATCTATAAATAAAGGAAAATTGACCACTGGATGACTGGAAATAGGCCAAAATAGGAACTGAAGAAGAATATTCTAGAATATTTTAGGTTATAATGTCAAAAATTAAAACAAAATGAAATCGTAGCAAAATAATTTTGATATTTTTTACGTCGAACAATGAGTAAACACATGTATTCAACAGCGAATCTGTCCGATAAGGAACTTAAAGAGCAAGGAAATCGACTTTTCAATCTAAGAAAGTATGAAGAAGCTGTTAACTGTTACACGAAAGCTATAATAAAAAATCCAAGTGTTGCCCATTATTTCACCAACAGAGCTCTTTGTTATCTTAAATTATTAGAATGGGATCAAGCTTGCGTAGATTGCCGAAGAGCGCTGGACATGGATTCGAATTTGGTAAAAGCTCACTTTTTCCTTGGACAAGCATTACTAGAAAGTGATAATTATGATGAAGCAATTAAACATTTACAACGAGCAAATGACTTAGCTAGAGAACAAAAATTAAACTTTGGTGATGATATTGCTTCTCAGTTAAGAGCAGCTAGAAAGAAAAGGTATTCATCATCTTAGGTTAAGGATAGTTTTCACTTGTTGAATTTGTCTGGAGAACAGAATTGCAAAATCGGAATATTTGTAGATTTTTACAGGTGTTTTAATTGGTATATTTCTTTCAGATGATTTTTATTCTTGAAGTACATGTTTTGTAATTACTATGCATAATTATTACTATCCTAATATTAATGGCTTTTGCACCAATGACCAATAGTTTCAAACCTTTTGTTTAACTTTCTATCTCCAGACATTTTAAAATTTGTTACTAATTTCTCATACTGATTGTTTTCAGATACTTTGTTTATGAGTCAAGAAATGTTCTTAACATCTATATCTACAGTTTGATCCTTATTTATTATATATTTATGCATTTTAATAAAAATCTTGGATTTGACATTTATTCTCTGAAATTTGTCTCTCAGAATCACTGATGCCATATTTATTGATCTAGTTGATCCCAGATTAGATGTTTCATTTAATACTTGTTAAATTTGAGCACCTTTTTTGCAAGACAGGTCAGAAAATGTTAATATCTTACTTGTACACATGATTAATGTTTATAAATGGCAGCTAATCTGAAAAGCTTAACGTAGGTAGCGCTTGTGTAGTTGGAGGTCATGTCAACTCTTCAAATCAATTTACTTGTAAGTAAATATTGCGTTTATTTGGCTGTGTGAATTTAATTTGAGAAAATAAAATGCCTCAATGTTGTGTTGTGCCTTTGTGCTCATCGAGAACATAAGGACACGGATTTCCTAAAGATATTCTGATGAGAAAAAAGTGGATTCTAGCAATAAGAAGGGATAAATATGTGCTGACAATAAATGCACATATTTGTTAAAATACTTATGTTTTTCTGGAATATTTAGTTGCAGCCGTATTTACTAAGAATTTAACAGGAAAAACCCTGTAGTTGGCTGTATGCCATAGGTATAACATATTAAAATGAAGTAAAGACTTCTGTTGTATGTTTTTATATTAAATTAATTTAATATACTAACATACAAAAGAAGTCACCACTGTTACGTTACATGACTGTATTAGCTCAAACCCAAATTTCACTATAAAACTCAGATGAACATATATATTTTTATTTTGGTCTGAGCTATAGAAATAAAACATTAAGAAGATGATTAATATAGTTTAACTTTCGATAAGGGCTTCCTTTTTTCCAGTAACTTTGTCATCACTTCCCCTTAATTCATTTTTTAACGCACAAACAGTCCAAGATCCATTTTTTTCTGCCGTAATTTATTATTTATTAAATCGTAAACAAAAGCACCATATACAAACTTCACGAACTGTCATAACGTTGACCATAGATAAATAATATTATATGACGTTGACTCCCAACTACACTAGCACCGCCAAGCAGGAGCAACGGCATACAAAGCTGCCATTATTCAGTATTAATATTTTTTGTTTTTCATTTTTAGATTTTCATTACAAGAGGAAAAGCGCATAGCACAAGAAATTGAACTACAGTCATATTTAAATAAATTAGTAGAAAAAGACAGAGAATCAAGGATTCAAGAAATAAAAGCAGAAGAGGGAGACAATGAAAGTGCCAGAGAAAAGATTGAACATATTCAGGAATCATGTGATAATTATATAAATGATCTTAACCAATTATTTGTTAAAGTTGATGATAGACGGAGGAAAAGGGAAGTTCCAGATTATTTGTGTGGTAAAATTAGTTTTGAAATACTTCAAGAACCTGTTATAACCCCTAGTGGTATTACTTATGATAAGAAAGATTTAGAGGAACACCTACAAAGAGTGGGTCACTTTGACCCTGTGACTAGAGTTAAATTGACTCAAGATCAATTAATACCCAATTTTGCTATGAAAGAAGTTGTGGATGCTTTTTTAACTGAAAATGAATGGGCACTGGACTATTAACAGTTTTATTCATATGTAAGGGTTTAGGCTCATAATAGTTCAGAAATATTGATAAAATATATTATAGCATGAACTTACTTATTTTACTCTGTAAAACCATTATGAGCCCATTATCAAATGAAGGACTTGACCATTTAATTGACAGAGGTACAATAGAGTACCTATCATAAACTAAGTACCCCTAAGAGTTCTTTTATTTTGGAGATTGTTGTTTTTTGTATTCAAATAAATATTCTGTTTAGATTTACAGAGCTTATTAACTTTATTAATCTAACCTCCTGTACAAATATGATCATTTTCTCCATTTTTCTCTTCCTTTGGTGCCTCTTTTGATTTGTTTCAAGTATTTTTAACTTTTTTCTTTTCTTTCCACCTATTGACATCCCTATCCTCCCTAAATCCCAAACAGTTATTATTTTAAGGTTTAAATTCAAGGTTTTGTGCCTGGCTCTTCTTTTTATTACATTCAAGATGAAGTGGTACACCAATGAGGCATTAATTTGGGTTGCCACAGATTAATGCAAATGTTAATTAATTTTGTTGAGCAGTATTTATCGAATCTAGATTTGTATTATTACTGAGTACATATAACATCAAATTATTAATTTTTTACTAAACTATAAGGAATTTATAATTTCTTTTCAGGCAGAACATTAAAACATTTTATTGTCCAATACACTGGTCCATTTTGACACCTTTTTAAATGCCAATATGCTGTATCATATTCTGTTTGTGCCTAGTATCGTAACCATGTTGATCTTCGTGACTTGTATAAAGATTGGTATTCCTCTTCATGAATCGAAGGTTTTCTAGAATGTACTGTGCTGGTACAGTTACAGTAAGAATTCCCAATCTTTCATAAGCCTGACAGTAGTCTTCCCTAAATCCCAATGCAGCAAGGACCCTCACTGCCCTTCTCTGCTGCATGACCCCAGACAAGGATAGAGTTTGAAAGATGTGAGTAGAATATGGATTGATACATAGTATATATAGTTTCCAGTAAGACGCATTTTGAAAGATTTCTCAAAATAAAGAAACTTATTTAGTTTTTTTGCCTAAGTTATTAATATGTGGGCCCCACTGTAATTTTGGGTAAAAAAATAACTCCTAAAAATTCAATCTCGTTAACTCCAGCATTCATATCACCCACATCTCTCATTGTGAAAATCTCTTGTTTCGTTTTATTGTTGTTCAGAACCAACCTATTTGTAGCAAACCATTGCTCAGCCATCTGCTGTGCCACCATAGAACCCTCCAGCACATCTTCAATATTATCAGCTCCAAAGGCCACCATAGTGTCATCTGCAAAGACTGATATTTATATTTAGCGACTGGTGACTATCATGAAGAGATATGAGGTGAGCCCTTTGAGAAGTGGTTCTTTTCGGTATTACAGAAACTAGACAAAAAAAGGAGAGTCGAAAAAAAATGCTGACAACTGTTGAAGACGATTGATTCACTTATAAAAGTCAAGTTTTTGACTATTGTGAATAAACATAAAAAAGAATATACTAAGTATATATATATATATATATATATATATATATATATATATATATATATATATATATATATATATATATATATATATATATTGCAGATAAAATGGATAAAGAAAAAAATCAAATAGTATTGAGGCTTCCTCCATATCACTGTGAGCGCAATCCAATTGAGTTAATTTGGGCGGACTTAAAAAATTATATTGGAGAGAATAATACTACTTTTAAATTTTCAGATTTGAAAGATCTTTTTAATGAAGGAATCGTCAGTATTACATCTACAAAATGGCAAAACTGTATATAGCATGTTCAGCAGAAAATCAAACAAAAGATGTGGTATTTGACAATCTCATTGTGACTCAAGTAACGTGGTTAATAACGCAGCTCATCAGAGTCTGATTCTGAGTAAAATATTAACCTACAATTTGAGTTTTTTTGATTTATTTATTATTCAGATATGTAGAATTTTTTATTTTTGAAGAATGATTTTTTCTGACCTTTGCATAGGTTTTTGCTTTATACACTTCGTTTTCCTAAAAAAATCGAATGGGATGCAATTAAAATCTCAGTCATGATTGGCAACCCCGTTTCAACCAGAAGCTCTTAGGTATTACATTTAATTTTAAAATATTTTTTACAGGGGTTAATTTTAATAATTAAATACATTATAATAACGAATTCACATTACTACGTTGTCGGAAAACCTCATTCTAACATTGTAACCAACCATTTATAAATTTGATTTCATCTTTGTTATTCTTCTGATCATAAAATATAAGTAAATGAATAAATTCAAGATGAAGTTAAATGTGTCGATAGCAATTAAAGTAAATTGTATACTCACGCTTAATCAAGCCATTAAGAGCGATGCTGGGAATATTTATATTCCACTATGCATCAACAATTTACCCATATAAATTACCATCTTTCTTATACTCATTGTGTGGAATATAAATATTCCCAGCATCGCTCTTAATGGCTTGATTAAGCGTGAGTATACAATTTACTTTAATTGCTATCGACACATTTAACTTCATCTTTCATCACTAGATGTCTCTAGTAGCATACTCTGGTAATTATTTTTTCTATAATTGCCGAGTAGTCGGTGCGTTTTGGTTTAGTTTGAGTTTTCTTACAAGCTCTCTCTGATGACGGGAAGACCCAGAAACACGTGTTAGGGAGTGGTAAGAAACTCAAATTAAATCGAAACGCAACCATTTTCGAATAAATTCAAGGTCATACAATTCCCTGTCGTACACACTTGCTACAACATTAACACCGAGACAACAGTCACCAACTAAGTTATAGTAAATTCTTCCGCATATAATGACTATTAAATGATACGGGATGCTGTTAATTACATACTAGAGTTGCCGGTAGCTTATGCTACGATCTGTTTATATAGTTCATGAGGTGAATATGTATGTTTACACATTGTTAAAATCATAATTTGGGAGTGCTCCTCGCAACATTCATATATTTGTTTGTTTATTCCTATTCACCTGTTATTTGTTATTCTATTTACCTGATCAATAGTTAAATGGCTTTCATCTTAACCCAGTGTTCCCAAACGTAAAAAAATAAAATCGGTAGAATTTTTTTAAAAAATCGGTAGATTGTGGAGTAAAATCGGTAGATCCTTCAAAATATAATATTTTGTTTAAATTTCATGTTTTGCAATTCGTTTATTTAAGAAAAAAATAAAATATGTTTATTCATTTAAATCTAATAAAATAAAAAAAATGAGAACCGAGATACTGTACATAAAACGAGAACATTGCGACTAGGAATCGAATACTTATCCGAGAACCGAAAACTCGAGTATAAAACCCTTTTACAAGGAAAACAACAAACAGACTACCGAGTTTTTTCGTGTGAGGTGCACTCGGAAGCTTAGATTAACTATGCGTTGTTCCGGTTTTAAGTCTCCTAACTTGACAAATTCCCAGAACCAAACAGTCGGGATCACAATGGATTTGGATTCATTTATTGTATTATTAGCTTTTATGGCATCATGTACTTTGTAAAGTACCGCTTAGGTATCATTTAAGAATAAATTTTGGAATGTTTTCACACGGTTTCGTGAATACACAAAAATGCTCAATGAAAATTACACGTATCCCAAGAAAAATTGTTTTGTCTCTTACATATTTCTTCTCAAATTTAAGAATAAGTAAAAATTTCTATCTGAATATAAAAGTCGGTAGAATTTAAGTCTTTGTCGGTAGATCGGTAGAAAAACGTCGAAATCGGTAGATCTACCGATTTATCGGTAGGTTTGGGAACACTGTCTTAACCCAAACTGATGATTAGGGATTATATGTTTCCTCTATAATCGTTAGTAGATAGTCTGATGTACCATATCCATTGCGGAAGCCAGTTTATTCTACCTATTGGTAATTATTCATTTTTGTGAGTCAACAGTTGTTAATTCTCATAAACACTTTGTACATTTTACTGAGCAACTAATATAGGTCTATATTTCGTTATGCCACGTTTGTCCCCTTTATTGTTTCTCTCGTTCCAGGGTGCGCAAGGGTTTGAAGAAGTCTTCAACTATCTTTGTTATTTTATATTTGTTCTCTTCCTTGTTATTGGTGTCTTTAATTTTGAAAACCTTCTGAACTCTGAACACTCATGTGCACGGGATATTTCCAAGCAATATCTGTGCTAGATGAAAAATTAGAACATATTCTATTTTTCATGCTATTTTGATGAAATTTATCGTCAAAATTACCAATGCCAATACTTCTTCGTCCATTTGATGACTTATCTCGTACTATCCTATCATCTGCCATTCTACTAATGTGTTTGTTCCACTCCTGTTTCCGTTTTGTCACCTATCCATATATGTCTTCTATATTGCATGCTCTTCTTATGTTTTCTCTTATCTCCCTATCCAACAGACTTTTCCCTGATATTCATCGGAGTATTTTCATCTCTGTTGTTTCTAGTAGTCGTCTCGTTTTAGATGTGTCACGTCTTGTCTCCGCCGTGTATGTCAATATAGGTGTGATTGCTGCTTTATAGATTCTTGTTTTTGTGTCTTGTCTTAGGTGTTTGTTCTTCCAGATAGTGTCATTAAGAGATCCCGTTGCTTTACTTGCTTTTAAGCTTTGTTGTCGTACTTCTTCAACATCTCCGTAACTAGTTATATCTATTCCCAGATATTTAATATTGCTTCCTGCTTTATTATTTTCCCATCAATTTTGATTTTACATCGTAGTGGGTATTTAGATGTCATACATTTGGTTTTTCTGCTATTATCATATTGTATTTCTTAGCTGTTGTATTGAGGATGTGGGTTAATCTTTGGAGCTCGTCGATTAATGGTCGTCTGCATAACATAATATTTGGATTTCTTTGTTTCCCATTATGTAACCATGACCTTTACGTACTGCTAGTATTATTTTGTCCATTATTATATTAAAGAGAAGTGGGCTTAACGAGTCACCCTGTCTGACTCCGGTTTGTACTGATATACACTGTGTTAGTTTTCCATTTATCTTTGCCTGTATTCGATTATGGAAGTAGTTCATTTTAATTCCTTTCTAATTGTTTTATTTAGTTTGACATATTCTTGAGTACGGCGTTTGTTTTCCGTTAGTACTTTCTTCTTTCCTTCATTGTCTGCTTGGTTTCGTTGTTTATTTTATCTTTTTAGCTCTTGTTTTCTTTGCTTCCTGTAGTCCAGCTACAAGGTTTTTATTTACTTGTAACGATGTGCTGAACGTTCAACAGTTCGAACCGTGGGAGTGTCGATAATCACGCACCCATTTCCACGACGAGACGGGGTTCGGAGCGGCTATTTAAGGCGAGCGATTGGCGGAATTAAATAAGTCTGGTGGCTAACGCTCTAGGCTCCCTGGCTCGCTAGTGTATTGAATCTGCGAGCCAACCCGGACAGAGAGACTTCCGTAGTGAGGATTATACTCTGTCCTTAATCAAGCAGAACCCGTGGGTCTCGTGCATTCAACGTTACCGTCAACTCTGACTCAGAGTATAGCGTGGATCTACACAACCGAATATTTCGATTGCGAGGGCGTTTGGCGCTTCCGCTGGATTGAGGTGGAAGCTAGTATAAGTCTGCGTGCGATTGAATTCGCGTATTCCATTTTTTTGTTAGTAATAATAATTTTTCTTTTACAGGCGTCCGCCGGGGAATTCACTCTCGCGGGATCCAGACGGGGACATAGAATACATTTTATTTTTGTATATACGTTGAAACTAATAGATTTATTTTTATTTCAACCTGTGTTTTACCGAGTCTGTCGCTTCGAAAGAGCTACCCGTTACAGACTTGGTCAGTTTGGTCCTAATTAGACACAGAATATCGTGGACTGAAAAAGTAACTAATATAGAGGTGTTACAAAGAATGAAGAAAGAATGTGAAGTCATAAAAACTGTTAAAATTAGAAAGATTCAATATCTGGGTCATATAATGAGGGGCGAGAAGTACGTATTACTTAGATTAATTATGCAAGGGAAGAGAAACCCAGGACGACGCAAAATATCCTGGCTAAGAAATTGGAGAGAGTGGTTCGGTTGCAGCTCATTAGAATTATTCAGAAGCGCAGCCAATAAAATTAAAATAGCGATGATGATTTCCAACCTCCGATAGAAGGAACCTGAAGAAGAAGAAGGACACTTCGGTCATCTCGGTAGCCTCACCTGAATCTAAGGCCCTGTTAATATCGTTTATTCAAATTTATGTAAAGGATGTAAGCCGCTTTTATCAGAACTAGTGTTCGATATGATGCCAAAACTATTTTCCACAATGTCGTTACACTATCTATGTATACGACTATCAACTGATCCAGATTCAGTGGCACTCATGTGCACACAGAGAACATAAACATAAACTGAACAACCATTTTTCAATTTGAGTTGTAAACAGTCGTCTAGTGTGCGAAAGACCTAAAATGTAAATGGTGTTTGAAGAAATAAATAGAACTTGAAATAGACCTTATTTTATTTATAAAATAAATAACAGTGAAGTATATACAAACTTAAGATATATTTAAGAGTCCGAAAATGTGCAGCTTAAGGCAAAATTTATTCGTTATTGGCACCATTCTTCCCCCTTATTCTAAGACTCTTCTACAGTCCTTGATCAAATGTTTCAGCTCTTTCGAAATTTATACCGTTAAAACTAACAACATTGACTATTTCGTATCACAATCCTTATTTACGTACCGTTTGTATAAACCGAATAAAAAAGTTTGTTCTGAACAAAATGATCTCGAACGTTAAAAACAAAACACCCAAATAAGTACAACGAAATTTAAATTAGACATTTATAATAAAGTAAATTAAAAATATCGTTTGTATAAAACTATCCCTTTTTATTTCTTTCCCAAAATTTTGATGTTAACGATCAATATTGATCTTTGAATTTCAATAAATGTCATCTTTCAATTGTCATATTACTTGTTATAAACTCTGGTGATCATAGTCTAACGGATTGTTCTGAAGCTATTACCATGTAGCTCTTCTATTTCTATTAATTATTATATTGGTTGTTCTTCGTCTTGCAAATAAGTTATCGAAGGCGATTCCGTTTAAATACAGACCCCTTCTTTCAGAATAGAGTTGATCCGGTGATTCTCGAATGCCCCTAGTAACTGGACCGTCGAAGTTAGTAGTGTTATGTTCTGCCAAGCATGTATTATTCGGATAATATTTGATGGTGTGTTGTAAAGGCAGATTTTTCGAGAGAGAATTTAAACATTTTGTAGTTCCAATGTACCTGAACCACAACTACAGAAAAATCAAAAAATTACAGGAGTGAACAATGGTTCTTTTGAATCGTTGGCCCTCTTTTACAGTCTTCTAAAGAACTGCATATAAACATGAAGTGTATAAGTTGTTTTGTTCACTTTTTGCCTTGTTTAGCTGCACATTTATCTAATTTTATTATAGGTGCGCTAAATTATGTCGTTGAGTGCCATTCCCATTTATTTTTATTTCTAATGTGGCCTCTTTCTTATTACGATCTCTTTTGTCAGTATACTCGAAATCTGTTCGAGGAAATCATCATGAAATGTTCAGCTGCATCACTAGGCACGCCATCTTTCTTAAGTATTTCAAAATGTCAGTCGCAGTAAAAGTTACACCTTTTTTTAATGACCCGATTTTTAATAGTATTTTTGTACGTTCTTGGTTGACTACAAACATTGTATGCGCATTCTCGTCCTCGATAAAATAAGGACAGAATATTCCATAAGACACCCGTAATACAGTGAAGAGACTTATGTACAACGAAAATCTATACTTTTTATATTTATGACACCTTCACATTTTAACCTCAAAATATGTTAAAATAAATATTCTTACAGCACCTCATTGACAGATGACATTTATCATGAAAGATTTACCAATAAAGCAAAATAACGAAAAAGAAAAAAATAACAGAAATATTCTAATCATCGTCCAGTAACTCGACAGATTTTTTATTTTTTGTATAGCCTTACTTTACGTATATAAAATATAGTTGTATGCTGTACACATTTGTTAATCAACTCACTGCAGAATGAGTCGGTCACTCTAGAATAAAATGTTAATTATCGGAGATGTAGTTAAAATTATCTATGTAAATTACTGGAAAAATTAGGTCAAATATTATGTTAATGTGGGGTTAAACCACAATAATTGTAATAAAAATTATTACATTGAAATTGATTTCAAAATTTTTTTTTAAAAATTATTAAAAAAATGAGGTTAATACACCTGTTTATGTTTATTAGTTTGGTGCTGTTTTGACCAAATTTGACAGGCGACTCGACCGGCCTAGATCTTGCAGGCAGACAGCCATGTTTTGAGTTAAACCTTGGAGTTGATATCAAATTTTGATTTGTTTTGTGGTTGTGTATTTATGAATTATGTATGTATAGATGATGTTTCTCTGACCTATTAATCCATTAATGTTGGTACATTCTGCTGATGTGTTTGCTACTTTTCTTCGTTGAATAAGATGAGAGCTGCTTCTTTGATTTTTCTCTTTTTCATGATTATTGATGCCTCTTTCCAATCTACTCTACGCTCATTGTCCGAGTAATGTTTGCATATCTGTGATTTGTCGAAGTCTCTGTTTTTGATGTATGTTTCATGATCGTTTATTCTGACACTTAGTGGTCTTGCAGTTTCTCCGACGTACAAATATTCACAGGATATTTTATAGACCCAGTTATTTGATATCCCTTATGTGTTGTTAGGTTTGGTTTTGCACATAATGGATCTCACTGTATTGGTCGTTTCGAATGTTGTTATTTTATTTATATGCTATCCTTTTTAGTTTTTCTGATAAGTTCTTTACATATGGTATTGTCACCTTTAAATACCTTCTTGTAGGCGTTTCTGAATTCCTTAGGGTGTTTTCTTTCTTCAGTCTTGTAACAACGAATTTTTATTGGCCGTGAATATTATAGAATAGGTTACCAGCAGTTCGTATGTCGTCCCGAAAATACACAAATCTTGTCAATTTCGCTGAATTAATAAGCGACCGAATTCAGTGGCAGATCTACACATTAGACATAAAAAAGACAAACCCAAACGATAAAAAAAACATAAATAATAGGTTTTCTTTACTTTTGGACCTTGTTTGGAGGGTATTTTCCATTTCCATCCCCATGTATCTGCTCCTGACAGAGTTACAAAAAGTCACTAGATTTGTACGACTACCAGAATAGGGAAATCAATGTGTTAGAAAGAGTAGTACCTTTTAGGTAAGTAAGAGTGAGAACGATTGATGTTGACGTCACGAGCCCCGCCCCAATATGGGAGCCGGCAGTAATTCGCCATTTTTAAATTAATTTAAAAATTATTTTTGTATTTCAACTACTATCCGATAGTCGGTGCCAGTAATTCGCCATTATGACTTAAAATATCTGCAAACGTCTATGCCATATAACTATCATGTTTTATGTCACACGTTACAAAACGGCTGCAGATATATTAAGTCATAACGGCGAATTACTAGCGCCGACTAGTGGATAATAGTTGAACTACAAAAATAATTTAAAAATGGCGAATTACTGGCGGCGGCCATATTGAGACGTCAAAATATGTCATTCTCACTCTTATTTATCTAAAAGGTACTTTTCCTCTCTCTAACACAATGATTTTAATATTCTGCTAGTCGTACAAACGTAGCTAATCTGCTAAAGTCATTAGTTACCAAATACGTAAGTTTACCAGAAATTATCAGTATGTTTTTTTATACAGAAAAGACATATTCATTCTTTCTAGTGCATAATGTATATTACACGCTCCGATCTATAAGAAATTTGTTTTAGGAAGATAGAGGTATGTATTTTAAACTATATTAACGGTATAACGGTATTTCAGAGACACAGTAGTATCAATTTTCTGTCATCCAAAGTAGATGGCGCTACGTAGTGCTTCATTCCGTTCAGTGGAAAGTTTACTTCAGAATATCGCTTTTCTGTCTTACATCTGGCACTGTCTGTTAAATCTCAATAAAGATGAACCATACCAACGCCTAGAAGAATGTGTTCTAGAAATGTAGGCTATTCTAGTGCAAAATAGTTCACTTGCCCTTGAAATGATCTCTTCCCGAGTAATTCTACATATTTATTTCAGCAGTACCGAACTGATAAGTCAGAAATGTGTGTTTACAGTTGCCTAATTCCTTTATGTCCTCTCAATAATATATCTTTTACTATTTAACGGGGGTCGAGTGCTTTTACTTTCAACGCTAAAAACCCAGAGTACATTTTATATCGACAACAGCGCTACATTACATAATCATTTAAGACAGCATACGATGCTATAACTGACATGACAAAACACCTTATTCCCTCGAGAGATGGAGAGCTGGTAAAACTGCTAGTACTACAAGCTCTTGCAAGAGAGTTCTTTATTAAAGCAAAACAATTATCATACCAAGATGTAGAAAAAAAGTGCTAAAAAGCTGTTGCAAGATGTACCTGTTGTATGGTATTTTCTTGACACGCCACTCTTGCATGGAATCTTTTAATTAAACGTTTAATTTTATTTTCCTTTTTTTTTTTAAAGCCCGTATTCAAGCAAAAATCTGTTCATTGCTACTTAGACTGGTCATATTTTTTAAAAACTTTCCACTGTAAATAGTATATTTATATGGGATTAAGGCACAATAAATTATACACAAAATTACATTTTATAATTGATTGTTTGACGTTTCTATTTTCACTCCGGAAATCGTTTTAAAAAATGTGAAATGGTATTATAACCAAAAGTTGTTTAGCGGTTATGTTTTTGAAACTGACGGGTGACTTATTTGGCCTCGATCTTGTAGGCAAATAGCCAGAGCTTTTAGTTGAAAAATTCTGAGGTTGGTATTTGTACCCTCAGGGTAATACCAAATTCTGATTATTTTGTGTTGTATATGCATTATCTATAACTGAAGATGATGTCTCAGACTTTCTATTAGATCGCTAATGTTGGTATATTCTTGTTGCTGATTTCTTCTTTTAGTATTGGCAACCTGGGTATCCTACATTCTGCTGATGGGTTTACTACACATTGTTCTTAATTAAGTAGAATGAGAGCTGCTTTATAAATTTGTCTTTTAAGCCTCTGTTTTTATGTATATTTTATGCTCATTTATCCTGACCATTATCCGTTTATTCTCCCACATAAACATTGTTGCATTCGCAGGGTATTTTGTAGATGCAGTTCTTTGATCTTTCTTGTGTGTTGTTAGGTTTGGTTTTGGACAGAATAGATCTCAGTGTATTCCCTTTTTGATGTTAACATTGTTGTTTGAGTGGTAATTTAAATATCTGTTGGTACGAGTTGCTTTCCTGTAAACTTTGGTTGCATATCCTGTCAATTATACGTCAAACAGACAATTATAAAATATAATTTTCATTACTATCAATTTGTGGCTTATTCCCATATAAACATAATATTTAACTTAGAAATGCCACAAGAAAGCAGTTTCAGAACCTTTTTCCAACCTAGTTATATTTCATTTGATATATTTAACCCCACTGTGACTTTTTTAGACGTTAAGTACAAATCCTGTGAAATCATTACGTAAGTACAAAATACTTTTGTGAAAATTCTATACCAGTTCTTATGTCATTAATATTAAACATATTCATTGCCTAGTGTCCCTGGTTCAATAATCGATGAGTATATACCCCAAACGTAAAGTGAAAGTACTACCATGTAAGTTCAAGTCATACAATTTACAATAACAGCAAAATCATTATCATTGCACGAGTTTTAATGGCATAATAAATAATTGATACCAACACGATGCCTATAACAATTTTAAGGTAATCACTGTCCTGAAAGGTAAGCACTACTGTAGAACAGATATCCAAATTGTATTCCGAAACTAACAATAACAATATTTTCCTTTTCGCTTCTTCATCTTTTACGAATATGACATTGAGACAACTATTGATGATAAAAATGGTCATATTCAAGCTGTAAACAATTTTTTGAGATAATTTCCCCTAAAATTGTGGTTTTAGTATATTTAAAAAATCCATTAATCGCAATAAAATAGTGTCTCTCGATTTAATAATAATTTCTATGATATTCAAATTGTTTCATATACTCACAATAAAAAATAGCATATAAAAATCATAATAGAGCTTTGTATAATATTCCAGTATTCTCACAAAACTTCCAGTAGTATTGCCTCTATGTTCAGATCACATTTACAATGTGATGAAAAGTAAATATGAACTAAAGGATCAAGACAGATGCTGTTTCAATGCTGCCAACTGAAACGATGACGTCATAACTACTGCGATCTCATGAAATGCAAAGTAAAGTAAGTATCCTGCTAATAAAACCTAATTAGTGGACCCAGTTTTCAAATACGGCAATAAATTAAATACAATGTGAAATAGAAATTTTTTTGCGTTTGGTGTAGACGTTCAAAATGAAAAATATATTGTAAAATTAACTACATCTTCAATAAAATTTACATTCATCAACATTTCAGTCGCGTTAGTCAGATCGAACTCTAAATCGGTATATCGAGATTGTGTTTTTCGATATACCGCCTTCTTGCGGTGGCGATCAGTTGTTCCTTGCGTTCTTGGAACGACCTGCTGCGTTCCGATGCAGATCTGGAAAAAGAAGAGGCGGCAGTGTTAAAGGACGTTTTACTGCCGGAAGTGGAAGCTCCTGTTACATTAGAACTAGGGGAAATAGACGAAGTTGAAGGTAGGCTAGTAGTAGTTGCTGAAGGTTGCTCGGGCGTGAAGAGTACGCGTCCTTCTAGGATGTTTGTTATTGTTATGTCTACATTTCTAGTTACATCTAAAAAATAATTGTTTATTATAAGTTATATATTTTTCGTATACACTCACAGGCCCGGAAAACGAAGCACTTGCATTTTTAAAATAAAAATTTAAAAATTATAATAACGTAAACACAAACGAAAAAAACTGTTTTAAGTAATTTCTAATAAAACGTAAGTGCTTATCCGAAAAAAAAATGCATAAAAAATTAGAAATAAAGAAATACACTATTCTTATCACTTTTAAAAGTACAAAGGTAGCTGTTGATATTCTATTGTTATTCTTTTGTTCTTGTTGATGTGAGTAAACTGTCAAGTCGAATCAAGTGCCAAACACAATTTGAAGTTGAATTGCGTTGATTTAATCTCAAGAATTATGGTTGTAAATCCCAAAACAGCGGCTGCTATTTTTGCGTTGCTTAAAGACGGAAGAAGTGAGCGATATGTTGCTTAAAAGTATAAAATATCCAATAGTACTGTACACCATATTTTTACACGTTTCTTGGCAACCGGAGCTTACACTAGACGACCTGGAACCGGTCCCCAACGAAAAACTGCCCGTGCCGATCGCGTCATCCTCTTACAAAGTTTACGAGATCGTCGTGCCACGGCTGTACAAATCCGAAATCAACATCAGTACGTCCGGAATACTAACGTAAGTGAACGAACAATTAGACGAAGGCTTGGAGAAGCAAATTTAAGCAGTTGCAACAGGCCTACAACTTCTCAGGGGCCATCGAGTTGCGCGGCTTCAGTTTGTCAGAAACTATGCTCATTTTAATGTAAATAATTGGAGGCATGTTTTATTTACCGATGAGTCCAGGTTTACCTTGCGGTCTCCAGATGGCCGTGAGAGTATGGCGAAGACCACATGAGCGTTTTGCAGAATACCTTCAGTCCTAGGGTAGGCTATCAAGGGGGCTCAATTATGGTGTGGGCTGGAATTTTTCTAGAGGGCACGTACAGAATTATACATCGTTCCGAGAGGCTCCACAACATATGCCAGGTACATTGATAAAATTCTCCAAGATTTTGTTGTGTCTTATGCTGGTTTTGTTGGAAAAGACTTTGTTCTGATGCACAATGCAAAACCTCACAGTGCGAGAATCACTCAACAGTTTTTAAATGAAGTTAACATTCCTGTCATGGATTGACCAGCATTGAGTCCAGACGCAAACACAATCAAACATCTTTGGTACATGCTTGGGCGAAGGACACGAAGTCGTATTCCTGCCCCTTTAAATCAGTCAAAAGAAGCCCTTTTAGAGGAATGGGAACTTATTCCTCATCAGGACATTTCTCATTTGAATTTAGGCATTCCAAGGAGAATTCAGGCAATAATTCAGGCATTTTGTAACAACATTTACTTAC
Organism: Diabrotica undecimpunctata; assembly: GCF_040954645.1. NCBI lineage: Eukaryota > Metazoa > Arthropoda > Insecta > Coleoptera > Chrysomelidae > Diabrotica > Diabrotica undecimpunctata. The sequence goes on along the minus strand of NC_092804.1, from coordinate 16,925,182 downwards.
GTTTTTTTCCTTAATTTTTAAATTGTTATCTACGGAACAGTTCTATGTTTAACAGTTAAATCTTTATTAGAAATTACTTAAAACAGTTTGTTTCGTTTGTGTTCACGTTATTATAATAATAAAAGTTCGCGCCGGTGAGTGTATATTAAGGTAATTAGTAAATTTAATTTATAGAATTGAATTGAAAATTATTATTTATTTCATATAGGAAGTATATTTTTTTTCAATGTTCAGATAATTCGTAAAACAATATTATAAATCTCGAAGAAGAAAATACTGATGCTGCTATTAAATTTGATGAAATTAATTTAGAATTACATTATGAAAATTTGGGAAGTAATTTTCAACTTCAAGATGAAGATTTTGGTGAAATAATAAAAGATACATGAATAATTATCCGAAAATTCCAAAAAAAAACTTTCTTAATGAAATATATTCTAATTTTTAATTAAATTCTCTAAATTAAATCTATTAATATAAAATTATGGATACCGTTTTTATTGTTGTGAAGTTAATTTTTATTATTGTATCATAAAAAATTAATTTGTTTAAATACTTATACAGCTTTCAAATAAGAATATTTGTAGAGTGTTAAAACATTTGGTGAGTTTTTCTAAAAAAAACTACAACATAGCAAAAGAGGTGTAGTTTTATTTTGTTATAAATTAATTAGTTTAGTTATGAGTAAAATTATCAAAATAATAAATAAAGAAAATGTAAAAAACACACTATAAACATAATGAATGTGTAAATAAAACGCTTAAAAAAATTAAACAATTGCGTTTTTTGTTTATTCAGTTCCGCATTAATAAACAGACTTAAAAGATCTAAGATGTTCCTTTTTTGGAGTCTTTTGAAATCTTCGGATTTCTACTTTCGCGATTTATTATCAGATGGTGCTATAGCGTCCATATTGAAGCCATTTTATTGTTGCTTCTTTGGAACGAAAAGATTTGTTTTCACGTTCAGAGCTTCTGTACCAATCGCTCTGATGAGTCCTGGTAGGATGAAATACATATAAGCGAATATACAGAGGCACTTTACGTGAAATCAAATCTTAACTGTATTCCTTTTAATTTTTAATACTTACATAAATCACTATAAATAGCGGTAAGTGGAACATGAGGTAAAACTTCTTTTACTTGTTTACCCATCCTTTGCAGCTCAGGATTGAGAGTTCTAGGGCTAGCAAACCGGGTTTGCGGCCTTTGTGGAGGATCTGCCAATGTTCGTTTTTCCCATTCTGCTAAATCGTTTGAGGTATAATTGGTTACTTGTACCTAAAATGGGAAATATCACAATACATTAATCGAAAATTCGTTGAAAAATATAGAACAGGTACAAAAAAAAAACCACAACAATAAGGGGACAACGACAGGAGTCAAGAACATATTTAAAATTGGAAATATATCATATATTTATTCTCAATTTTTGATGCGTTTTGTGTAGTGTGCGTATTGAGGAAATGCCCTGATACTATGTAAAGTTGTATCATTGTAAAAATCGGTAAGATAGTTTCTATCAGATCTATCAGTATCTATCAGATGTCGCTATTGCGTCCATAACGAAGCCATTTTATTGTTGCTTCCTAAAAGACAGAGAAGATTATTTTTCACGTTAAGAACGGCTATGAATAACTGTTCTGATGAGACTTATTAAGTCGAAATATGTATCAACAGATACATAGACGCTTTGAACGTGAAATCAAATCTTTGCTGTCTTTTTCATTTTTTTTCATTGTATCATTGTCTTTACAAAGGGTATTAAATCGGAACGATTGCGACACTTTGATTGAGAACTTACCCACCGCACATGAGAATTTCTTTTAATAGAAAAATCTCATGTGGCGCTATGGTCGAATAACTGACAGTCCGACTTCTCGCTGACAAATCAAACCAAACGAAAGGAAATAAAATCTATATGATCATATTGTTACGTAAAACAATATGAGTCATATTAAAAAAACATGTAAACATCTTGTTTATTCACTTCTGTTTTAGATTTTACGAGAGCCTTCGATTAGCCGGCAGAAATTTACCTGAAATGATGAGTCATGGGCCACGACCAGTTGAAAAACTAGTTTTAGCTGTTGACCTGCTTCTAATTTATTCGATGGCGTTCCCGTTATGTTCGAGTCTGCTATAGGGAATTCCGGAACTAACGGAGGTTTATATAAAGGAAAAATTTTATATGGAGAGGTCAGTTAATTCTGAAGACCCGCGGCCGCGATATTTATTGTTACGCTCACCTAAATAAATTATGTGTATTATTCGTTTAAATAAATTGATATAAATTATTGTGCCTTTTAATGAATTAAGATAAGAACAAGACATTATAAATTAAATAGACATTGAAATAAATATCATAACAATATATTATCAAAAGCAGAAAATAAATTATATACAAATTTATATTACTAACGTATTTTTTTTAATCCAATTGACTACCTAAGTTTGACCTCACAATGGGCGGGACTTTCCAAACATTTCTAATTCCTGTGTATTTGTCCCATAAGAAGTTGGAAATATTGGTTTTCAAAAATTCTAAATTGTTTGAAGAGTAAATAAGGACTTTTGAGTATGAACATTCATTCTGTGCGTTTGGTATTATTTGTTGTTCGTAAATTTGTGAGGTAAGAATATCAAAGTATTAAGATATTTACTCTTAATATTCATATTTTAAGGTTATTTATTGTTTGGTTAAAATTTTAATTTTTTTTACTTTATTTCAAGGTATTTTGTTGTTGTTTTTGTAAGGGTTATTTCAAAATAAATCAATAAATCATTGAATTTATTTACGAAGTTGAAAAATATTTAAATTAATGTTTTATTCTGTTTTTGCCAGGGATTTTCGTTAAGATATGCGTTTTCTCGTAGTTTAAGTTGTAACATAACACTATGTGGAAACCTTTCTATCAAATTGCCATAATAAGCGTTTAAAAAAATGTTTTTTTAATGAAATAGTTTTTGAGTTTATTTCTTAGATCTGGGCATATAATGCCTATAGTTTAAGTAGTGAATAAGGACTTTAGTTGTAATATAACCTTCTGTGTAAACTTTTTTATCAAATTGCCATAGTGAGTGTTTAAAAAATGTTTTTTTAATGTTGTAATAGTTTTTGAGTTTATCTTTTAGATCTGGGCATATAATAAAGATATCCAGTATTACTGAATGTTTCAGTAATGACAACAAAACTAATATTAACTACTTAAACTACGAGAAAACGAATATATTTAGTCATTTACGGGATAAAATCACTAACACCTACAAATAATAAAACATTAATTAAATATTTTTCAATTTCGTAGATAAATTCAATGATTTATTGATTTATTTTGAAATAATCGTGATAAAAACAACAACAAAATACCTTGAAATACAGTAAAAAATAATTGGAGTTTTAATCAAACAATAGAGTAAATATCTTAATACTTTGATAATCTTACCTCACAAATTCATGAACAACTAATAATACCAATCGCACAGAATGAATGTTCATAACCAAAAGTCCTTTATTTATTTATTCTCCAAACAATTAAAAACACCAATATATCCAACTTTTTATGGGAGAAATACACAGGAATTAGAATGTTTGGAAAGGTTTTCTAAGCCCCGCTCATTGTGACGTCAGAGCTTAAGTAGTCCATTCATTTTGTGAATGAAACCTTCCAGTAAATATGCAGCCCTCGAATACATTAATTTAGTGAAATATCTCACTACCATAAAGACAGTTTTACATTATGCTATTTTCATGCTAGGCAAGAGCCATGCAAGACAGATCATGGAACTGCGCATGCTCACGGGCTATTTCCATGCAATTCCTGTGCTAGACGAAAAATTAGAACATGTTCTATTTTTCATGCTATTTTCTTGCAATTTATCGTTAAAATTCATGTTGCCAACATAACAATTTATAATAGATTACAGAATAAAACATAACCTTATCTCTATCTTTAGCGTATATCATAAATTGCACTACACACAATGGGAATAAATTGAGATATAGCTGATTCTGATACTCTAAAATTGTACATTAGAGATCGAAACGTTTCACCAGTTGCCAGATACCTTAAAGTTATAATTAATTTTGTCCTTGATGGAATGCACTGGCGAAAATTGGTATCTCTTTTCTGAATTAAGGGATTCATTTTTTCCAGGAGCTTAAGGAAAGTGGACTCGTTCATTTGAAGAAAGTTTTTAAAACTTTGAAGGTCTCTAGCATCCAAGAACTCTTGGGGTAACTTCAAATTTCCCAGTCCTGCATTCAACCAAGGTTTGACCCAGCATTTTCTAGGTTTTCTTTTTTTATTATTTTTCATGATTGTTGCTACAACAGCAATATTCAACAATAACAATGTTTTCTTTTCTTTGGTTGACATCCTTCACCCTTTTAATAACCATAAATAGTGTATATTTATTTTAGTACTTAATTATATTTATTTAAAATAAAATAACCTCAAATTGATAAATATTTTCTCTGTTGGCAACAATGAAAGTGGGATCTAAAATTGCACAGAAATATCTCTGATGTAAAAAGGTCAAGCTAGGCAAGAGATGTGCCATGCAAGACGGACTTGCATAGCATGAGACTTGCATAGCCTAGATGTAAAGCTGCCTTAAGGTGTTCTCACTTACCTTTAAAGATGTAGCCATATTCTGTCGCGCTATCTCTCCAAATTCATCGTCAGACATTGTGCTCTTTTCTAAGGGAGCCAAGAAAGTGAGTTTGTAATTAGTTATTGGTACAAAAAGAAAATATAACATGTCACTAACGAATGTTGATCCCACAGTCGTAACAGCAACGTCCAAAAATGGCCTCTCTATTCTAATACAGACAGGTTGAACCTTAAAATTACAAGAAAATGTATAATTTCAACGATTAATTAAAAAAATGTACGAGGAAAACACGATATACTAAGTTTTTAGCTAACCACACTGTGGCTCTTTAATTTAAACATCTTTGGATAACATAATGTAACAAGTGCGGACTAAAAAAAGTCACAGTACCGGAAGATATCGAACTTTCTACGTTCTACGTAGACACCAACTTGACAGGCATGGTAGGCAGCATACTCGAGATGTTTTCGGACATTATATTATTGAGTGTATAAAAGGACAGTTTTCGTCATTAATTAGTTAGTCTGTAAATATATTTGAAGAGGCAATTGTACAGGTTAATAAAAGTGGCAAATCGTGTATATAACACGAACCGGGCGTTTGGTTTAACATTACATTGGTGTCAGAAGTGGGAATCTTCTTTTATATAATTTATAAACTAAAAAAAAAATGGCGGCAGTAAATTTAATAGTATAAACATTGGATTTTAAAGTGAATTCAGGACTATAAAACATTTACAAACAATCGTTTGTAGACCATTGCCATGAAACAGTAGCATGAACGGGTTGAGGACCGGGATGAAGATTCTATCGGTCCCAAAAAGCTCCTTAAAGAACGATTGCAGGAAGCACTCATCGTCAATGGGGAAGACGCAAAAGCATTCAAATTCCAGAAAAAGCAATCAAAAGAAAAATCGATGAAACTTCTAAAAATACTGGTGAGAAATTCAACAAAGCTTCTGAAATGATCAAAGGAAATTATAAAAAAATGTTTCTAAAAAAAATCAGCGTGAGGTTTCTAAAATGATTGAAGAATCTTCTAAAACGATTGAAGAAAAATGGATAAAATGCAGAAAAATGTATGGCGACGGCAATTATAGGACAGACGAAAGAAAGGCTGTTTCCTTGACTGTCAGTTTTGCAATATAATAAGGCAGACATATTATGATCGACAGGTATCAAGAGAAAGTTTATCAAACCTTATTCAATCGACTGCAAAAACGCTATAGAGAGCAACTACGAATTAGAATTCAGTGTAAAAAGAATTTGCGGAATTGTAACAAACTTCTAACACTATTTTCATTTATGGATTCATTAATGGGTTGAGAATTAGAGTTATTAGAGAGAGAATTGAGAATTAGAAAATTAGAGAATGCTTTACTATCAGCAAGATCAAAACTATTAGATGGAAGAATAGTAAAATGATTGGAAACCACCAGTTAAACTTCATGAAGCCATTGAGTTCGAACCATAGGAGAAGAAGCCGACACAAAGATGAACATTTTCTAGCGGATTTCATAACTTGTACATTGATGGTTGTATCGATGAAAAGGATAGATCGGTTTTGATTTATACGGATGCAGCAAGAACCCTTGTACGATCAGAAATAAAGAGAAGTCAACTTATATTGTCATCAGCATCAGTTAATATGCTAGTATGTATAGTATGAGAATTCATAATGGGAATAGACCTATTAAACAAATTGGGGTTGGACTAAATGTTAAAAATGGGGTCCTCCTAAAGATTGAGGGCAAAGAGTTTCACTTTCATGAAGAAAAATATGTTGACCTCTTATTAACTGCTTGTGACGTAACTATGACCGTTTATAATGAGAAACATCTAGTGACAAGACTTGATGGATACTCTAGAGACCTAGAGAGTGAAGTCGATTTGTTCTGTCACTACGATTAACCAACCTTCGAAGAGAAAATAAGCAAAAGAGCGTATTGATATGGTCATTAGTAAATGTCAGTATCTTAACAATGAACAGAAACAAATAGTAAGGACTATCAGGTAGAATTTTAAGGATTTTTTGACACTGATAAAAAAAGAATAAGGGCAAAATAGGATAGGAACTCCTAAAATCAATACTGAAGATGCTTATCCCAATATACCACAACCGAGAAGACTTCCGTTTGGAAAAGAGATGAAACCGAAGAAATTATTAGTGGGCAAAAAGGGTCACTGAACTATCAAATAGTCCGTGGAAGTCATCTTGTAGTTAATCTTTGCAAAGAAATTAATGATTCCACACAATTTTTCGGTTACTAAATAAGGTACCAAAAAAAAATCATCCCTTGTCCACAACAGATGATACAATAAGTACACTTTGTGAGTCTCGTTGGTTTTCTAACCTTCACCTAAAAAGTGAATAGATACTGGCTAGTGGAATGGAGCCAGCTGATCGAGAGAAAATCACATTCTCAATAGAATCAGCTGTTTAGCAATTGGCGGTTATGCCTTTTGGTCGTAATGCTCCCGCTATATTTGAAAGTCTAATGAAAACATTTTAATGAGGGCTGACATGGTAGACATGTTTAGTTTATTTGGATGACATATTTGTGATTGGAAAATGATTCCAACAATCTGAGGGGAGTGTTCCAAGAATTACGTACAGCTAACTTAAAACTGAGCCCAAAGAAATGCCACATGTTTCGTAGAGAAGTTAGATACTTGGCCATATCGTATCTAATAATAATATGACAGATAATCCTGAGAAGATAGAAGCAAATCGAGAATGGTCAGTATCAAAAGATAAACATGAAAGTTTCCTCAGGTTGTGTACATATAACTGCAAATAGCTCATATCAATGCACCGATATTAAGTTAACCCAGACAAGATTCAAAATGAGCAAGGAAAAGTCAACGCTTACTTGAGCAAAATCAAAACCAGAAAGAAACTGTTGTGTTACAAGAAAAGATCTTGTAGGTGAAGTCTTGGGAATATTTTCATAAATATTTGTATGGCCAAAAGTTCAGTCTTCGATAAATCATACAACTCTGAAGTGGCTTTTAGAGTTTCATAACCCAGATCATAAATGGCAAGATGGCTAGAGCTACTAAAAAATATGATTATGAAATCGAGAACAGGATAGGAAAAATTGCTTCGTGCGACAAACCATACATTGTGATTCCAACGGTTCTAGATGGTTATTATTCGACTAAATTCTTGTATATATGAAACTATTACATCAAGTATTGTGTTATTTGTATCAGCCCTTAAGATAAAAATGATGTGTTTGGATGAAGTATTCGTTTAACATACTATATTGCACAATAATAGCTCCTAATAACAAATATAATGTAACAATTTCGTTACTTCTCGATCATAACAAACCTTGCTTCTTTCAGCACGCACAGAAAAATACCTCTAGTCAACAGATCGCCATAAAATGCAACAACGGTTTCACAAAACATTCTCCGTCCCTCAAATGATCTGGTTGCACCTGTATTTTAAATTAATGAAATGTTCCCAATAATGCAACTTCCTGGATTTTTATAAATTTTGTCAGAAGATAGCAAAATTGATCAGCAAGTTGTCCTGACCTAAGCCCAACTGAGAATAGAGCTTCAAAGTAACTACCTATTAACTTAGTAGCTAATAAGTGCCTCGGAATAGCTCCAAAATGTGTAATAATGATCTAGTTTTCCAAGTAAATAGACATTTTTTTAGCTGAAGGTAAACATCCTATCGTCAATAACGATGAAGTTTATTTTACATATTACTAATATATTATACTAACCTTATTGGCAAACTCAAATGGATATGTTTTGAACTTCAAAAGCGCTTTTCCGTTGGTGAGTTTTTCTTCTGGGGCAAAGTATAAAGGTGTCTTCTTTTCTACCATAAATTGTTTGATATTATTCTTAAAATTATCCAAATTTGTGATCGATCCAAAGCAATAAGTACTAAGCCCTAATACTTTCTCCAAAGTTGTTCTGCAGCTAGGCTAAAACATATTGGTATTGTAATTAATTTTCATTCTTCTAACACTAACACTAAAAACACAATTAATTTATAAGTAAAATTTATTTACTTAACCGTACAAATGTATAATATCGACTGACTATACAATTTAATTTATCTCTATAGAGGCACTTACCGCGATAGTAACAGACAACGAACATGATATGCAGTTGATGTTAAATAAAATAAACACCGTAGGAAAAATATATGCCTTGAAGATAAATGCTGGAAAAACTAAATGTATGGCAATACATACTTTTAAGAATACAACTGCAAGTAGATAATGCTGCAATCGATCAAGTGAAAACATTTAAATACTTGGGAATGATGATGAATGACCAATGGGATCCTCAACAAGAAATAAAATGCCGTACCAAACAAGCAAAAAAAGCTTTTATCAAATTTAAACCGCTACTATGTAACCGCACTCTTTCCTTCAATCTCCGCTACAGAATGGTTAAATGCTATGTATGGTCCATATTGTTATACGGCATGGAAACATGGACGTTAAGAGTACCTTCCATTAATAAGTTGGAGGTCTTCGAAATGTGAACGTTGCGAAGAATTTTTCCCTCATACCATGGACGGATCGGGTGAGAAGCGAGGAAGTCTTAAGAAAGGCAAATACTGAGAGAGAACTACTCAATTTGATCAAGGTACGAAAAATTGGATACCTCGGCCATATTCTGAGTGGAAAAAAATACGCAATCACTCAACTAATCATCCAGGGGAAGATTGAAGGCAAGAGAGGAGTAGGTCGCAAACAAATGTCGTGGCTAAGGAACATAAAGAACTGGACAGGCATAAATAACACTGGCGCATGCCGCAAAAGACAGACGTCTGGCCTTAAGATAATTCGCCAACGCACTATAGGTGCACGGCACTATAAGAAGAAGAAGAGGCACAAGTGGACAGTTGATTTTTTCCGCCTAGATTTCTTTTCGAGTGGTTCTAACTCATTCTCCTAGGTGGCACTAGTTCTATACCAAGAAATAAATTCAATGTCAGTTGCCATTTGTTTGTGTCACGAGGTTGTGTTGCTTTTGCCACGTAAAAGTAAATAAACAGTTTTTAAAGATTGTAATATAATTTAGTGACATTATGTATTTTCCTTGTAAAGTGCATAGTATTTTGAATAGTGTCATATTTGATATCAGGTAAGTTCCTACAGTTTTGTTCTAATCATAACCTAAAAACAGATATCCGGTACTTTTGAAAAACTATGCATACGAGACAGATGTGGACACCATACAGGGGAAGAAGTGGACGGTGTCCACTTGTACCCCATAGGTTCTTTCAAAACAAAACAACTTAAAATATCTTCTTTTTACCTTACAGTTCGAAATAATGGAGAGAACCTACATCAGAAAAAATGATAAAATTAATATTCCCGAAAACGTAGTAGTTCAGGCCATTTGCGATATAAAAAATGATAACGGATCAATCAGAAACGTAGCAAAGAGATATGGATTGAATAAGTCATCATCAGAATCACATGTATAAATTAACTTCAATAATTTGGAATAATTTTCTAGTAACAATGATATCAAAAAATATTCGACAATTTTGTCCATGAGTGTTTAAAAAAAATACTTACCGAAACAGCCCCAGAGGCACTACAAACTGCTATCTGGTCAAAAATAGATAAACTATTGCTAATGTACATATGGACATTGTCCTTAACTTTAGGATTTTCGACGTGAATTGATATTCCTAATCCTACACATGCTATTCTATTAATGAGTTTCTGAGAAACTGGTGTGTCCGGTAAAACCTGAGTGATGAGAAAAAGACTCAAGAGTATAAATGATCTTAATAGTATTAATACTAATCCAACGGGGAGGTAGAGTATGAACAATATTAAGGTGATATCACTTTCTGGTATCCTGAAAAAAAAAAAGATCTTAAAAATCGATTGGCACAACTATCTTAAAATATTATATAGTTTACATGAAATTTTTAATCTTATCGCTAACTCTTTAACACTATAGTAGAAGCCACAGTTAGAATGCAGTGCGGGTAAGATAGGCAATGTTTACCGGAGAACGGCTGACCACGTTGCCGGTTTGCCCCGAGCGGCGCATCAGGACTGGATTTAAGAGTCATAGCAATATACGCGCACACAACAATTGAATGTGTGATTGGAAAAAGGATAACATTCCGAAAATATGGAGAATTAAAGTGAAATAGCCATTTTATGAATATTTGTATTTTCTATCGGCTGAGCGCAAAAACATAATATTGCTGGAATGTAATCGTTTATCCATGCAATGTAAAAAACGTGTCGCTTAATACACCTTCTGAGTCTGGAAGAGCTGATTTTCAGTTTGCTTTGCACTTTCGTCGAGTAAACAGTATTGTTTAGCTATTGTTGAAACGTATTTTAAAAGTTGTTTTAAATTGAATATTATTTAACAGTGACCTGCCGTAAAAATTGAAGTTATCTAGAATTTAATAGTTCAGTGTTTAATAGATAAGTTACCATTTATTTATTGTTGAATAAAAATAATAAAATTAATCTCTGTTTATAGAAATGTCGGATTCGGACTATTCGGTGTGTGAACCTACACGCGTAAGGAAAAAGCGAAAGCTCGATAAAAAATTTCACATAAAAGGAAGGGAAAAATTGGCAGGACAAAAGAAAGAGAGTTTGTTACACATAAAGGTAAACTAGTTAATGCTAAAGTAATCAGACCACATTGCATTTGAAGAAAAACGTTTAATCATCGAAATCGATTCTAGTGGAAGACCAAAAAATGAAAAAAATACATACCTAATCGGATTAATAGAAAGATATGATATTGCTAGACATCATCCTGCGTCGCAAAAACTAGACAGTTTTCTTCTTCTTTCAAGTATTTTGCTACAAAAGGTACGTGCAGAGTTGAAATTTGCCGCAATGCTTATATAAGTTTACATGCTCTCTCCAACAAAGCCGTACAACGCAATACAACGAAATCATTGCGTCTTCCAAGAAAAAAAAAACAATAACAATAACGTCCAAATAAAGCGACTTTTCTTCGGAGAAGGTTACCTAAAAAGTGAATTAGTGGATACTGCGACCGCATTTAGAGATGAGTAGGACAAGTAGAAAATTGAACCAATTACGGAAAAATATGGCGTTAAGATTTTGAGACTGCTGCCTTACTATTGCGAGCTGGTGTGGTGCCGATTGAGATGGTGTGAAGTCAAGTGAAAAGGTACGTGGCTTCAAACAACGTCGATTTTAAAGAAAAAAGGGTAGAACGATTGATAAGAGAAGCTTACAAACGTGTATCTAAAGAACAGTGGCATAATTATGTGAATCACGTCAAGAAAGTAGAACAAAAATGTTTGCGTTGGATAATTTGCACGAAGATATTGAACCGGTGATAATTAATATAGGAGATCATTCAGATGATCAGGACGATTTAGATATGGATTGCGATTAGTATTAATTAACGAAAAATATCTCGGATTTAATGCTCATTTGTTTTTTTAGTACTGTATGTACAGTACATTTCAGTTATGATCTTCTTGTCTATTTTATGGATATATATTTATCGTGTCGTATAGGGTAAACAGGCATTTTTCATAGAATTAATTTGTTTTTTTTTGTTTATTCTCTCATTTAATTCAGTTAAATTAATGAGTAAAGATTTTTTAAACGAAGTGCCTACGGTCCTGATTTCTCAGTCTATCGCCAAACTACCACACACCTACCACTGTGCCGACATGAGCGGCATCGCTGCGATCCGTAAGACCAAAACTACATTCTAACTGCGACTTATACTATAGACTCGACTCAACCCGATTCGATCTAAATCGATTCGATCCGATTCGACGATTCCATTCGATTCGATTCGAGTCGACGCGATCGCGTCTCAAAGTCGTTTTCCGACAAAATAAAGCGTAAGTTTTCGCCGAAAGCTAAAGCTGAATCATAAAATGAGTCCGTAATAGAATATATAATACAACGGTGGAGAATGCAATCGGTCTCAGAACCCTATAACAAATGATTAATTTATGTATGTTAGACGAATGCGAACATTTTATAGTACCTAGTCTATTTTCTCGTTTATTCGCTGCATTGATAAGAACCAGTTCAGTAATTAAAACTTTACGTCCGTAATTTGATAAGGAGATAATACTGACAACCTTTTTTGTTACTTAAATTAGGATGTTTAATTTTGAATATTACTACCAGAGCCAGTAATCTCATATTTCACCTCCTTCAGTATTTTTAACGTCATTTATTTTTATTATTATTTCTATTGATTTTTTTATCTCATAATTTCACATTTTTGTTTAGCATCTACCAATTAATAATAATGTAGTGCACATAGTTTAAATTTTAAATATCATTTAATTAATGCCATTATATTAATAATATATTTGCGTGATGATATAAATGTGATTATTTTTATCATGCACGTGATGGAAACATATGTCCATTCAGGTATAGAATTTTAAGAATCCATGCAATATGATATTTCGATCTACAACCTATCTCGATAGTCTATGTGCCTGACTCTACTGGTTGCGCGGTTGTAATTCTTTCTATGATATTCATGATGGAAAAACTCTTCTGTTATACTATTTTACAGGCTTGTATACTGTGTTTTGTGTACTTAAATTTTTTAAAAACTAAAAACATACGATAGCTCTTTAATGCTTAATTCATATCCGTCATTTTAAAACTTTCATTTCGATTCAATTGCTAAATTACACATTTAATTCATTCGCTGCCAATTAACAAGAGGATGTACAGCTGGTTCATAAAAAAACTGATAGGACTCCTAAAGCGTATTTTGTAGGAAATTGAGGATTTCCAAATTTTGAAGGATAAATACTTATTATTTACATATGTCACTGTCACTGTCAAATCTTAAAATTTGTCAGATAACTTATTCTGTTCAACCTCAAAAAATGGCTCCACATGCTAGCAAAGAACTAAAAGCAAGAATTGTAACGAAATTAGAAGATGGTTCGTCACTATCTGCCGTAGCGAACCATTTTAACGTAAGCAGAACAACAGTTTTTAATATTAACAAAAGATGGAGAGAACAAGAAACTCTCGAAAAAAAGCAAGGTTCGTACGGTTTTAGAGAGATTAGAAGAGAATCCTTTTGAAGATGCGAAAACTGTAAGCATTATGTGACAGTTTCCGGAAAGAAAGACAACTTGGCGCAGAATTAAAGCATCGCGTCTTAGGTTTTATGTATCCGAGTGTAGAACAGTTGTATCCAGAAAAAAATTTTATCCTCCAACAAGATAATTGTCCTGTTCACACTGCAAATATAATAAACCAGTGGCTCCAAAATAACAACATCAAAACCTTACCAGGGCCCAGCTACAGTCCAGATTTAAACCCAATCGAGAATGTGTGGGGGATTATTATAAAACGGTTGTACCGGCGTAATTTTATACCTCAAAATGCTGAAGAGCTGTGGCATGGTATACAACAGGTTTGGGAAGAGCTCTCTGAGGAAGACAGTTTCATAGTTCCTTTCACGCAGATGGACCGAAGACTACAAGCTGTTATCAATACTGATGCAGATATTACAAATTATTATTTTATTTGATGGTTATATGGCAGGAATCATATTTAAATTATAATGCCAAAAGATTATCTTTCGAATAAAGTCAATTTGATATAAAAATTATCTTCCGTTTTGTTCCATTTCAAAGTTCTGTACCTCTAAAAAAACACCCTTTACATGCAAATATCAGACAGAGTCGCATTCCAAATCTGCAAAAAGCATAAAATACAAATCATTAGACGTCATATCCTGAAGAGAAAGTTGAACTTTTCTACTACGAAATAATGAAGTAAACTAATTAGAGAGATTAATAGTTGAGATAACTAAATGCCATCATTGAAGAAAAAAAAACCCAAAACGTACAAAAAAACAACAGAGAATAAATGTTAATAATGAAGTTCTGGGAACAAATAAATTTTAGTGTAATTAATTTTTTATAACCCCGCTTTTGGTTGTGATAATTATAATTCTAATAGTTTATTTTAAGCTATCCGTTTCTGTACATATTTATTATTATATTTCAGTACTTGGCTATAAAATTAGGTTGTTTTTACTTTTTACACGATTCCGGTTCATTATATTATCGCGTTGTACTTTTTCCTCGTCGAAAAACATCGTAAGGCTCCAGAACGAAATACTTTCATATCTATTTATTCGTATAATGAGCTTTAATCAAATGGAATTAAAATAGCAGACAAAATATGAAACTTCTCTTAAAAGAAACAGTCACAACGATAAGATTTTCAGGTACGTTACTTTTATTTTTATTTTTCAAAAAGTCTAAAGAAGCTTGAAGTAGATGTTTACAATATTCTTTAAAGATGAATCATATTTATCAAAACAGATTTACTCATAGTATTTGGCCGTTATTAAAAACTCAACTGGAAGTATTTTAGGACAGTATAGAAATAAAATTTAAATTCATAATTTTTATAAAATAAAAAGATACTTTATCACATTTTTTTTATAATGCAACAGCTAGTAAAACATAAGAAATCTTAACCAAATTATGGTGTATAATGTGTTGTACTAAAATCAAGTATTATGAATTTGGTTCTGATCGATTGTAGGAATGGACCCTATTTGCGAGATTTTTGCAAACAGCTGATGCTGTTTTTATTTTTATTCTATATAATAATAGGAATTTTTAAAATAATTAATTTTATTGCTTTTAAAACATTTGTTTTTATTATATTCCCAAGCTTGTTATACTGTTAATAAGTTCTTAAAATATAATCTTCTCTTACTCTTCTATACTCCAGGCGTCAGAGACGAAAATGCCACTAAACCTTTAAAAATAATACAAACAAGCTCAATTTTGCAAAGAATGTTAATTTTGGGACCGCAAACAATATGCAAAATAGTTTAGCTTTTACTCTACGAGGGGAACTTTAGGGGGGCACCCGGGGGTAAAAGTGGTAAACTCAAAAAAATCGATTTGCCAAAAACCTGTAAGCCATAGAAAAAAATGTGGCTGAGATGATTTTGAACAAAAATGTTAATTAGCACTTTTTCTGTAGAATGAATCGTTCTCTCAGAAACAACGCTTGAAGCGACCGACAATTTTGAATGTCAGTTGCCCGCGCAAATCAATGTAAAATAAAATTCTATCAACTCGACGCGCGACGGTAAAAATTCGATATCTTTTGATCAGAGTGTTCTATCGAAAAAAATTAAAATGCATTTTAAAAGTGAAGACTGCATCTTTCTTTTGCAATTTTTGTATTTTGCCGCAAATGAAGTCAATTTCTATAAATCTGTTCAATAAATAAACGTTGCGTGATTTTTGCCATTTTTTACAATTCTCAGAAGATCAATAAAATGTATCACTATAATTGAACGGTCACAGTGACATTTTATTTTCAAAGACCAATCTTCAAAATCTATAACATGAAATTAAAATTTTGGGTTGTGGCAACAAATAGATGCATTTGAAATATGAAATATAAATTTTGAGTGTAATTTGTAGCAAAAGATGGGTAGTTTTAAAAAAAGTAGTAGTGTAATTGAAAAAGGGCAATTTTAAATGTTTTAGATCGATTGTAGCGTAAAAGTTTAAATTCAGCGTTTTTTAAGCATATTTCAGATGCCTCACATTTGCTGACAAAACTCTAAACTCAAATTTCATGTTATAGGTTTTAAAAATTAGGCTATAGTTATCGAAACTTTACAGTGGCCCGTTAATAAAAGGAATAAATTGTATTGATCTCATGAGAATCATAAAAATTGGCAAAAATCGCGCTACATTTACTTATTTAACGCCTTTATAAAAACTCAGTTTATTAGCGGCAAAATACAAAAATTTCGTACAAAAGCTGCTTTAACTTTAAAACACATCTTGATTTTTGTCGATAGGACACTCGGATCAAAAGATATCGAATTTGTATCTTCGAGCTGATACAAATTTTATTGAATATTGATTTCGCGCATGTAACTGACATTAAAAATTGTCGATAGCTTCAAGAGAGAACGGTTCATTCTACACAAAAATGCACATTTTTGTTCAAAAAATTTTCTTTTTCTATGGCATACAGATTCTTTGTAAATCGATTTTTTTCCGTTTTCCCCCCTCTACGAGGCGGTTTTAGGAGAAAGCCCAAGAGTAAACTTTTTTGCATCTTTTTTGGGGTCCTAAAATTGACATTCTCAGAAAAATTCAGCTTGTTCGTATAATTTTTAGAGGTTCAGTGGTATTTTCATCTCTCGACGACTGGAGTAAGGTCATTCTAGATATATCCAATGTCAAATGGATAAAGCAGTAAGCAGTAGGTACATTTTAAACTTTAGTATAAATACCACTACTTATGTTTAATTTTATTTGCTTTCTTTTCTTTATCAAGAATCTGCTACCGAATTATTTTCTAAAAGATATAACTAAGCACTGAGAACTTGAGATAACTAACAGCAATAAAAATCATAATTATTTTTATTTCAAATAAGAAACAGTTATTTATTAGATAGACCAGGATAATAAAGTATTAACCAGATAAATCCAAAATACAATGAAATATTCACAAATATTTAGATTTATCATATATGCTTGGATAGTAAAAAGGCATAATTTTTGAGTTATGGCCAAAAAAAGTGGACAAATTTACCTCAATCTTACAAAAACAAGGCTCTATTTAGTAGCACTCCTCAATTTTACCAGTTTTAGAGGTTAATGGACCATATGAAACAATAAAATTACTTAAACATCTTAGTTCTTTTTATCCATTTTTTTTTTTTGACAAATATTCTGCTGCCTTTTCTTTTTCATAAACAAAAAGTGTTATAGTTTTAACTTAATACATAGATTCCTCATGGTGTAAAGAAGAATCCTATCGAATTTGGGGTCAATAAGTATCCTTTAGTTATTCTTGTCTTTTGTCTCTCTTAAGGCTGTGTAATCGTTGATTTTTGTTTCACCTTTCTGTGTCCAGTAATAATCGAGAAAAGCATGTTCCAACTTTGAAGAAAATTGCTAAAAAATACTAAAATCTAATACTGAAACGTGTTACTCATCACTGGAGCTTAGTTTCATCGTTATCACCTTCGTGACGTCAAATCTCATGAACATACAGTCAGTTAGTTCGTGTTAAAACTAATTTGAATGGAGAATAATGTATTTGTTGTAGTAGGCTTGAACTGCTAAAACAGCCTTAAAAGAAAAGTCTTAAAACTTTGAAACTTAGTATGTAGGTTCTTCTTTGAATAAGGAAGAACTCTACTGATCTCATTATTTACATATTTTTATGTCTTTCCTTTTTTTTATCCTAGGGCCTTGAAACTTGATCATGCATTCCTCTTGGTATAACAAAGAACCTTATTGAATTTGCTTTAAGATCTTCTCTTTTTTCTCATATTCTTGTAATTTTTTTGTTTTAAAGGAAAAGTCTTAATCATGAAACTTGGTAAACAATTTACTCTTGATGCAAGGAGAGATACTACTCAATTTGGGGTCAATAGGTCTTCTATGTCTTCTCTTATGCATATGCATTTTTTATAGAAGGAAGAGTCTTGAAATGTATTGCTTCCTCCTCATGTAAGGAAGAAAACTATTGATTTTGGGAGTCAATAGATCCTCTTCTACTAATATTTTTATACTTTTTCAGGCATCAGACTGAGGACCCTCTTTTACATTCCTTTTTTTCCTATTGATAAGTCATAGGTTACCAAAGTTACAGAATTCTAGTGTATATAGATCTACTGTATATGAAAGATACACAAGAATAATTACTTTAAATGTATTTTGAGATTCAGTGAAATTAAATAATTTCTCAATATTAAAAATGTTTCCCAGGCAAAATTTTCATTTCTGTTGGCACCCTTCCAAGTACAACATTTTTTTTTACTTTGCAAACTGCTATAGAATAAATGAAATTTAAAAATGTCATTCAGCAATTTGTTTTAACTGTTTACCTTGCTAACAGACACATTTTTTGCTAATGATATGCTATTCAACAATATAATAAACAAAAAACTTCAGTTAAAATTGCTATACCATTAAAAATATGTGACTGATACTTGTTGATGTACCCTTTATAGCAGTAAAGAAATATTAACTTTTTAGTTTATAACATGGTTCATATATAAAACTGTTTCAATAAACCAGTCTATGCTCTCAACAACTTGACCTGATTTCTGAACAACTTTCACTTGTACAAGTAGCAAATTTTTTAGTTTGCCCAAGTGCAACATACATAACAATATTTTTTTACTTTTTAATTTTTTACTAAAACATTTTCTTTCTTGATATTTCAATTAATTGACATTATTATCTACAATAATTATTATATTAATATCTAGTTAAATAACTGGATTTTCAGCAAAATCGTTAGTACTATATTTACTTAATTTACTTAATACTTTTATACTTAAATAAAATCTGAGTTTTTTCATTTCATATTCCAACTTGTCACATACATCTAAAATTGCTTTATTGTACAAATTACCTTAGAACTGCTCAATATAACACTACTTAATTGTTTTTAAAATGTTTTAAATAATGATATAGATATGATAATGATAAAGAATTTGCAGAACAAATTCTGCAAAATGCTTATGAGTAATCTGTACAAGTATAAAACAAAAGAAAAATTTTAAACAGATGCTTTATGAAGCAATAAAAAATTGATGGGAGATAGGGGATGCAGATATCTGTTTCTCTAGCCTAATTTCTTAGGCCTAAATTATGGTTCAACAGTACTATAGTAAATGTATCATATGTTTCAAACCAAACACTATACACAAACCAGTACAATATCTTTGGAAGCAATATCATTATGCATTCAAAGGCAAATAATTTTTCAGAACCACTACACCACTTGAGACTAGATAAATAAGTCTAATTTCAAATAAGTGGAAAATGTATTTAACAAAAACGGCTTATACATCTAATTGCACATCAATTGGTTCAAATAGGTAAACAATTATTTTGCAAATATCCTTGCAGTTTGCACATAATTAGCTTTAATGATAAAAATAAAACACTACAAAAAATTGTAACTTTCACTTATAAGTTACTCATTTTCATAATACATCATCATAAGGATAAATTTGTACTACATGAATATCGATAAAAGATAAAGTACTAGTGGAAGTATTTAAATAAATTTACGTATTTATGTTAAGTGAAAAAGTTGGGATTTATTAATTGAAGCCACTTTTGAATTCAATATTAATGAGATTATATTATTATCCCCACAAAATACTTTCTACTGTAGAAAATTCAACCGAATAGTGGCTATTACACGTAATTTTATATATGTTGATTTATTCTTACCTATTTATCTGAAGCAGATGTCTAATTTCTATATTTGCCATATTTATAGGTGATTAGTGGTAGTGGGTAAAAAGGTCAGTAGAATGCCAACATAACTGCTAAATAATCTAAGTTAATTTACACGTTTTTCGATACATCTATACCTTAAAGACTGCACTGTTTTTGACAATTGCTAACACTATGTTTTGTACTTGAGTTAAAAAATAAATTTAATACATCAATTTCCAAATGATGGAAAATTAAAATGACAACGATGACAACTAAAAGTGACGTTAGCTGATTCCATTGACAGTAGACGGACTAACTGTTTTTCGCCATTTACTATGTAAAAAATATACAGAAAGAAACATTAACCGAAAGAGCAAAGTACTGAAAGGGAACAGTAGTAGCTATATTAATATCTTCACTCTTAAAACATGTCAGTAGTTATAAAATAAAATCCAATATTCCAATCAATGACGTCAGTGCGATTTGTATGTCAAAATCATGTGATGAATGATTGATGATACTTGATACTTTGTTGTTTATCTTTTGTTGTCTTTGTTCACATCATTTTTAAATAAGGCAGGAGGGTAACAAAAAAGGTCAAGGCACATACTGTCATATCAATGTAAATTACCAGTTTAGTGTATTAGTTTACGTTATGTAGTAATTTACAACAGTGATTTGTGTGATTAACTAGTTTTAATAATTATTTACAATTTCAGTAACTGGACAGTTAGAACTCTCAAAAATGGATCATCCACGATCTCCAGAAAGTGAAACTGAAGAGATGTACGATAACCAGAATTGTTGTGATACTCCCACAAAACCACTCTTAACAGAGGAAAGAATGAGGAGAAAACTACAATTTTTTTTCATGAATCCCATTGAAAAGTGGCAAGCTAAAAAAAGATTTCCATACAAATTTATTGTACAGGTTATTAAAATATTATTGGTAACGATGCAGCTTTGCTTTTTTGCTTACTACAGATACAACCATGTGAATTATACATGGGACAACAGAATAACATTTTCACATTTATTCCTAAAGGGCTGGGATGCAACAAGAGAAGTAAATGCTTATCCTCCATCATCAGGTCCTTTAGCAATCTACAGAGTTGATGAGTTTTATTCCACAATAGATTATGCTTATAAAGGATATGCTGAATTGGACAAGGCAGTTGGCCCCTACTCTTATGCCAATGAAGACAACACTATGAGTGATATGTTGTTGTGTTTAAAACAATACAAAGAAGGTGTTATATTCGGTTTTAATGAATCATATATATTTAACAGTGAAATAGTTACAGAGTGTTTTAATATATCTAAACCATTAAGTGGACTTCTTGATTCAAAGTTCTATATAGAACAACAACATATCGAAGTGAACTTTTCGGCCCTAGTGAATGCAGAGTTAATATTTCCTATTAAAACCGTGAACTTTAAAGCAGCTGGAAGAATATCTCCTCCAAACTGCTTTCTTTTTAATATTATCATTGGCTTTGATAATGCAGATCATGATGGTCAAATGTTAGTTGCACTGGAAGCTGAACCAATACGTTTAACTTGTAAAGGTGACATTTCATATAAAACTGATAATGAAATAGAATCAATTCTAAGAAGTATTCTGAACTACCTAGTTATTTTCATATGTATTACTTCATTTATTTTGTGTTCAAGAGCAGTGTGGAGAGCACAGCAGCTTAAAACAATCACCAACAGATTCTTTATTACCAGGTTTGAGCAACCATTAACGCATAAAGACAAAATGAAATTTTTAAATCTTTGGTATATTATGATAATTATAAACGACGTGTTTATTATAGTAGGGTCTATTATTAAGGAAAATATTGAAAAAGAATCATTTGCTAGTGACCAATGGAATGTATGTAGTTTATTTTTAGGTATAGGTAACTTATTAGTTTGGTTTGGAGTTTTAAGATATTTAGGGTTTTTCAGAACATACAATGTAGTGATATTAACTTTACAAAAGGCTGCACCACAAGTAGCTCGATTTTTATTGTGTGCCCTCTTAATATATGCAGGTTTTACTTTCTCAGGATGGCTAATTTTGGGGCCATATCATCTCAAATTTAGATCTTTATCTACCACATCAGAATGTCTGTTTTCATTAATTAATGGAGATGATATGTTTGCTACATTCTCAATAATGTCACAAAAATCACCCTTATTGTGGTGGTTTAGTAGAGTGTACCTATATTCCTTTATAAGTCTGTACATATACATTATTCTTAGTTTATTTATTTCTGTTATAATGGATGCTTATGATACAATTAAACTGTATTATACTGATGGCTTCCCAAAAAGCAATCTTGAATCTTTTATAGGAGACACCAATTTGGAAGATGTATCCAGTGGTTTGTTTAGAACTGATTCAGCTGATAGTTTGGGCGGTTTAATGAAAGATTTGTGTTGTTGCAAAAAGGTTTATCAATCTTATTCAACATTAACATCAAGTACACAGTCTAGAACTAGTATTTTAATATAAATACTGTCCTGTCAAATTTTAATTGATATTATTTTGTACAATTTTTCTCTTGGATTTAGAGATTATTATCCATGTTGTTTATTTCCACTCTTCCATTTTCCAACTTTTGATATCAATTTGTTTGAAACTCAATAAGTTTTATTTACATAAAACCACCCATTCTAGTGAAATTAGATTAGAACAGCTACTATAATAAATAAATTCATACACAAAAAGGTACAAGACCTATGCTAACTTCTTTCTCCCTTTTTTTCAACATTTTTCCCTCTAACCAGTGTTTTATATCTTTCATAGTTTTCGTTGTGGTTGTTTAGATCAATTACACAATACTTGTAGTCCTTTATCATCTTTTTATACATTTTTTCATGATGGCATCAGTGAGTCAAGATTCTCCAATTGTAGTCCAGAGAGGATCTGTTTATGAGTTGGCTGTAGTGAGTAGGAACTTAGATGTTTGTATAAATGTCTCTGGAAAGTTATTCACAAGTAAAATTTCTATATGTTCCAGTAAACAAATTTATGGAAAAATGAGAAAAATATTTAGAATAAAAAATTGATGTTATAGACCCTTTCTTATCAACCTTTTGACCTACATATCTAGAACAGTATCATATATATGACAAAAATACATAGAAGTAATATTGCCCACAATTAAATTTCCTATTAAAATATGCTTGTGCATTTAGCAAAAAATCTGGTTCATAACATTGAAAATTTGTGAGAAAAAAAAAAGGTGTAAAAAACACTCAAGGAAAATGAATTGGTTTGTTGGCTGTATACCATGAATCACAAAAGTTTTATCTAAAAATTCTTTATAAAAGGTATATAATTAAAAAGACACTTTTGGGATATATCACAGAACATTTTCAGACTAAAAAGTTCATCATCAGTGTATTATTACCAGGAATACAGGGGTCAAGTCACTAAATATTTAGGTAAAACCCTTAAAATGGTACAAACGGTTCTAGAGAGCAACTAGAACCCATTCAGACATTGTCTCAGGGTCAGCAGCAACCCCTATTGGGAGTCTGATGTTGCCATGCAGGGTATCTGTTAAAAACTTTAATATCACACCATCTTTTCAACAAAAATGTAACACATAATAATTTTTGTACTATTTTAAGGGTTTTGGTAATACACTGATGATATACTTTTTAGTCCAAAAATATTCCATGATGTAGCCCGAAAGGGTCTTTTGAATTATATATCTCTATTACCTAAAGGATTTTTAAATAAAACTTTTGTAAAAATAACGTTTAGGAAATTTGCTTATCTTCTCGTACTTGGAATGTTCCATCTGTTCTGTATGTTGGCAATACTCAGCGTATTAGGGACTTTGTTGCATCACAAAATAATTGTGTTGATTTTGCTTCAACCTACTTTTCCAACTCCATTCTCATATGCATAAAATATTACAGTTTTGGACATTTTATTATTAACTATATTTCATATTTACTATTCAATCATATGAGAACTTCCTTGTTTATAATTCAATTGGTCCATGGAATTTTGAGTATATATCAAGTGTTCAAATAGTTTTATTCTATTTTCCATAATGATTACAAATTCCATGGCTGAACACAGTACAACTAAACAGAATAAACATACCACTAGGTGTTCCTTAAGTCATAATCGTAGAGTTGTACTGACAGTACATTCTGTATCATAAAGAATGTGACACTATCTCTTTCGATTCCAAGTGTTATTTCTTATGCATAATCCCAGTCTTAATGCAATGTACAGCCTAGATATATGAATTTTAACACTTGTGCTATAATATTGTTCTAAAGCTATTTTCTTGTGGTATCTTAATGTAATTACTATTCTTATTGGGAATAAACCACAATTTAAGTTTATTTTTGATGTTTCTACAGATTAAGTTCAAAAAGTTTTCAAACTAATCAGTCCATCTTCATTGAACTTGAAGTTTTGAAAACCAAACAGTGGTTGGGTTTAAATTGGATTAAACCATACTTGAAATTATTAAATTATCTGGCAGTATGCTGATGGACTTAGATTGCCTACAGGGAACATAAGTCCCTACTGGAAAGAGTTTTCTACATCCAGACTGTAGGAATGTTAAATGCCAACTCAACTTGTATTTATTATCTAATAAATAAAGAAACTTCAAAAATAAACTTATTTTAAACATATATTGTGGCTTATTCCTGACAAAAATAGTAATTGTGCTATAATCTGGTTAAATGAAAATATGTGATATATTAGTTGCGTGTGATGAGTGTAATGTGATATAAAAAATAATGACATATTAATTATTACTAAATCACTACAACTTGCCATTATTTTCAATTAATTTTTTTCTCTGGGCTCTTTTTTATTACATATTTATTTAAAGCATACAGCAAATAATGGAAATGATGAAAATGTATGGTTTAAAAACAGAATGAAGTAGAAAAAGCTATTATACTTTGATATGTTCTTCTTTGAGTTCTGTCCCTATTTAATGAAAGTTAGTAAAAATATGAATTATGTCTCGATTTTGGGTAACTTAATGTTTTTCAGCGAAGAGTATTGTCAATGATATGGGCCTCTCTCCCCTTCATCTTATTAATTTTAGTATATCATAGTCATAGTCATAGTCATCTTTATTGATCCTTTAAGACATTCAAAATAAATGTATAGGATACGTCACTACAGAATTTGGTATAAAAAACATTAATGTGTATAATACAATATTCACAGTGTAAAAAAAAATTGACAAAACATAAAATATATAAAATAACATTTTTACAAGTAAAATATGAAGCTATTGCAGTTTGTCCTCAAGATATTCATTTATAGAATAATATGCTTTTCTTAAGAGTAAATCTTTAACATTTTTTTTAAATTTAGAGATAAGTGGTATTTCTTTCACAGTTTTTGGCAAATGATTGTATAAGGTCAGTCCCATATATCTGAAGCAATTTTGAAATTTGGATGTTCTGTGTTTAGGAACTCGTAAAGATTCAGCACTTCTTGTATTGTAGTAGTGATTGTCTGAATTTACTGGAAATGAATTGATTTCCTCTTTGACATAAAGTAAACATTTATAGATATATAGGCAGTAGAAAGTTAAAATTTGATGTTTAATAAAAACTGGTTTACAAGACTGTTGATAATCCAAATTAAAAATTTTACGGATAATTTTTTTTTGGTTAATGAACACTTTGTTACTATCTACTGAGTTTCCCCACAAAATTACATTGTAGCACATGTGGCTGTAAGCAAGGCTATAATAAACGTTCATTAATGCCGAGATGGGTAGTGTGTTTTTAATTCTAGATATAGCATAAAAAGCTTTATTCAATTTCATGTTCACTGAATTCACTTGCTCTGACCATTTGAGATTACAATCAATGAATACACCCAAAAACTTTGTAGAGTGAGTGGAAGATAACATATTGTTTCTATCGTGGATGGTTAAGATATAGTCATATTTAGATGAGTTGTATGAATGAAAATAAATAATTTGCGTCTTGTCAATGTTTAATATTAGTCTATTGGTATTACACCAGCGTATAAAGCAGTCAACAACAGTCTTCATTGTCATTTTTAATTCCTCTAGTGTACGTGCAGAGACTATTAACGAGGTATCATCAGCAAACATTGATATTATAAGTGCCCTTATGTGATCTGGTAGGTCATTAATAAAAATTAGGAATAATAATGGTCCCAGCACGGATCCCTGTGGTACTCCTTTATTTGTCGTGTATGGTTCTGAGCTTGATTCTTTCATCTTAACAACACTCTTCCTGTCACTTAAGAAATTTATTATCCATTCTAGAAATATCCCTCTAAAACCAACGTTATATAATTTATTGCGAATAAATGTTATGTCTAAGCAGTCAAAAGCACGTGATAGATCAAAAAATAGTCCTGCCACGTGGTTTCTACTATCTAATTCATCATAAATACGCTCAAACAAGCTGCATGCAGCCGTGAGTGTTGACTTTTTTGATCTAAAGCCGTGTTGGGTTGGAGTTAATAAATTGTATTCTTCTATAAAATTTAACATTCTGTTGTATACAACCTTCTCTATTACTTTTGAAATTATGCTAAGGACAGATACTGGTCTATAATTTGAAATATCATGAGGGTCATTCTTTTTGAAGATTGGAATAACTTTTGCCATTTTAAATATGGATGGAAATTGGCTGGTTGTTATTGAGAGATTAACTAAATGGGTTAAAGGAATCGATATATGATCACTTATCAGTTTTATTATTTTTACAGATATGTTATCAATACCAGTACTAGGCTTATTTTTTAGTTGATCGATTGTATTTTTTATTTCAATTGGAGTTACGGGTAAAAAGAAAAATGTTTTGTTACACATTTTTGAGGTAGTACAAGAAGAAGGTGACGATGTGCCAAAATGAGTTTGAAGATTGTATTCTGTAATTGTAGCAAAATATGAGGCAAACGAATTAGCAATATCACAAGACTTGGTAATAATTTTATTATCATAATGTAGAATAATCATGCTTAGGGTTACGATATACATGTCCTAGATAGGCTGTTTTTTCTTTTTGTTGTTAATAACAGCTTTCTTTTTCTTCTATTTTCTTCAGAACTCATTCATTTTTTATGCCTTCTGTTATGTTGTCGTTGACTATTTACATGGTTCATCCACATTTGGAGAAACTTTGATACTGTTAAAGCTATACAAATTATTAAATGAAAGAATAAACCAACTGCTCATTCAATTTAGTAATATCATGAGTCTGTCTGCTGTTGAAATTTGTTAGCTCCATCACTGCCAAATTCTCGGTACAATCTCTTAAACTGAATTAAATAAGTCTTCCTTTAATGTTTGTCAAGATATTTAAATCTTCCAAACATTATCATATTAATATATTAATAGGTTCTAATTTACCAGATTTTTAGGCATATTGTATTTTATAATAATATAAACTAGCAATGAAATAAAACAATGGTCAATACAACATTCAGTATAAATTTTGTAAAATTTATAAGATTTTATTCAACATAATCTCCTCTTAATTGGATACATGCAACACCTCATAGACACTCAAAAAAAAATTATATATTTTGCTCTGCAAACCAGATTTCCACATCTTATATTACCTCTTTATTGGAAGAAAATTTACAACTGTCTTTTTTCAGTTTAGCAAAGACATAATAGTCTCACGGTACTAGTTCTGGTGAATAAGGAGGGTGTTGGAGTAATTCAAACTCTACAATTACGAATTGTGTGCATATTGACATGTGATTTGTGTGCACTGTCTTGCAAAAACAAAAAACCTTTGAACAACTTTCCGCATATTTTCTTCATTGAAATTTGCATCTTTTTTAAACCTACCACAGATCCAATGTAATGTTTTTTTCTCCAAGGTTAAGTCTCTATGTTGCTATATCAATGGATCCATGTGAATGAGCCAAAATACAGACATACATGTTTTAGATAATTTAATGAAATAAGCAATTGAATCATCTCAGATAAACACTTCTCGCTTAGAAAATATCACTTACAATTTTGTTCATTTTAATTTGTTCAGGATTATTAATTTTGCTGTTCAACAATTATAAAAATAGATAGGTATTAAGGTTGTTCTTTTTTCTTAGTAAGTTTATTTCTGTATTTTAATTTATGTGAAGACTGGTTGCTTTATTTTTTATTATGTTGTTTTATTCCATTGTTTTTTTGTTTTTCCACTTTAGATTTTTTAAGTACAAAAGTTTTAGATCATTTTCTCTTATTATTATTACATATAAATACTTTATATATTTTGTTAATGTAGTGTTCATAATGAGTAGGTCATTTTACAGTGTAATAAAAATATTTGATTTACATTATATTTTTATGATAAGAATACACTTTGGGAAATGTTTTTGTAAACAATATTTACACTATACTACCAATATAGGATCCTTATCAGTATATCAAATTTACCAAATGATTGACCTTTGCCTGAAACAGTTAACAAACATAAACAAGA
Organism: Diabrotica undecimpunctata; assembly: GCF_040954645.1. Taxonomy (NCBI): domain Eukaryota; kingdom Metazoa; phylum Arthropoda; class Insecta; order Coleoptera; family Chrysomelidae; genus Diabrotica; species Diabrotica undecimpunctata. Next base: position 16,896,863 of record NC_092804.1, on the reverse strand, counting down.
AAATATCATTAGATTTTTCCTTTATGTCACCCATTAATTTATTTATTGTATTATTGGACATTTCTTCCTAATCATAATAGTTATTATTTTATCTAAAGTTTTTGTTTATCATTTTACTACTTAATGCAGCAAACTTACATTATGTATTCAAAAAATTCTAAGTAATTTTAAATCATCATCAGAATAAAGTAATGTCATCAATACATATGCTATTTGATGCCTAATATTTCTTGATAGATGTAGCTTAGATAACGGAACTAATGAACCTTGTACATTGCAACGTTTTATCTTTTTTCGCTTCCAACTGTGCTAAAGTTCAAATTAAATCATCTTTTTTCGTTGTGCTGTGATTGTTAACAATGTCATGGAGGTTTTCTCTATAAGCAGCCACTCTTCCAGAGTTTTCTCCATAAGCAGAAACATATCTTCCACCTGAAAACTTGTCCATTATTTTATGTAACCAAGATAGTTTTTTGCACCTAATTGCCTTCCACCCACTAAACACTGACCAAATATAATATAAGATACATAGAGTTATTTATGTTACACAATATCGTTTTCCAAGACATGAAGGCCTTTTGCTAGATATCTCAACTGTGGAAAGAATTTCCTTTTCACTGTTACTGATCAGTTAACTTCCAAGGTAACTATTCTACCCGTTAAGTTAATTTGAATTAACTCGTTTCCCTACTGTTCATTTAGTACTATCCATTTAGTTTTCTTCGCATTGATAGTAAGACCTCTATTGGTTAACACGTTTAACAAGGGCCTGAAGGTTTTCCACGCCTTATCTGATTTTTGTCGATAGGATACTCTGATCAAAAGAGATTGAATTTTTACCGTCCACTTGATGCAAATTTTATTTAAAAAATTGATTTCGCGCGTAACTGACATTAAAACTAGCCGGCCGCTTCAAGCGTTGTTTCTGAGAGAACGGTTCATTCTACAGAAAAAGTATTAATAACCATTTTTGTTCAAAATTATGTCAGCTACACTTCTTGTTTGAAACATTTTTTTAACGGCGTACATATTCTTAGTAATTCGATGTTTTCCGTTGCGCTCCTCTACGAGGGGGTGTTTGAAGGTGAAGCCCGGGATAGGAATGGCAAACTTTATTGTATCTTTTTTTGGGGTCCCAAAATTGACATTCTCGGCAAAATTAAGCTTGTTCGTCTCGGTTTTAGAGGTCAAATCTCTGATGACTGAACTATTATTATTTTCTTGCGTGCTGTTAATAAAGAATTTTAATAAAGCTCCTATGACAACTATTACTCACTGTAATTATCTTATTTAGGAACTCTTTAACTTATATATGCCAACAAATCTTTATTTACAAATGTCGTGTAATCAAATTATGGGTCGTATTTCTAATGATATCTTATTTGTGACTGCAACACTCACTATTGCTCATAATCTTAAGTATTTATAGAATTTCCAGATAATAAAAATCAATATAAGAAGTTAAAACGTTTATAATCCTACACTACTAAGAGTAATGAGTTTCACAAGATCGCGTTACCAGTTTTTAACTTAAACATCGTTGCGTGCCTTATCAGGTCCTCTTCACGTTGGCGATTAACATGTCAAAACCTGTCTTGAACGTTTCAAAATGATTGTTATTCCGGTCCATTCTCTGATTTTTTTAACGAAGAGGCTTGTTTTCCATGGATTCCCTTATGTATTTCGATTTTTTCATCGTAACCAGTTGGAGAATATTATAAGACTTCCCAATATTATTCTAACATAGCCAAATTATATGACATAGAGCAACATTCTTCTTCATGTGCCTTGTCCGTTCCGAACGTTGGCAATCAACATGGCTATTCTGACTTTGTTTACGGCAGATCTGAATAGTTCAGCAGATGATAATCCGAACCATTGCCGCAAGTTTTGGAGCCACGAGTGTCTTCTCCTCCCTGGACCCCTTCTGCTGTCTATTTTCCCTTGAACGATCAGTTGTAGTACTCTATATTTATTATGTCTCATAACGTGACCCAAGTATTCCAACTTTCTTTTCTTTATACTTATTCCTACCTCTCTCTCTTTACCTATCCGGCGTAGTACCTCTTCGTTGGTCACGTGCTCAGTCCAGGATATACGTAATATACGTCGGTAAGCCCACATTTCGAAGGCCTCTACTTTTTTCATCAATGTTGCGGTCATTGTCCACGCCTCCATTCCATATAACAAAACCGGGAATACATAACATTTCAGAAGTCGAATTTTGAGAGGTAGGGTGAGGCTTTTAGAGGTGAAAATTTGCTTCATGCTAGTGAACGATGCTCTTGCCTTTTCTACTCTTATACGTATTTCCTTCGCTTGATCCCAATTTGAGTTAACTGTTGTTCCCAAGTAGATGTACGAATCCACGTGTTCAATTCTTTCATTGTCTAATATCAGTTGCTGTGGTGGTTGTTGGGTTTTGCTTACTAACATCCATTTGGTTTTTGTGATATTTAGTCTGAGTCCGTATTGCGCACTTGTTTTTTGTATCTTACTCATTAGGCAACTCAGTTCCTCCATGCTACTTGCTAGAATCACAGTGTCATCAGCATACCTTATGTTATTAATTATTTCTCCATTTATCTTTATGCCTTCTGTGCTTTCCTCCAGCGCTGTCTTAAATACTTCTTCTGAGTATATATTAAAGACAATAGGAGACAAGATACAGCCCTGTCGTACCCCTTTCTTGATCTCAATTTTATTGGTCAATGTAGATCCTACTTTCACTTTAGCTGTTTGGCCCCAATAGAGACTCGCTATTGTTCGAATGTCTCTGTAGTCGACTCCGATCTTATGGAGAACTTCAATTATCTTTTCGTGCTTTACGTTATCGAATGCTTTTGCGTAATCTATAAAGCATATGTACACATCTTTGTTCATATCTCTGCAGCGCTGGATGAGTACCTGTAGTCTAAAAAGTGCTTCTCTTGTCCCAAGAGAATTCCGAAACCCAAACTGCGAATCTCCAATGTTATCCTCACATTTTTTGCTTATTCTGTTGTAAATAACCTTGGTGTATGCCTTCGAAATGTGGTTAATTAGACTTATCATCCGATGTTGATCACAAGACTTTGCTTTTGGTTTTTTCGGTATGGCAACAAAAGTTGACTCTAGCCAGTCTTCAGGAAACTCCCCGCTGTTATAAATATTGTTAAAGAGTCTAACGAGTGAGTCTAGAAATTGACTGTTTGTTTCGCACAGCATTTTCAATACTTCCCCGTATACGTTAGAGCAACATATTCTAAGGAATCATGTGTGTACACCCTACATCTATGTTTGGTGCAAAAGATCTTGGCTTTTAAGAAAACCTATTATTCGTTTCAGAGATACTTTTGTAGCCTGATGAAGTTCATGAAAGACCTGTTCCATTATTTATGCTGTTGGCGAACAAGTACCACCAGATGCAGATAATATTATGCATAGTGTTCTGCATTATCTCAGAATCTATCTATTTATCGCAGAATCACGTTCAGTTTTATTATTTTTGCGGAGGAGTCAGAAGGTTGTAATAATCTTTTTACCTGTTTTTGGCTAGAAATATTGTTCCAGTGGGCTTCACTAAGTTCCTTTCCCAATTTTTAGATACATGCGGTTTTTTAGTATACTAGAAAATGGATTTTTATCCATTAAAAGGGCTATCTTTTTATATAACGGAAGAGATCAACTCCTTCTTTAACAAGACTATCAAGAATCTCCTTTTCAGCAATTTCTTTATGCCCTGGCACCCGTAACAAAGTTACTTCATTGATATTAGCCAGTTGATTAAGGAATTGTTTGCAATTTCCAGCTGTTAAAGACTCATAGTGCAGCTTGGTGGTTGATGCACTCAAAAATATTTTGACCGAATTGAGGCGTCTTTTAGTAACTCTTGAGCACAAAAATCGATTGCTAGTAATTGCGATTGAATAAAAAGCAGTATCTTTTTTCATTGTATAGGTCTAAGCTTTACAGCAATGCACAAAAGATCTTGTTAGATTGGGGTGCAAAGGGGCTGAATAGTCTAAACGATTTTACACATTCTACATCTACTATAATAGTTTATTAGTTTTTGCACTTGAGATATTTGTGACCCAATAGGGATTTAGTACTACTACTACTAAGGATTTCCACAGTTTTCACTGTCTTCCTTCACTCAACCGTTTTCTCCAATTTTCCCTGTCATTCCAGTCTCCATCTCGCAGGGTTCTTTTCTCCATAGCCTCGTCGATTTCATCTCTGAATGACCTTCGGGGTCTTCCTCTCTTTCTTCTTCCAATCGGGCTCCATTCTGTGATTTTGTTTATCCAGCGTCCTCTGTCCGCTCTTCTGACGTGGCCGTACCAGGATAGTCTCTTCTCCTCTATATAGTCGATTATGTCTGATTGCACTCCCATTCTCCGCTTAATCTCTGCGTTTTCAATTCTGTCTCTTTTTGTAAGTCTACAGCTTCTCCTCAGGAACTCCATTTCTACTGCTCTTATTCTACCTCTATTTCTCTTGTTTATTGTCCAGTTTTCGGACCCATATTTTCTCTGACTTCTTGTCAGGGTATTATATATTCTCTTTTTTGTCTTTATCGTAATGTTCTTATCCCACAACACTGAGTTTAGTTGTCTTATACAGTTTCTTGTTTGTCTCAGTCTGTTGTTTATATCTTCTTCTGTTGTTCCCTGGTTCGATATTATGGTTCCTAAATACTTGAATTTATCTGTTCCATTTATTTGTCTTCCCTCGTCTATCTCTAGGTTTCTCATATCCTTGTTTTCTGTTGTTAGGTATTCGGTTTTCTCTAAGTTTATTTCCATTCCGTTGTTTTTATATTCTTCTTCTAGTTTTCTGAGCATATAGCTGAGATCTTCTTCATCTTGTGCGATGACTACTTGATCGTCGGCAAAACTTAAGGTGTATAGGTATTCGTCTCTTACTGGTATGCCCATTCCTTCGCACTTTCTCCTCCATGGTTTGAGTGTCTTTTCCAAGAATATTTTAAACAGAGTAGGGGACGTAGCACAGCCTTGTAGAAGTCCTTTTGTCGTCTTAAATGGATTGTAGGCTTTATTTCCACATTTAATAGCTACTTTTAAGGGATTTTTCCACATTTAATAGGGATTAAGTAATATTCTTTTTAATATCTCAATTTTGTTTATAAATAATGTTAAAGAAATATTTTAAGCGACAAAACATTTGAGTAGGCATAATTGGTGATTTTGTAAGCTATTATATTGTCAAAAATTTTGTATGTAAATAGACTAGAATAATGTATATATAAGAGTTTGTATATATTTTAAGTGTATTTAATGTAAATTGTATATACATCAGAGTATATTTTTGTTAATAATTTTACCAGGGTAGTAGTAATTTATAGGTTTAGGCCAATTTAGTCAGCTGTGGGTGCAAGAGAAGAAATTTTACATATTGTATTAAGAGTTTTTTTTTCGTGTTGTCATATTTACCGTCCATATCCGAGGCTGTTTGCCTTTTCTTTGAGCAATTATCTTTCTGACGGTAACGAGCTAGCTGATGTTGGAAGTGATTCCTGCGTTTGCGTTACTAAATCCACCCATTCATCACCCCGTTCACAATTGGGAATAGAGAATAATAGAGAAGATGAACAAGCATCACCGAAAACTCCAAATATAATCACTGATGAAATAGCCATATTCGATGTAAACTAGGAATTGATAAATTGAAGAGTCGCAAATCACTGGGAGAAGATCAAATAACAAATAAACTTCACCCATTTTAGCAAGACTATCAACAATGTCGTCACCAACAATTCGTTTATGCTCTGAAAACCGCAAGAAAGTTACTTTGTTGTTCTTTAACAATTTCTTGTGAGACTGTTTGCAGTTTCAACATTTACTGACTCATAAGTTGTAGACTTCAATAGTCTTTAGTGCACCTTGGCAATTAGGAAATAACTATTTTTGGTCAGAAGTCTAGGTTTGATATTACATGTAAGGCTGTAGAGTCTTTGCAACTTGTGTTGCTTTATTTTCTTCCACCAAACTAACGCAACATAAGCAATTTATTTTTGTATGTCTTTAGTATGAGTCTCAGTGGTAGTTTTAAATGCGTGGATTTCTCTCCTTAAAAACCTCTTCTAAAGATGTAGGTGGTTTACCAGTGTAATTTCATTATATTTTATATTTAATTTATTATTTGGTTCTGGTCCTTTCGAGATATTTGCTTTGATTTTGTATACGAGTAGGTTTTCAATTGTGGTCGATTCAAATATCCATCTCCGCTGTACTTCTGTGATAAACTCCATTTCTGTATTTTTATCAACTTATATACTTTACATTTTATAAATTCAAACTTGATTATATAATCAATTAATTATTATTACTTTAAGATTGGATTATTTCCGTACTTCTTATGTCTGGTTTATTGTTCATCATGTGTTAAACCCTTTTTTACATATTGGACTGGCCTATGATATCCTTATATATCAGGAAAAAATAACGTACCAAAAAGAACAAACCTAATTAATATTTTTATAACACGGGATGATTGGTGTTACTTTAGAATTATATTAAATAATTTCGCGATGAACAAGGATTTGGATAATTCCACAAAGAAGGTAAGCAGTTTATTCTAATAGTTTATAGATATTAGACGCTTTACAGTAGTTTCCCGATAATATACCTTTGTTTATAATCTGAATTCCAATGTATCAAATGCAAGCCTATCATGAAGCTATATCTTAGTGTAGATTATAGTCAAAAATCATAAAACGTATATTGCAGCTACTGAAAGAACTAATATCTACAAATTTATTCTGATCTGCTTATATTATACCAAAAAAGGGAAAGAATCTCATATATAAATCCTAATCCTGGATTGAGAAAAAAAGTTGATATAATGTATTTAATTTCTTCTCGTATTTAATTTTAATATATTTTATTTATATTAATGATTTAAATATATAAATTTGACATATTATGTTATGTATAGTTGTAGAACGATTTTTGAAATGTTAAAATTTGTGTTATTTTCAGTAAACGTTTTGATAAGAAACGTTTGTCTATATTTTATTTCCTTATTTACAACAAAGCCCCCTGTTTGGACAATATTCCTGCCGAACTCTTTAAAAATGGTGGTGACACCCTTTTTAAACACATGCATAAATTAGTAACCGAAATCTGGCAACGGAAGGAAACACCCGCGGACTGGAAATTAGGTGTAATGCACACTCTTCACAAAAAGGGAGATATTATGGTGTGTAATAATTAGAGAGGTATCACCCTACTTAACGTATTATAGATATCTAAACCTTGCTTCCTGCTTTATTATTTTGCTATCTAAAGCCTTTGTAAGGTCTATAAAACATAGATATGCTGGTTTATTGTACTCGATTGCCTTTTCTGTGATTTGTCTTAGTACAAATACGGCGTCTACGCAGGATCTTCCGGACCTGAATCCTTGTTAATCATCTGATAAAGCTGTTGGTTCATTGATTTTGTTGGTTAGGACTTTTGTGGTAAGCTTAAGTGCGGTCTTCAGTAGATATACCTCTATAATTGTTGGGGTCTTCTTTATCTCCTTTCTTGAACATTGGTATTGTAATATTTTTATTATTCTAATTTATTGTCTTTATTTATTACAAGTTTATTTAAAGTCTTTATTTGTACAATATAACTAATTTATTTCACACTAATAATTATATAATTTATTTACATTTATTACAATACGCGTTACAATTCGAAACTCGGCACGATATTATTTTTTAGACTAACTGTTTCCAACAAAATTCCCTCCTTAAATATAAAGTTATTCGAGAATCCCTTCGAATTCGGACGGCGACCCTCTCGAAAAGTCAGGTTGGCAAACAGGTCTTTCAGCTGAGCGGCGAAATTACTAGAATAGAATTAGAAATAATATATTTAGTTTTATACGTCATAATATTTATCGTAACAGTATCATTATGCTGTTTCTTTATGCGTCTGGTATCTTGCAGTACTAATATTAGTTTTTGTATAAGTTTTGTCATCTCTGGGTTATACTTTCTCCTCGTGTTTTAGAAGCTAGTTGATTCTTCCGTCTGTTTCTGGTGACTTTCTATTTTTGAGTGAATTTATAGCTATCTCTACTTCCTAAAAACTGATTTCTATTTCGTGTCTTAATTCAGGTACGTTATTGTGTTGATTATTATTTTCCTTTCCTTTAAACAGTTCCGTCAGGTATCTTTCCCATTTGTTTGCTGGTATGTTATTGTATTCCTTCAATTCTGCCATTTCGTTCCGTTCGGAGCTTGTCTGTAACCGGCTTAACAATTGTCGTAAACTGTATCCATGTCAATGATCCCAACTAGTTGAGACACGTTAATTGCAAATTTAAAAATAATACAGATAATTTTCATTATTATATTGCTAGCTTATGTTTCCTCGCCATGTTTAAGGAAGTTTCCTATTGAAGAACATGAAAAACATGTAATCCACTGCGAGTTATTCTGAATAAATAGTGAAAAGTTGTCCAAGTGAAAATTTCAACCCAAAACAGAAATTTCAACATTCTGTATACAGCTGCAAACTTTGCTGTAATTTTGAAATATATTGTTAGTAATCAATCAACTATTTTTTTACTTATTAGATTGTTACAGGGTTACTTCCTATTGATACAAAAAAAGAATCAAGAATTTGTTGTCGGTACACAATGTTATGAACCTTGTAAATTTTTTCAGTGTATATGTCCATGCAAGTCATGCAAACATAACTAATCTGGATTAATTATATCTATATTTGATCACTTATTCTAGCGCAATGAAAATATTAAAAATTCTAAACGTTAATACGAGATGACCGCTTAAAGTTTTAAAGTAACAAGTAAAAGCAAATATTATCGAGGAAGGATTTTTCGTTCAAACTTACTCTTGTAGCAATCAAATATTGGTGTTCAATTCCGAAGAACAAGTTAGTTCGAAGATATTCGTCTGCAATTTTGTTGGTTTTGGCCCTATTTTAAAAATCCATAGTCTACTGCCGTTTGGGATAGATGGTATACCAGTAGAGACTCTGAGAGCAATGGGCCAGATTGGCGTAGATGTAATACTGGATATATAAAATATCATATTATTATGGATCACAAGTGAATGGCCTGGTGAGTGGTGCGAATCAACCTTTATCCCTATCGTTAAAAAAGAATCACTAACCGTATGCAGCAATTACAGAATCATTTACTAATTCCTCATGCGAGCAAAATCTTGCTACATACATTGCTACAATGTCACTGAATTCACGTCAAATAAATTAGAAAAATAGGACCAGTTCTAGTCGTTCAACTTCTTTATGAATTAATTCGTGAATTTAATAAGGGCAATATTCTAATCGTGCTTTCTGAACTTAGACAAGGAAAGAGAGAGGACAGGTAACGCTCATTTAATAAACCTTCGAAAAGTGAAGCCAGTATCGATATGACCGCCACGTTTTGGTGCCTGTACATGGCCCATTACTACCTATCGCAGGGTTACCAGGTCTACTGATTTTTCAGTAGATCTACTGATTTTAACTCCAACTTACTGATTTACTGAAACACTATATTGATTTACTAAAAAATATGTGATGATAAAATCATGTTCATAAAGTTATATATACATCCATTTTTTACAATCTACTGAAGAAATAAAATATGAGCTGGCAACCTTTCTGGTGCCGGTTTAGGCTTCAGTCAATGCCATACGTTTACGCTTCCCCTCTCTTTTTAAGTTTATAAACGTCCAATTTGACCTTGAGGCTATTTCACGAATTTATTGTTGGTGTAAGGCGGCTTTAAGGTATACAGACAGTCGATTTCAATTCGCATTTTCATACACTTCTTTCTCCATACCTCCAGAGCTCTTTGGGTGTAGTTTTTAAACATGATAGGGGAAAGGCGACATCCTTGTTTTAATCCTTTGAATATTTCAAATGGTTGTGACAGATTATTTTCTATTTTGATACCGCTAATCGGTTTAACCCTTAAATGCCCGTGATATGAAAATAACCATAAATGCCCATGTGGGGTCTCCTAGGGACCCCACTAAAATTTTCAATTTAGTAACGTCATTTAGCACTGACTAAAAGGAAAACACGGTTAAAAATAATTTTAAGCATATTTGAATAATTTTTATTTATTTTTCATACAAAATTAACGGCTTTTCTAGAAACAAATTATTTTCAATTCGAACAAAATTAAAATTAAATAATAATATAAGCATATAACTTTTAGTTGCAATTTTTACATACAATAGTTTTTTCTTCTTTTCTGTGCACCTGGCATATAAATTTTTTGCAAAAAGAGCAAACGGTATTCACTTTTCTGTCACAGTTTCGCGGACACTGGTAACAACGAGCACGTTTCTTAGCTGAATGGACGGATTGAGTTGCAACTTCGGTAGTTGGGTTTACCATTGGTATGCCACAATCTTTTAGAGCAGATTTTACATAGGCTTTATGTTTTATATATTTCGCTCTTTTTTCCATGTTGTTTCGAGCAAGCTCAGCCCCTAATTGTAACAGGAAAATACGTCTTCGTGAAAAATTATTTTTCTTCCAATCAGGATTTTTTTCAATGTATAAAATATAGGCATTTAGTGCACATATGTCTATAATATTCATAAAGAGCCTGAATGGCCAACGAGCAGTTCTTCTTTTACAGGAATATTCCCTAATCAGTTTGTCGGCATTATCAACACCACCCTTGGTATTATTATAGTCTAAAATCATCAAGGGTTTGTTTTGAGAGTCTTGACAAATTATATCACTATCGTGTTGACTTGAAAGAAGATGTACCATCCTGTGTATTTTAGGTATGTACGAAACCATAGCTAATTCTTTAGTAAAAGCAAATATTGACGACTCCGCAGGTCTTTTTGTCAAACTTAGTTGTGGTGGTGTATCAGGTTTATTTTTGCGGATGGTCCCAAGTAAAGTAAGGTTTTTAGATAAAAGATATTGAGCAAGAGGAACACTGGTAAAAAAGTTGTCAGTTGTAATTCCTCTCCAACTGCCATGATATGGTTCCACCAGATCTTTCACAACACGAAATCCCTGATTTTTCTCTATTCTACCACCTGGTAGTTTTCCAAGGTACACCTGAAGTTTTGATAAATAAGATGTTTTAACATCCGCGGCAGCCCAAATTTTTATCCCATAGCGGCAAGGTTTTGATTTTATATATTGTCTAAAAGGACACTTTCCTCTAAAACTCACTAACTGTTCGTCAACGGTTATATGTTCGTATGGTTCAAAGGCTTTGTCACAGTTAGAGACGAACATGTCCCAAATTACTCGTATCGCCGCTAACTTATCCTGTTCCTTCCGCTCCACCCTGGTCACTTTGTCATCAAACCTCAAGAAACTCGATAATTCTTCAAATCGGTTCCTAGCGAATGCAGCTGTAAAAAATGACCGGCGTATTGAGGTGTCTGTAGACCATATCTCTCGTGTCGATTCTTTCCCACACCTTAAAGCACCAGCTTTGATAAGTGCTCCTAAAAAGCTATCCAGTTCATTGTTGGTAAGTACCGTCCACTCTTTTTTGTTATTCGGATGTTTTTCGTTCCACTCTTGATAACGCCTAACAGCTTCTTCATTAGTATGAAAGCATTTGACATTCTTCATCTCTTCGGTAAAAAATAAATTGAAATAATCTAAAAACGTGTTGGAATTTTTACTATAGTTTGTTAAGCCTGGATGTACATTTATAATATTTTTTTGTTGCCTCTTGGATCTCACGAAAGGTAGGCTATTCCACTGCATTCCAGATTTGGATGTATATGTTGGACCACTAACCTCACTAATATTATCGTCCACTTCGGTAGGTTCTGCATCTGATTCCTCGTCACTGTTGACTTCTAAATTGTCCTCAGTTTCCGAAACATTTTCCTCAAAAACATCTTGCTCTTCGCTATCTGATTCGTCGGTAATCTCATAGTCGAAATCGGAGTCTGATATCCCTTCTTCTATATTTCGGATAATTTTTTCATGTTCTTGGTCGCTTATTGTCATTTTCATTCTCTTACGGTCCATTTTTCAATGTAAACTGACGAAAAATGTTAAAAATAATAAAAATATTCTGGTGCCTCTAAATGCCCAATCGGGGTCACAGCGAGACCCCACTTATCTAAATCTCTCTTACAGACCACTGCACCTCACGAATGTTCGTGGTATACTAACAGAAAACGTAGGAGACACGTCCACACAAATACCTGATTGCGCGGTTGCCAAATGTTTCAAATAAAGATATTATAGCCAAAAATGTATGTCTGGGGTCCCATAGTGACCCCGATTGGGCATTTAAGGGTTAATGTATATCGTCTCCAGCATTCATATTTACGGCAGGCCTTGGTATATTTGTTTTTTAATGTTTGTCTCACAAAGTAGTTAAGACATGGAGTTAGAGTTAAGAACACTAATACTGGGCATTTCTTTCCATACTTTTCTATTTCTACAGATCATTTTTATGATCAGAGTCATTATTTTCATGTCTTGTTCTATTTGGTTCGATCATCTCTTCATAAACTATTCTTTATTTAATTTCCTGTGTGCTGTATAATTGTTACTACGGATTAAATAAAAAACTACAACAAAGCTGGTCAACACTGATATATAATTCACAAAAAACATATTTTTACGTACTAGACATAAACATAAGTACAACTTTTTACGTTCAACAACACATCTCTTAAAACATTTACAACAATAACTAATATTCTATCTTCTTAAAAGAAATCGAAAAAATATAAATACCTCTAGAAAATGGTGGAGTTCGAATTGAAAACTTTGAGAAGCTTGAGAACAATATTAGAATTATAGTACATCCACTAATAATTTTCCAACATAAACATGTCTGATTCTGGTATCAAAGAGACCGCCTTTCAAATCAAGGTTGTCAGACATATTTCCTAAAATTCCTAAGGTTATATTTAAAAAATATTCTCTATCCGCTATTATTCAATTGCTAGTCAAAGAACGACACTCTTAAAAAATGATATGAACATATTCCCAAAAAATATATCTATAAATTAATTAACTAGGTACTAATATTTCCATGGACTCTTCACTAATGAATTAAAGCAACCGTGAACGTTTATATATTACTTATGCTCTAAGTAATTTTCGAATATCGGCAACATTGTAGTCTGGAGAGAATTTGAACATTCGATCTATCTTGACGTTGCCATGTTGGTGAATTTAGCGGTAATACTCTTATAGATATAATGATCGACTTTTAAGAAATCAGACATCTTTTAAGAATCCAAGTTCTCAAAAACGGTTACAAGAATTGTATTATTTTTTTCCAAATTTCATTGATTTTATACCTTACCTGGAAACATGAAAAATTGCAGATATATTAATATGTTATATTAAAGTTACATTCAGTAATTTTAAAGTCATGCATTATGACAACAGCGCATCGCAAAGCGATAAATCGTAATCAACACCTGTGTGTCTGGCTCGGTGACACCATAAAATATTCCTATTTGGAAGCAGATATCACAGGCGGAGTATGTATGGAGTTTATAAGGTAAGTAATATTATATTTTTCTAGAATGGCATTTTGGAGACCGTTTGAAACGAATGATCAAGATGCATCAACTTCTGTGTTATCAATAAATAATGAAAATGATTTTAATGACAGCCCGGAATTAAAAAATAAAGATTTGCACGTACAATCCCAAAGAATAGTTTTAAATATGTATGAGTGTTTAAAAAAAGAAAATATTGGGATGGCTGATAATGCAATTGTTTCGAGAATTCATATATTAACAAAAATCGGGTATAAGACGATATATACAATTATTAAATTAGGCACTGTTACAGATCATTCCTTAAAACGAAAGCGACCAAATAAAAAATTGGGTAGGATTGACACTGCTGCAAAAGACGTTATTCAGCGAACAGTTTACAATTTTACAGGCACACTGACGATTCTTTTCAGTCCTTCTAATTAATTTCTTTACAGCTATCGCGATGCATCTTGAACACTAGTATTCATTATTATACAGTGTGTCGCATTTAAGATGAAGACAACTCTATATATCAGCTACTAAAATACATACAGATTTGACATTTTGCACAGTCATACATGTTGTTAGTGCACATTTTTTTAAGATAGTCATCTGAAATTTAAATTTTAAACGCGGCTTACTGCGAATCCACAAACAGGGTAAATTTTCGATATTTTGCTTCGCGTTAGAGAAATCGGAAAAACTTATTTGGAAAAGTTGTTCCACTTATTGTAAACGCACATACCAAATTTCATGACAAAATTCGCAATTTTAGTTTTTCAGTATTATTTGTAATCTCGATCCTAAATCTACAATTGGCTGTCTAAAGATGCATCTCGGGACAGCCAACTGTCCGTTTTAGAATCCTGACTACAATTGAAGAGCTTATTTCCAAAGTGTCTTACATCCATATAATGAAATCCATGAAATTACAGATTTTCATACAAATTTAACATACAAATTATACAATTTTACAATTTTCATATGCACTTTTAAATGGTAAATAAGAAGTTGTTTTGGTACATATAACTTTATTCTAGACTTGAAGAAATCTATAAAGTTTAAAAAAAGAAAATTTAAAAAATCGAAATTTTGGATTTAAGACACTGGAAATAAGCTCTTCAATTAATGAAAAAAGTAAAAGTGCGAATTTTGACATAAAACTTTGTTATGTGGGGTTAAAATAATATTTGGAACATCTTTTCCAAATAACTTTTTCAGATATCTCTAACTCGAAGCAAAATATTGAAGATTCACCCTGTTTGTGCATTAACAGTAGGCCGTGTTTAAAAATTAAATTTCAGTTGACTATCTTAATTGCTGGATAGACAATGTTTTAAAATTTTCTGACAGAATGAGCCATTATTTACAGATAATTGTAAAAAAATATTATGGTTTATGTAAAAACTAAATAATAAGTCCAATATTCTTATAAATCACTAAAATTAACAAGCTTTAATTTGAAAGAATTAATTTGTTATTTATTCGGTGTTGTGAGCCCGCTCCCATTTGAAAAAAAAAACTGATTCTGTCCTTTGAAGAGTCCTATTCAAAAATGCCCCGTTTAAACAAATCGAAGGTTGAAGGGTGCCGGACATTTTTGCCGGAAACAATTCAAATTCAAAAGATCACCTTTTTCTGCTACGGAAAATATTGCTCCGATTTCTCACCAAAATCAATGTTGATACTTTAGTTTAGATACTCTTGAATCTCAAAAATACTCATTTACATATTTTTCAAGCCTCGAAAATGCATATTAGGTATCGCATTTTTCGGATTTTAAATCGCTTATATCTCCAAAACTATTAACTTTTGAGAAAAATGACATAGATCTTATTTAGAGTCACCCAAAAACCTAAAAAATATTTTTTGGAGCACAAAAGGTGATATTTTGAATTTGTTTTGAATTTTCCTGAATATAATTATGTAAAAATTAATAAAAATTATATGATTTTTCTTGAAATATGCGTTTGATAACTGATCCCTTTTCTTAATTTCCACGCCAATGGTCGGCACCGACATCAAAGAACCTCAAAAGCCGACGCTTGGCAAATTGACAATGGAAAAAGTATAACACAATTACAAAAATATTCAATGAATAGATATTATCACTTATCACGATTGACAAAAATTCTGAAAATATCTTTTAAGAAGATAGATCGATTAGGTTCTAACAAATAATACATTTAAAAACATCAATAATGCCATATTAAATTTGAGGATTTGCAAAATGGTTCATCAGGTAATTTGTACAAATGTAAATATTTATAAATATACTAATTTCTTATAATTACATGGACATTACATTTTTGGATTTTCATTATTTCTAACAAGGCGTTTTTCTCTAATATCTAGGGATACAAATATTAATATAGGCAAGCCTGAGATCCTAAAATATTTACCACAAAACGTACAAATTGGCAATCTTACAGCCCATTCAGACGGTACGGATTAGGATGTTTGTTCTGATCGATAAAAATGTTGAATTGCTCAGTGACACAACTGAGTTATGGGAGTTGGACGAATACGTCCAACTTTACATTTGATTTTGTCAATGTAAACTGTATACCGTGACGCGATACACAATTCGAATTGAACGTTAGTGGCGCTTGTATTTGGTACATACTAAGGCAAGTTTTCACCAAATTTCGTAAAAAAATTTTTTTTTTGTAAAAGAAAAATAAAAACAAAAACTTAGTTTTTTGAATTTTCCACAAAAATTTTGAGGTTATGTGAAAAAAGTGTAAATACAAAAGTTGTAGATCTTTTTGTTACCTAAAGCTTTGCCATTTAACTTTTTTCCATAGCACTTGTAGTTTCGTCGAAAATCGCGATAAACCGATTTTTACCCTTAAAAACCCACCCCCTCCCACTTCCCGACCTCGGATAGAGTGGAATTTATTTTTTCTTCAATTTTTAGCATATTCTCTTCCTTTTCCAATAGGTTTCATTCTACTATAATTTTTTTTGACTTTTTACCTTTTTTAAAGGCTTCGACACTGGTCTAGGTATCCTACATGCCGTCTAAACGGGCTGTAACAATATACACTTTTCTTTTAAAGAGAAATGGGCACAACTGCCAGGAGAACTGTACGAAGTGGTATTTTTGTAAACTATCCTGTAACGTAACAACGTATAAACAAAAGGACGTATACATTATTTTTTTGTGATGACTGAATAATATCGTTTACTTAAGATGGATTTTCGATGACGCAATAAAAAAGCCCATTTAAAACCACTTGATATTTTCGCGCACACCGATTAATATTATTAATAAGTCTGCCCTTTTTTATGACGCTGAATCGTGGACCTTAAACGAACATACGTGCAGAAGATTGGCACCATTTGAGCTGCGGCTATATCGGAGAATACTTAAGATCCCGTGGATTGACACTGAGTTACAAATGAAGAGGTCCTTAGAAGAATGAAGAAGAACCGAGAAGTATTGACCACCATCAAATCTCGAAAACTGCAGTACTTCAAACACATTATACGTACCCGCTCCTACAGGAAAAAATATACAGAAAGAGAGGTTCAGGAAGAAAAAGAACATCTTGGTTAAGAACTTGAGAACCTGCTTCATATGATCGCCAACATTCGTCACGAATAGGCACATCAAGAAGAGGAAGTCGCAACATCCGTAGGGAATAGACATCGTCAGAAGATCAAAATGTTTTATACCAGATGACCCTATAGACGGGTTTATAAATGTTTAAATACAATCTTAAGCAGTTGCAAAGTAACGAAAGAAGATTCGTCACTGGAAGAAGATCCTACATATTATTTATATAATGACACTAAAATTAATAAGTGCATTGTAAGACATTGGCAATAATAATAATAATAATAGTTTCCCTTTAAAACATTTGTAAAGAGTTAAAATATTTTTAGTTAAGTATAGAAGTACCAAAAGTACCTAAACTAATTTAAAAAATCAGTATCAAATTGGAAAACTAAATAACTAGGTTAAATGTAATAAAGGGTGTTTTTTAGAGGTATAGAAAAATAAGTTGGTAACACTTTTTTCACTCTTGGCCATTTTGACAGCTGTCAAGTGATTTATGTTGAGTTTGGTTTGGCACTTCAGCATGAATAGACTAAATTGTTGTTCTGTTCGAAATACGTATCGCGCACTAGGTCCATTTTATGGTCAACATAATAATCCATCAGAAATAATTCGATTACCAATGGAACGTTTTTGCACCACGTTCTCTAAATGATAATATGCATCCACAGACAGGTCGTACAGTGCGTACAGAAGAAGTTGTTGCTGCTGTAGAGCGTAGCATACAGAAAGACCCGAATCAGTCTATCTGCCATCGTGCACAGCGGTTGGATACGTGGCCATCGAGTTAATGGAAAATTTTGCGGAAAGATCTTGCTTTGCTTGCTTACAAAATTCAACTAATGCAAGAATTGACGGTACATCATCACCTAGTAAGACGTAGATTCGTAGAATCGGTGAGTGGGTCCAAAACGGGATTGCCATTGATTTTGAATTTTGTTTTCCGATGAAGCTCATTTTTGGTTGAATGGCTACGTCAACAAACACAACTGCCCTATTTGGAGTTAGGATAATCCTCAAATGTATGTTGAGAAACCATTACATTCAGAAAAACTGACTGTTTGGTGTGCTTTATGGTCTGGAGGAATCATTGGACCGTACTTCTTCAAAAAAGATGCTGGCCAGAACGTTATAGTCCCGGTGACGGCTATAGAGCCATGATTACTGCCTTTTTCATTCCTCAATTGAACAACCACGATGTGTAGGAGCTATCGCTTCAATAAGACGGCGCAACACGTCACACACCTCGTGCCACAATTGATTTATTGAAGGAAACGTTTGGTAACCGCATAGTTTCACGTTTCGGACCGTGAATTGGCCCCCAAAATCGTGCGATTGAACACTACTAGAATATTTTATGTGGGGATATATGAAGGTGCTAGTCTACGCCGATAAGCATGAATCGATTGACCAGTTCAAGGGCAACATTCGCCGCGTTATTGCCGATATACGGCGAAGAATATTGGAAAAAGTGATTGAAAATTGGACCTCCAGATTAGACCACGTCAGAGCCAGCCATGACGGTCATTTGCCAGAAATCATATTTAAATTATATTGCCCAAAGGTTATCTTTCAAATAAAGTCAATTTCATGTCAATTGATAAAAATCATCTTTGTTTTATTCCATTTCAAAGTTCGATACCTCTAAAAAACACTCTTTATATTATTTATTAACTAAAAACTAGTTACATTAATAAAAAATAATATAAGTAGAGACATTTTAACAAAAACACGCAAAAACATCACAATGTTGCAGAGGTAGTACTCAATTGAGTTATTTTTAAAATGATAAAGTACTCACAAATGAAATTGTTCATCAACTTCATCGTTACTACTTATGAAATCATCTTTGTTAGGATTAGTACTTAAATCTATAAACACGATTATATCATTTACACTAAATTATGCACCAAGACTTTTTTAATTACAATTTTATAAGCTTCGCAGTTCTATTTTGAGCCAAGTAAAATAACGACGATGTGTGAACACTAAAAATGCATTTAAATGATTGTTTTTAAACTTTAATCGGTTTTAAAACATTAGTTACTATGCATCAAAAGAAAGCACACAGTCATTTAGACCAAAACTAACGATATGCAAAGACAAGGACGGAGAACTACTAACAGAGAACCAAAAAATTATAATGAGATGGAAAGAATATTTCGAAGAAAATCTAAATGCAGACAACGAAAATGATCAGAACGAGACAATATATTATGTTGTAAAAATAACCTGTATAGTATTGTAATCGTATATAAGTTGTTTTATCAAATTGTGTGCTCAGGTCGTCAGCTCTCGTGTTAACGTGTGTGCGACTGATGCCCTTCATAAGGGACCCGTCCTCCCCTCGATATATAACTTAAGACAGACAGTGCCAATTTGCCTCTCGGCAAGTAAAGGCCGGTTGTGTGTGATCCCGAAAAGTGCGTGGTGCGTAAGAGATAAATGCGCTTGTAAACCCGGTGTTTTGTGTTAAAACGTATATAGTTGGTCTCTCTCAATTTTATCATTTCATGTATATCTGTTACTGCCTCCCCGCACTCACTGTAAAGCTAATATTTGTATAACTCTTTATGTAACTATCAGAATTGCGATAATTGTCAATGTTTGAACCAGCCCTTAAGTCTATTGTGTAAATAAATCGAAGGAAAATACCTCTTAATTGTTTTATTGCTTCAGTGGTCCTTTATAAATATTTTGAAGCAATTAGGTGTTCAAATACGCCTCTCTTAAATGTGGATAGTTTGGCAACAAAGTTTACCCTTTCCACCATATTATATGGCGGAGCTGCACATCGAAAATCCGAGTTATGAAGAAGTAGTTCAGATAACAAATAAACTAAAAAACAATAAAGCACCAGGAACGGACGGAATTTCGGCAGAATTATTAAAGCATGGAGGATCCGAACTCTGGGAAAGAATCCATTACCTAATAACATTAATATGTACGAAGGAGCAAATGCCAGAGGAATGGACAGTTGGCCTCATACAGCCAATATATAAAAAAGGAGATAAGAGGGAATGCCAGAATTATAGGCCAATTACATTGCTAAATGTAATATACAAAATTCTTTCTGGTATAATCTACAATAGATTATTAAAATACTCCGAAAATATAATTGGTGATTATCAAAATGGATTCAGACCAAATAGAGCCACTACAGATAACATATTCATACTAAGAACGATACAAGAAAAAGCTTATGAATACGACATAGACCTATATAATATGTATATAGACTTTAAACAAGCTTTTGATAGTGTAAAAAGAGACAGAATGCTGGAAGACGTTTGTACTCTAGGTATACCTAAGAAATACATCAGCCTCATAAAAATGACGTTGCAGGGTTCAAAAGCCGCAGTCAGAGTAGATGGAGAACTGACTCCCCTGTTTAACATCAACATGGGAGTAAGACAGGGAGATGCCCTATCAACCATGCTATTCAACCTAGTTCTTGAGGCAGTCATCAGAAAAACCAATATAACCGGCCATATAAACACCAAATCAGTACAAATTACTGCATATGAAGACGATGTAGCCATCATTAGTAGGAATAAGCCACGACTAATGGAAGTGTTCAAACAAATTGATCCTGAAGCAAGAAAAAGAGGTCTCAAAATAAACGAAGCAAAAACGAAGTATATATATATGATGACAGTCAAAAGAATAACTGACAATGAAAATAATATCACAATAGACAACTATACTATCGAACGAGTGGATGCCTTTACATATCTCGGCACAGAAATCAATCAGAAGAACTCCGTAAGTAGCGAAATTAATGCACGTATTTCCAGCGGGAATCGTACATACTATGCTAATAAAAGATTGATGACATCGAAATTATTAGACAAAAGAACCAAAATGACTATCTACAGAACACTGATTAGACCCGTAGTAACCTATGGATGTGAAACTTGGGCAATGACGAAAAAAGATGAAGCCCAACTCAGGACATTCGAGAGAAAAATACTGAGGAAAGTATATGACCCGGTACAAGAGGAAGATGGCACATGGAGAATCAGGAGAAACGACGAGGTTAATGAGTTAAATGAAGGTTATGACATTGTAAGATTTGTGAAAAGTCAAAGACTGTCATGGCTGGGACATGTGCAGAGACAAAACGATGCAAAAACAACAAAGAAAATAATACAATGGAAGCCCATAGGAAGGCGAAAAAAAGGAAGGCCCAGAACGAGATGGTTGGATGACGTGGAAGACGACCTGAAAACAATGAACATAAGACAATGGAGAAGAAGGGCACAAGAGAGATCTGAATGGAAGGACATAGCCAGACAGGCAAAGACCCATCCAGGGTTATGATGCCAAAAGAAGAAGAAGAACTATGCATCAAATAAGAAAAATTAATTAAATGTAACCAATTAAGAGAAGAAGTTGAGTATATAATTGCTAACTTCGAGTTTGGAATGACTGGATCACACATGGACGTATAAACATATCTGTGTTTATACGTCCATGGGATCACACAACATCGTAGAGATAGTGGTGCTGATCGAAGAATCAAAATACCGCAAAGAACATCTAGAAAATAATCTAAGAGAACGTTTCTCTACCTCTAAGTCAGTGATCAGTTTACCGTAGAATTAGAAATTTTGGCTTGCAGTATTATTCATGTGTCACAGCATACTAAGTACGGCAACCATCACCTGGCAAACATCAGACCTGCGTCATCAACTCCTTATATTTTTGAAAGTGTAGATAAAATTTGAAAAAATTGTTTATTCATTGGGAAGTTTAAAAAAAAATTGACAGGCGTTTTCGATGAGTACAAGTACCTGACAGGTGAACCCAAAGATGTGTCATATACAGGGTCTCAGTAAATAAATGCAACAAACTTTAATGGGCGATCCTGCATAAAACAAAATTGATAGTTTTCTATATAAATGTATGACAGCAAATGCTTCGTTTCCGAGATACGTGGTGTTGAAATTTTTGAAACGCATTTTTTGACATACAATTAAGAATTTTATATTCATTATTAGTGTCTTCTTCTTCTTCAAGTGCCATCTCCGCGGCGGAGGTCGGCAATCATCATAGCTATTCGGACTTTTGAGACGGCTGCTCTGAAAAGTTCATTTGATGTACATTCGTACCACTCTCTCAGGTTGCGCAGCCATGACATTCTACGCCTCCCTATGCTTCTCTTTCCTTGGATCTTTCCCTGCATAATCAGTTGGAGCAAGGTGTATTTCTCTCTACGTGTAATATGTCCGAGATATTCTAATTTTCTTGTTGTTATTGAATTTAAAATTTCCATTTCTTTGTTCATCCTTCCCAGAACCTCTTTGTTTGTGACGTGTTCTGTCCATGATATTTTCAGAATTCTTCTGTAAACCCACAGCTCAAATGATTCCAGTTTTTTCATTGATGTCGCATTCAAGGTCCAAGATTCCATTCCATAAAATAAAGTCGAAAAAACATAGCACCTCGCTAACCTAACTCTTAGTTCCAGTTTTAAATCCCTGGTACATAGAACTCTTCTCATTTTGTTGAAATTTGCTCTAGCCTTTTCTATTCTTATTTTTATCTCCTGATTGTAATCATTTGTGGAGTTAATCATTGTTCCCAGGTATGCATATTTGTCCACTTGTTCGACGTTGGTTTCGTTTATTAGAAGATTCTCGTTATTTCTTTGAGTTTTCGATATTCTCATAAATTTCGTCTTCTTGACATTCATTGTTAGACCATACTCTTTTCCATACTCTGCTATTCTGGTCACCAGTCTCTGAAGATCTTCAATGTTTTCGGCTAGATCACAGTATCGTCCGCATATCTAATGTTGTTAATGGGAACTCCATTTACCTTTATTCCAGCTGTTTCACCCTCAAGAGCTTTTTTCAGGACCTCTTCGGAGTAGGCATTGAAAAGAATTGGCGACAATACGCATCCCTGTCTTACTCCACATCTAATTTCAATTTCTTCTTACAGCTGTTCGTTAACACGTACTTTTGCTCGCTGTTTATAGTATAAATTTGATATGATCCTGAGGTCGTTGTAGTCAATCTTCCTTGATTTCAGGACATTCATTAAATGTTTATGTCGTACTTTATTGAATGATTTATTATAGTCAATAAAACATGCGTATATATCTTGATTGACGTCCAGGCATCTTTGTATTAGTATATTCAGTGAAAAAAGAGCTTCACGTGTTCCTAGGCCTTTGCGAAAACCAAATTGTGTATTATTAACGTCTATGTCCAGTTTGTGATATATTCGGTTATGGATGACTTTAAGTAGTAACCTTAGCGTATGAGACATTAAGCTAATGGTGCGGTAATCGCTGCATTCTCTTGTGTTTTTCTTTTTAGGGAGACAAATAAAAATAGATGTTAACCACTTTTTGGGTAATACGCCTGAACTATAAATTTGGTTCAAGAGTGTCATTAAAACATGAATGTGCTTCTCATCTAGATTATTAGTGTACATACGGGTAATGGTCTGAATTTTTTTGAAGAAAAAAGTAATATGCCACTATGCTATTTCAAATAATAAATTATCGAATCAAAGCTTCAAAAATGGGTCCTCAAAATCGGCCGGCTTTGAAACTCACGGGGCCGCTGGAGCGGAAAGAAGCTGGTTACTGAATCTCTGGTTCTTCTTTATGGATTTCGATATTTTTTTTTTAATTGTATGTACAGTTTGCGTACATTAAAAATATGTATTATTTAAATAAATAAATAGTCAAATAAACCATTTGTTTAAACACTTTTTTTTTAATTTTATATATTTTTTGGTATTATTTGAGGCAATTTTTATTGTAAAACATAAATATTTATGATTAATATTTACTTCTTCAATAAACGTCGTAAATAATTTATTTATAATAGATTTTATGAACAAAACAAATTATCATATTCAGTTATTTGTAAAGATGTTTATGTATGGCTTTAGAAACAAATTATCTCAAATAAACTTTTATTTCTTGCTAAACATGCTAGGCGGGTGGCTTTTGGATCTATTTCATACTCACATCCCAAAACTTGTTTTAATCGATATATTATTATGATAATATGCTATGTTGAAAAAATTATCGAAAATTTTAATGGAAATCTATTTATTGCCTTTTTCACTTCTAAACCATTTTTTAAAATAATTTGTGTTATTTTAAGACAAAAGTTATTCTTGTGATTTTTATGTTAAACTATTACTTTAAGA
Source organism: Diabrotica undecimpunctata (assembly GCF_040954645.1). Classification (NCBI taxonomy): domain Eukaryota; kingdom Metazoa; phylum Arthropoda; class Insecta; order Coleoptera; family Chrysomelidae; genus Diabrotica; species Diabrotica undecimpunctata. The sequence continues at coordinate 16,872,651 of NC_092804.1, read as the reverse complement.
GTAAATTACAAATAAACAACTAAAATAGCCGAAAATGCCAATTTTAGCGTTTTTCAAGGTCATATTTTATTCGGTTGGACAACTAATTTAAAAAAAAAATATGAGATGAAAGTTTAAGTCAAGTAGTTCAAAAATACGCAATTCAATTGTGATTTAATATTGCAAAAGTCAGTTTAAAATATCCATAAACTAATTAACATACCGTTGCGTTTCGGAATATACAGACTTAACGAACGTCTCAACTTTAACTTTCAAAACACATTGTTTATTTCTTACCCACAAGCTGAATCTTATTTTAATCGAAAGAATATGATGCTGTAATATTACAGTAAAAAGTTTACCACCTGAACCTGCTTATTATAAACGAAAGAATAACTCGGTTTCAAATAAAAATGAAATTTTTTATTTGTTGAAATTTTTTATAAATTAACAGCTTCATATCCTTTCGATTATTATAAGATTCAGCTTGTGGGTAAGAAATAAACAATGTGTTTCGAACTGTATAGTCTAAATGTTCGTCAAGTCACGAAACGCAACGGTATATAAATTTGTTTCTGGATATTTTAAACCGACTTATTCCATATAAAATTAAAATGGACTTACGCATTTTGAAACTAATGGACTTATGCTTTCACCTCATATTTTTTGTTTTCTAAATTCAATGTCAAACCTATTGAAAAATGGTCTCAAAAAAGGTTAAAATTGGCTTTTTCTCGGAATTTTTAATTATCTGCATTTTACGTTTAAAGTAAGTATTTTATGAAACAAACACAAGAATAACTTTCGTCTTAGAATAACTTGAAAAGTAATTTCGAAGCAAAAAACGTTTTTTTTTATAGTTTAAATTAAAGAAAAAATAATAAATAAATAATAGGTTGCCATGGAAAATTTATTTATTATTGAGATTACTTATTTAATTTCGAAGCAATACATAAACTAATACTATTTGAAGAAGTTATTATATCTTCTTCTTCTTATTTTTATGTAGACATGACTCTGTCTGTTTTTCAGTATGCCTCCAGTAAGTTGTCGTTCCATCGTTTTCGTGGTCTTCCTACCGATCGTCTTCCTATTGGGGAACCGCCTCTTGCCGTGTTTACTACTCTATTTGTTGTCATTCGGCTTATATGATCATTTCATTCTACTCTTCTATTTCTTACCTAGTCCTTGAGGTTATCCACCTTGCACTTACGTCGTATATCTGTACTTCTAGCTCTGTCCCATAGTGTCTTACCATCAATTTTTCTAAGTGTTTTCATCTCTGCTGTTTATAACATCCTTTTTGTCCTCTTTGTGCCAGGTCTTGTTTCTGCCGCGTAGGTCATTATTGGTCTGATGACTGTTTTGTAAATTCTGTCGTTCATTTCTTTCCCGATATTTTTATTTCTCCATATTGTTTCATTTAGGCAGCCTGCGGCTCTGTTTGCTCTATTCACTTGATCTTCCACTTTGGTTCCGAGCTTTCCGTAGCTAGATAATGTGACGCCTAGATATTTAAACTCTTGTTCTATTATCTGACCTTCCAGCAACAATTTACATCTTAGTAAATTTGCTGTTGTAACCATGCATTTTGTCTTTTTTAAGGAAAAAAACCATGTTAAATTTTCTGGCGGTTATATTAAATTGGTGCAGCATACGTTGTAAATTGTCTTCACTTTGATAGAGTAGTATTGCGTCGTCTGCATAGCAGATTATTTTAAGTTGTTTTTCTCGCATTTGGTATCCTTTTTTAGTTCTTACTTTTTTTATTATTTCATTCATTCATTCATTTCAGTTATATGAAGAAGTATATATTAATCATAAATATTTATGTTATACAATACAAATGATCTCAAATAATACTAAAAAAATATATATAAAATTGAAAAAAAAATTTGTTTACATAAACAAGAACACGAGATACAGTAAACAGCTCCTTCCTCCTCCTCCGCTGCAAACAAAGCTGCTTGCAAAGATTGCCAAATATGAAAAAATAATTTTCCTGCAGGCAACAGTTAAAAAGTATTATATATTAAAAATATTATTTATAAGCAAAAAATTGATACGTTTTTGCAATATTTAAAATCATTTTTCTTAATTTTTTTTTTTAATAAAGTTAATAGAATGATTGTTCTTCTTTCATAAGCCATCCGTAGAATTACTGTAACTTAACAATTTTCTGACTTATTTTGTTGCAAAAAAATTTAATTTGGGATAAACAAATAAAATATCTTTTAAACTATTTGACCATTCTAAGTTAATTTTTAAAAAAGTAATTAATGTTTATACAAAACCGAAATTTCCGACTTATTTTAATTTTTATATGAGTTAGAAGTTTATTTCTCTTAAATTTGTTTCAGATGCTTCACTTTTTCCTGATAGGCAAAAAAAGTGAAAATTTATCGTTCTTTGACCTTAATTTGTTAATAACTAATTGTCCAAAACATCGACTACAGGAAAAGTATAGTTTTTTGTTACAGAGTTCCATATTACTCAAAACAACTGTCGTTTGCCTGGCCGGTCAGTGTCACGAAAAAAAAATCTTATTTCCCTGGTCTAATAGGCTAAAGTTGATATACGGAGTAGAAAACTGAATTTTAAACAGAAGACACCAGAGTAGGATACAAGCAGCAGAGATGAAATATCTTAGAAGAACGAAGGGGCAAGGACAGACAGACTCAGAAATAAAGAAAGAAGGATACTTAAAATTAAATCGTTACTTGACAAAATCAAGGAGAAAAAATTAGCATGGTTCGGTCAGAAAACACGAAAAGGCAAGTGAAAAGAGTATGGGAAGCTAAACCAATAGGTGGAAACCAGAAGAGGCAGACCTATAAAAGAGTGAAACAGCGACATAGCAGAGATATTACAAAATACGAGCAAATCTTGGCAAAAAGCAGCACAAATGGCAAAGAACAAAATTCATCAAAAGCTAGACATACCTTCCTCGACACCTAACGGTAGAAGAAGAACGATTTTGTGTGTACCTACGTGTATAAAATAAATAAACTAATTATGCGATCACAGCACTTTATTCACATGTTGGTGGTATTAGAGTCAGCTACAAATTGATGAGCAAAGGTATTGTGCCATATATTTGTATAATGTATTGATGATAAAATTAACCGCCCAGGGACTGTTTTATCACAGTTGCGGTATGTACACCAAATTTATCTTAAAGATGCAGTAGCAGTAAACAAACCAACACACGTTATCAACATTATGAATATTACGAGGAGCACTCCCAAATCACGATTTACAATGTATAAACGTACATAATATCCACCTCATAAACTATATAAATAGACATCGTATACGAAACTCAGCATACCATATCATTTAGTAGTCCTTGTACGCGGAAGAATTGCTATAACTTAATTGGACCACTGTTGTTCTAGTGATAATATTTTAGCCAGGGCGTGCGTCAGGGAATTACAGTGCTTGAATTTATTCATTTATATTTATAATAAATGTTATCATTTATATTTTATGATCAGAAGAATAACAAAGATAAAATTAAATTAATAAATGTTAGAATGAGGTTTTCCAACAACATATTATGCGAATTCGTTAATGCATTGAATTAAAAAAATTAAATTAAATATGTAAAAATTGTTTTAAAATTAAATGTAATATCTAATGGCGGTTTCCCACCAAACGAACAAAATAAAAACAAAACAAAACACAAACTCGTATCCAATAAAACAAAATAGCAACTTTTCACAAACTTTACTAAAGACTGGCGTGTTTTGAAACAGTTCATTTTGTTTTTCGAGTCCCGAGTTTTTGAAACTCGAGTCTGTTTAGTGGAAACGGTCAGTTGTGTTTATTAATGGACTACCTCACCTCTGACGTTACAATGGGCGGGGCTTCGAAAACCTTTCTAAACATTTCTACACTAAATACAAGATAGAGCTGCGGTAAGTATAAATAAACCGTCAACAGTATGATTGTTACGAGGGGCACTCCCACATAATGATTTTAACGATGTATAAACCTATATTTTCCTGTATTATGAAATACATATGAAAATATGAAGTAGACATCGTAGCATAAGTCGTTCACAGGAATAACAGAACTGAAAATAACTGAATAAACATGTTAGAATGAGGTTTTCCAACAACATAATAACGTGAATCCGTTATTGTAATGCACGGAATTAAAATACAATTACATTAAATGTGTAAAAATGTTTTTAACGTAATATTTAAGGTTGAAACGGAGTTGCCACTCGTGAACTGAGCTCTTAATGGCACTCCATTCGTTGGTTTAAGGAAAACGAAATTTCAAAGCAAAAACCTATGCAAAGGTCAGAAAAATCTTGTCAAAAATAAAAACATTCAACATATCTGAGTAATAAATAAAACAAAAAACTCAAAGTGTAACTTAGGTAATATTTTACTCAGAATCTACCTCGAGTGCCTGTGAATACCTTCTTTTTTCTTTACCCATTTCATCTACAATATGCTAACAATAGTGTATTTTTTTATGTTTATTCACAATAGTCAAAAGCTCGACATTTAGAACTGAATTGTCAAAACTTTTGATCGCAGCCACTTTTGAATATCCGCTTTCTTCAACTCGGTTGTCGATATTTATTAAATGGGGAGTATATAACGAATATATTAAGATAGAAAAAAACATGGCGACTACCAAAATGGCACTACACAGGATCTTGATTATATAGAACGTATAGTTATGTACGAGATATCATAAGGCACTATGAATGAAAATAAATTTACTATAGACAAATTTTGATTTATTGACTTAAGGAAGGCCTCTGGCTAAGTTCAAAATAAACAACTGATCGAAACCTAACTTGCGACAGAGCAAATGAAAAGGGACGATATAACGAATCTATTAAGATATGTAATTGATTTTCTATCTTAATATATTCGTTATATCCTTCCCTTTCATTTTCTATATCGCGTGATAGGATTTGATCAGTTGTTTATTTTGTACTCAGCCAGAAGCATTCTTAGTCAATAAATCAAAATTTGGCATACGGTTTTGCTTTCGTATTAAATTATTAAATGTATACAGCATGTTCAGCAGAAAGTCGAACAAAAGATGTGGGATCTTGACAATATCATTGAGACTCAAGTTGAACCACTGATAATTAACGTAGTTAATGAGAGCAGCACGTCAGACTCTGATTATGAATAAAATATTAATTTACACTATGAGTTTTTTGTTTTATTTATTAGTCAGATATGTAGAATGTTTTTATTTTTGACGAATGATTTTGTCGGACATTTGCATAGGTTTTTGTTTGAAACTTCGTTTTCCTTAAAAAAGAATGGGGTGCGATTAAGAGCTCAGTTCATGACTGGCAGCCCCGTTTAAACCGGAAGCTCTTAGATATTAATACTCATAATTTCAACGCAATTTAAGAAGTTTTTACTTCTGGCGGCACTTCTCCAAGTGCGCCTTATTTTTTTTTAATACAAAATTTTCGTTTATGAAAACATTTTAAGTTAAGGTATATCTGTATTCAAATTTACGAAATTTATATAAAATGAGATTTCAATTTCTGGTAACATTTGTAATCTGGATCACGTGAGTTTTATTGTTTTTCAAATAAAAACTGAAAACATAATAATAAGTTACTTCTTTTGAGGCGAACTAACACACAATTTACTTTAAAAAATAAGTGTATTTGATGTTTCGATTTTGATCGCTTAAGTGTTAAAACAACGTTGCAATTACTGCTTTATTATTTTTGTCAAACCATAAGTTTCTTTTTATTTTACAGTAGTGAAGCTAATTTTGAATTTCCTTGAAAATAATACTAACATTGTATATTTCATCTTCGTTGTTCATAGTAAACAAATCTTTAATTGTACATACTGTTTTATTAATTTGATAGGAAATATGAAAGCAAAACCGCACGCCTATGGAGTCTTACGTAGCATAGCCTGGTTTTGTTTACTTTTACTGCACGTCGAATTTGAATGAGGTGTAGAAATGTCTTTATAAAATTAATATATAAAATAAACTTAAAAATACATCTAAAAGCCTTTTGTTTAGAGTTAAATAAAAGGTTCTTTATTATAAAGTATAAAACATGAACACAAATATCAATTACGTATATAATATATTAGCATTTTCTATTATTTGAAGGATTAAAAAGTATTCATCTAATTATAAAAATATACTTAAACAGAAATACAGATCCGATATTCGAGCTATTAAATATTTTAACTCTATATTAATTATTCACTAGAATCTTGGAATCTGGGTCAAATAACGATAGAGATTTAGAGTTTCTTAATGCATTAGGTATCAAAACCCATTGATTTTCCGGACTATTATAGAACTGACACTTCATAATATCCATTCATGGTAGTAATAATTTATTTTTAAGGTTTTTTATAATATCAATTAATAATTAACAATTAAACTTAATAAAGTTCAAAGATTCTAACGTTAGCGAGTTGCTCTGCTTAGGTACGTATTCTCATGCGAACGGTTATACAGGGTGTTTCAAAAAGGTATGTCATAAATTAAATCACGCATTCCGGGGACAAAAATAAATTGATTAAATCCAACTTACCTTAGTACAAAAGTGTACACAAAAAAGGTAACAGCCTTTTGAAGTTACAAAATAAAAATTATTTTTTTGCATTATCTCCTAAACTACTTGACATTTTGTAATAAAAATGGTCACGTTACTTTCTTGTTCTGAAAGCATTTTTCATACAAAAGAAACAACAAAATCTAAGCGCACAGAAAAATTTTAAGGGGGGTGTGCAGCCCTAAATCCCCCCAAACTTTTGAGTAGGTTCAAATCAAATGAATTTTGTGGCATTATTAGTTTAACTCATTATTTTTAAAACTTTTTTGCCTCTCATCACTTTTTCGAAAAACTAGTTTTTTCCTAGTTGTCCATAAAATTACAATTAGTTTCTACGGATACCATAATTACAAACAGTTCCATCAATAATAGTCAATAATTTGAAGCTATCATTTATTGTGTGAATAAGATTAATATTAAAAATTTTGATACTACAATGGCCTACACATTTCAGGAAATGGCAGATATGCATTTAACTTTGGGTAAGTTGGATCAGATTAAATTATGATTCAACTGGATGCAACTGATGAAGACATTTTAGAAATCATTGAAGACGTCCTTGGAACAAGTACAAGGGTAATAGCTGCTCAACTAAATGTTCTTCACGTAAGGGTTTGGAGGCGTTTGAAGGATCAGCTGCTTAAACCTTGTCACTTAACAACATTTCAAGAGTTATTGGTTGAAGATTATCCTAAAAGGATTGGATTTTGCGATTGGTTGTTAATGAAAAACACTCGACATGTTCATTTTATTAGAAATATTTTCGAAATACGTATTAATACGAAATACGTATCAACAGTTACATAGACGCTTTGAACGTGAAATCAAATCTTTTCTGTCTTTTTCATTTCATAGAAATATTTTGTTTACCGACGAGGCTGCCTTCAGTAGAAATGGAATAACAAACCATCATAACGAGCACATTTGGCCGACGAAAATCCTCACGCCAAAAAAACGACTCATCATCAAAGGACTTTCAAAGTTAATATTTGGGCAGGAATTGTGGATAACAATTCTAATTAAGGCCCAGTATTTCTTCCCAAAAATTTAAATGGTGATAATTATTTGCAGTTATTTGCAAACGATTTACGAGTATTTGAAACGAGTGAATATTGCAAGAAGGCAAAATATGTGGTTTCTACAAGATGTTGCTCCACCGCATTACAGTAATGAAGTCCGGGAATACCTTTGCAGGCAGTATCCTGGTCGGTGGATTGGAAGGGGTCGTGATGCACCTATTTCTTGGCCACCCAGAAGTCCAGGTCTTAAACCCATAGACTTTTGCTTTTGAGGGTTTATGAAAGAGAAAGTGTATTCTGTAACAATAGAGGACGAACAACAATTGAGGATTAGAATAATTGAAGCTGCAAATCAATTTCGTCACAAAAATTTAAGCCGTTTATTTAGTTGGACGTAATTTGTTAAAGGTTAATGAAAAAGGCCGTAACTCAAATAAAAACTGTTTTTTGAAAAAAGTGATAGAGGCAAAAAAGTTTTAAAAATAATGTGTTAAACTAATAATGCTACAAAATTCATTTGATTTGAACCTACTCAAAAGTTTGGGGAGATTTGGGGCTGCACACCCCCCTTAAAATTTTTCTGTGCGCTTAGATTTTGTTGTTTCTTTTGTATGAAAAATGCTTTCAGAACAAGAAAGTAACGTGTCCATTTTTATTACAAAATGTCAAGTAGTTTAGGAGATAATGCAAAAAAACAATTTTTATTTTGTAACTTCAAAGGGCTGTAACTTCTTTTGTGTACACTTTTGTGCTACAGTAAGTTGGATTCAATCAATTTATATTTGTCCCCGGAATGCGTGATTTAATTTATGACATACCTTTTTGAAACACCCTGTATAGTGGCAGTTTCTTAGGGCCTGTACACATGAGGGCGTTAGATGCCACATGTTAGAAAAAAGTGGTATCGTACACACGACAGTGCTTAGCGCCGCGATTTACCAGAATGTCGAAAGCCCGTACAATTATGAAGTTAGCATGCATTTGGTTGTTACACCGTAGATTCAGAGCAAGACAAAGACGACAAAGAAGATGGTCAGTGCATCCTTTAATTAATGATATATTGACCATGGGTCCTTATGCGACTCTATACCCCAAATTAAGAAAATACCCTCTAAAGTTTTTTAACTATTTCAGAATGAGTATAACATCTTTTAATGAACTGTTAACTTGATTAAAAGAATGCTTATCACCATGTGAAAATCCAGTAATGGATGGGATTTCACCCGAAGAAAATCTCGTTGTAATATTAAGGTATTTATTTATATTATTTTTTATAGAATCAAGTTTCTTTAAACCACTCTTTTAAGAGGAACTCATGTGGCATTTGGGAGTAGTTATTGTGCCTTATATATTTAATTATGAGTGAAAATTATAAAGAGACTGTTTCACTTTCTTCAACGGGCCGACGTCAAAAAGTTAAAGTTACAACCATTAAGTCTACGTTGTGTAATAGTGCAGTGGATAAAACTCCGTTCTTGTATTCGTCATATTCCATGTCCCAAATACATCTTCTCTTTAGACACATTACTTTTCAACAGGGCAAAAGCACGCGCTTGATTGTGAACATGTGTACGATCACATACCTCTTCTAGTAAATAGAAACGTGCTGCAAACGCGGCGTTTGAAGTATATTTTACGAGCGCCATGTTTTGACGACGTTGGTTCTAAACGCGCGCTTGTATGTGAACGATACCATTTGTTCCTTGGTACTTGGAACGCGGCGTTAGGAAAACGCCGCGTCTAACGCCCTCATGTGTACGGGGTCTTAAGCTCCGCAGATTTTTCAGTTTCCGCTGTCAGTCACGTTCAGTCACAGATAATTTTCCACGGAAATCGAAAATATATTCATTATTAAATTCACTACAAACAGTGTGTGCGGTACACAAACAACCAAAAATGAAAAGATGATATCAAATGGCAAAATTGTAAAAACCAAAATGTTGTATTGAGTTTTTCATCCCTCAATCTTAGTATATGTCCCGACCATCTTATTTGGTTTGACTTAAACCTGCATTCGTGACACACGGTCTCTCAGACCATGCCTTCAAATAAATTATGTTATTTCTTTTACCAACAGAATGCGTGAGCTGCCAACCTAAGTAGCTTCCTAGTTCGAATCGACCTTTCACCCAGTAGTGACTTCAGTTGCTGACAAGTCTTTGCTTGTGCGGTATCAGATTACAACTCACGTTGTAACATTTTATAAGTTTTGGAGGTAAATTTTCTTTATACCAAAAAAATAGTCGTTTGTGCTGAACTATCTTTCTATATAAAAGGCTAGGACGACAACTGACAGATAAAAAAAAATGAAAATTATCTGACAGTTAAAATGTAAAATATTCGTTTTTCAAATAAAGTACTGAATAAAAAGTTAATTGGAAAATAAATTGTGTTTATTGTAGTTCGTTATTATTTTGTAGGTTATCGCGAAATCAAAAATATAACCTAAATATTGTTGTTTATTGTGAGTGACAGACAAGGATACGGTATTAGAAGATTTAATGAAATCGGAGAGTATGATCAGTATGATGTTTAGTGTTTATAAACTTGGGGCGTTCTATGATTACATTTGTGATGATTTTTTATGATTTTTAATACTGAATATCGTTTCGGTTTCCGTCGAAATTTATTTGCGACTAAACGTAACCGACAGCGGAAAAAGAAAACTCAGCGGAATTTTCCCTCGTAAACTGTAGCGTAGGTTAAAAAACACCACCATATATTTATTAACACTGAATTTAAGGCAAAGTCGGCTGCGTTCGGTTTACGCTAACGGACTCCAACAGGAAACCGCATCTTGGAAAAATATTAGACCCAAGAAATCATAATGGAACTTGACGTCGACGATATAATTTCGAACGATGCAATAAATACAACAAAATAGAAGAAGCCAAAGATGCAGTTATTGCAATAAAAATTAGACACCTACAACGGAGAGGGTACGACAGCTATAATTTACACAAAAATGACAGGTTCTAGAAAAAGCACAAGAACGAAAATCTTTAAAAATGATAAAGGAGATATCATTACTGACATCAAGGAAAGATTGTGTCATTGGTGACACACAATTTGGTTTAACAAATAGTATGGGCACAAGAGATGCTTTGTTCGGCTTGAATGTGCTGGCCCAGAGATGATATATTTTGTAGATTTTGAAAAGGCATTTGATAAGGTTCAACATAAAAAACTTGTAGAAATATTAAAAAGTAAAAATATTGACAGTCGTGAAAATTATATCTAATCTATATTGGAATCAAACTGCCAAGGTAAGAGTTGACAATCAGAACACCCGAGATATCAAAATACAGAGAGGAGTCTGACAGGGTTGCGTGCTGTCACCACTACTCTTCAATGTCTACAGTGAAGCGGTATTTAAAGAAGCGCTCTCAGATTCAATAGAAGGTATAGCTATCAATGGAGAAGTTTTGAATAACTTGAATAACTAATAATTGAGAGTTTGGATACCTACAAATACTTAGGACCATGGGTAACATCAAATGTAGACCAAACCAAAGAAATTAAGACACGTATTGTAATAGCACGTGCATAATTCGTTAAACTTAAAAAGTTTCTTTGTTGTCGGGATATAAGGTTAGGACTACTTCTAAGAATGCTTCGGTATTACGTATTCAATACTCTTCTTAAGGCTTGAAAACATGAACATTAAAACAAGTGCATCTAAATAAGTTGGCCGCCTTTGAATATTGGTGTTACAGAAGAATCCTACGAATATCATGGACTCAAAGAATATCAAAAGCCATGTTATGAGAGGGCAAAGATGCTCATTATTGCAGCTTCTTATGCGGGGCTTCTTCTTCGATGAAAGCGAAATGTGACAAGACGAAGAATATCGTGGCTTAAGAACTCGAGGGAATGGTTCGAATGCAGTAGTGCAGAACTATTTAGAGCGGCAGTCAACAGGGTCCACATAGCCATGATGATTTCCAACCTTCGATAGAAGATGGAACTTAAAGCAGAAGTGGACAGGGCCTCTGGGACTGCAAGACGTACTCTATTGGTAAAACTCGAGGAACTAGACGACGACAATGTTGAGATGGACGAATGGTATGGATAAGAATGTAGGAAAAATCGGTGTAACAAAGAAGTACCAAGCTGCAAGTTATAGGACGGACTGGAGAAACAGACTTAGGAAGGTCAGGGTTTAACTAAGACCGTACCACCAATGATGACGATGAAGATAATCCGCTATAAACTCTCTTGCGGTCGATACCTGCAGACTATGCATTAAACAGCTCTTACTGATACATTTGACAACTAACAATGAGGGGTTATGTAGGTGTAAGAATATTTAACAAGTCAAAAACATAAAACTCTGTATTGTGACTTATTTACTGATCTTCAAGTTGGTCACAATATTGTTTATGTTTCATTTCTAGGCTGTATTTGTTAAATGCGTGGATATACTTGGCAAACATACATTGTACTAATTTAATGCATAGTTATCTTATCGAAAAAAAAAACATGCTTCACGGTTGCTCATTGATATTTACCAAAGGAAATACTGTTAGGATACTATTCCAACATTGTTCAACTTACATAATAATCGTTTTTTTTTGACACTTAATAAAACAGTCACTAATTCACTACTGATTGTTGTTCAAGGCAGCCTGTATTTCTAAAATGTTTTTACCTTTAGTCTCCGGAACGAAAATATAAACGAAGAATATTCCTATCATTGAGGCAAATCCGAAAATATAGAACGTACTATCTTGTCCTATATAATCCGATACTTGAAGGTAAAACCTTGTAAGTATAAAGGCCAAAAACCAATTGACGGTACCTGCTGTAGAACTAGTGATACTCTTAATCTCTGTGGGAAATATTTCGGACGATATGACCCACGGAATTGGTCCCAGTCCAAGAGAATAAGCTATTATAAACAGGCATAAGGCTCCTACCGGTATAAATCCTAATTTTTCAATAATATTGTCGCTTATATCGGTTCTGTATTTAAGAGTGAAGAAAATAGCGAGAAGAAATAGGTTTACGGTAACAAACAATGCAGATATAAATAATAATATTCTTCTACCAAGTTTATCTATAACCAAAGAAGCTGCGAAAGTAGCTAAAACTTGAAAAAGTCCTACCATAATAGAAGCAGTTTTAGGGTCCAGGTGCACCCCTGACGTTTTAAATATATCTGTAGTGTACAAAATAACTGCGTTTACACCGCTAAACTGCTGAAAAAACATCAAAGAGGAAGATATAACAAAAGCCTTAATAACAGATCCTTGTTTGAAAGTTTCAGTTAGGGAAATCGTAGCTTGGCCGCTTTCCTTTAAATATCCTTCAATTTCGTTAAGTTCTGCATCGACTTTATACTTGCTACCCCGTAAAATAATTAAAACTCCCTTGGCATTATCGAAGAGTCCTCGTTTTAATAAATACACAGGTGATTCAGGTTGGAATACAAAGAAAATGACGAAAACAAACGGAACGCAAGCACACCAGATTGTAAAATATAAAGCATTTAGGTATTTTCCTACTAAATATCCCAGAAATATTCCCACGGTAACCATCAGTTGAAAATAACTGCTTAGAGTTCCTCGCAACGATTTGTGGGCGATTTCACTTGTGTACAAAGGAGCTGCTATACAACAAGCTCCTGCAGCAGTTCCTGTCACTAGTCTGCCAAAATACAGCATCAGCACGTTGTTAGCAAATATTATCAGCAACCAGCCCAGCGTGAAGGGAATACATAATAACAACAGAGTTTTCTTACGACCTATTATATCACAGATAAAGCCTGTCGGTATGCACATCGCCATTCCACCGAGTGTTACGAACGATCCAATCCATCCCATTTGGTTGCTGTCTAATTTAATGTTGTTGTACTTGCCATTTTCCAGGTCATTTAGAATCGGAGAAGTCCATGCCAGTACGGTACCAGCAGCCACAGCTGACAAAGTTGCTAAAAAAAATATTTTAATTAATTATGACACACTTTTGACATACAGAATTAGTCATGAGAAACTGTACATACTGCTATCTCGTATGAAGACCCCTAAGGGGAATAATAAATGACCATTAAAAAGTATCTGCTCCCATTGTTTAATAATATACAGTTTGAGTTGTGAATTTTAACTGAAACTTCTATTCGTCATAACCAGTGAACGATAAGTTGGATGTGTCTCATGTTTTGGCCAAAGATTACACTATTTCTAATTTAATACACGTTAAGAAATTCTTTAAATGTTTATTTGAGAAAATATTTCAATTGAAACGAGATGGTTTTTCGTTGCTTAACCCTTAATTTGGATTTGTATCTTAATACCTCATTTTCAAATATTCAAATTATCTATCTCTTAAATCATTTATTCACTATTGTCTGTTGATTGTGTTGCCTATACGTATACCAAATTCAGAAAGCTAATAGTACTGCCATCTATAGTTATCATTCAAAGTTAGTTACAATTGTTTATAAGATGGTTGCCTAGTGAACGCCGATTAGAAAAAGGCTGGTAAATTTTATTCAGTATTAGTGTAAAAATAAGTATTTTGTTTTAATACAGGAGGTGAAGTTGTAGTATGATGATGTGTTGTGATCATACACATATGAATATTTATATATAAATATCCAAAAGTGACAATACCGAACCATTTTTTAAGCTATATCCTATAATCTACTTTGCCAATGATACAGCATAAAGGAGCATTTTTGTTTTGTATCCTATAATCTACTTTGCCAAAGACATAGCTTAATGCAACTTTTTTGTTATGTATCTTACAGTTTACTTTGCCATATATTCAGTATTGTGAAATATTTTTGTTTTGTACCTATCCCACACTTCATTTCCAATTACATTAGTAGAATTTGTTTTAATGAAACGTTTCAAAATGAATTCATTTAGTTATATAAGTATAGTGTTTCCTTGGTTTCAGCGAAATACCAATATGACATCATCAAGGTCCGAAAAAATTTTGGCATTACTTCCACCACCTTCATCTGATATGGATGATTCGAGCGATGAAGAAAATGAAAGTTTGAATATGATGAATACATCTACATGTATTAGTAAATCGAAAGGAAGGTTACTTAGGATATGAAGTGTATCGAAAACCTACACACACGGACAGATACCTAAACAGGAACTCAAATCATCATCCAGGCCAAAAACAAGGTATCATCAAAACTTTGGCGGAGAGGGCGAAGAGAATTTGTGAACCATAGCATCTGCAAAGTGAACTTCTTCATATTGGAAAAGCGCTCACCTCTAATGGTTACACCAGAAGAGAAATACATAAAGCGATTAACAACGTTTCTAGAAGAAAGGACGAAGAAACAGCATGTATAGGCAAAGCCTTCTTTAGCGTTCTAAAAAGCCAATGTAAAGACCATTTTCAAGCCTACAAAGAAAATCAAGGACTGTTTAAGATCGGTGAAGGACAAACGCGACCCATTAGCAACGGCCGGAGTATACCGAATACCATGCACATGTGGAATGGTATATGTAGGAACCACGAAAAGACACACAAACACAAGGATAAATGAAGATAAAAGCCGTTGTCGTTTAGGACACCCTTCCCGCAAAACACGATAAAAGAAAAGCTACAAACGACGACACGCCCCCTCACGCCGAAACCAGTGGAGGGGAGCCGAGTAGAAAATATAAATATGGCCTCCGCAGTACAACGCGGCTTCAGTTTCAGGTTACAAGCGAAGCAGTAATATCTCCAGAAGATGCCAACCCCTAGTGTTGGCGAAATGTCGAGAACTAATCTCAGAAGACAACGGCCTAACAGCTTAACAAGTCAAAAAAATGGGGTGGGGATGATACTTTCAATCAGCATACTTTTTCACAAAAAGAAGAATCCTTAGGATTGATAGGGGCTAAAGTTGTTCTTGCTTTAACACAATCAATGAAATCACCGGCGCTCTGTGTTATCTATGTCGATAATTTCTTTTCAAGTTTTGATTTGTTTTACATCCTTCGCCATGATTATGGAATTTTAGCCCTGGGAACAATGAGAAAGGATCGATTAAAAAATTGTGTTTTAGAAGATGATAACTGAAGAAAAAAAGGAAGAGGGTCGTTTTGTTCAAGAAGTGACAACATTAATAAAATAAATGTTGTGAAATAGTTTGACAACAAACCTGTTGTCCTAGCTAGTACATATATATCTTCTATACATCTGCAAACAATTAAAAGGTATGATAAAAGTCAGCGAGCAAAAACTGAAATCCCTTGTCCCTCTCATAAAACACTACAATTCTCACATGGATGGAGTAGATCTGATGGAGATTCTGTATAGAAGGGATAAATATATTTTACAATACACGTCTAAAGATTATACTCTCAAATATTTTAGACAGTGCATAGCAGAGGCTCTAGCAGCAAAGAGCAGAAAAAATAAGAAAGTGTTTGCCGAGCGAAACGAAGAAATTAATAAAATTAAAAAGTGCGTTCTGCCGAGACCATCAGACGAAATACGATTTGATCATTTTCCTATTTATGATACCAAAGGCAGGTGTAGGTATTGCAAATCAGAAGAGGTTATGTTAGGTATATGAAGTTGAGGTATATGAACTTAGTATAGTTTTGTTGGTAGTAGTTACTACACTAGCAAACCAAGGTATATGAAGTTGTCAACAAGTTCAAAGATATGACGTTTCCCGTTCCTCATTTTCTATAGGATTCTTAGTAACCAACATGTACTTGGTTTTGTCTTCGTTAATAACTATTCCGACTGGCTTCGCCGCCGTTTCCAATTCTAGGAAATATTGCTGAACATATCGCTTGCTACGACCTATTGTCAGTGTTATTAGCTTATGCTATTTGTATTGATCTATTATAAATAGTAGCGCCGTCTCTAATTCGTGTCTCTCGGACTACCTTTACCAAGGCAATGTTTAATAGGATGCAAGCCACGGCATCCCCTTGTCTGAGTAAATTCTTTATCTCAAAGGAGAGAATTTTCTCCCTGTATCCTAACAGTGGCTTTTAAGTTAGACATTGTCATTCTCGTTAATCGGATAAGTTTCTGGTATACCAAACTCACGCATTGATTAGTATAGTATTGTTCTCTTGAGACTGTCATATGCGGCCTTTAAGTTGACGAATAGGCGATGCCCACTGCGTAAACTTGTATTTTCATTCACACGGCATGGTCTCATTTTGCCAGACAAGAAGTAAAAGTTTATGCAGTGTTTGTAGCAGGGCGTCGCCACCATTCTTGTAGAGCTCACTGCAAATTTGATCAATTCCTGGTGATTTATTATTTTTAAGCTTTTTAATCGCTTAGGTAACCTCTTCAGTGGTAGGTGACCGTTTCTGGGCGAATAGATTCCAATCCTTTCGATCTCCTAGAGTGTTATCTGCTTCTTCGATATGATGGCCATTACATTTTGCGTCGAAAAATTCAACCCATTTGTTCAAGATTGAGGCCGTATCAATTAGGATATTTCCTGCTTCATCCTTACGCTCCCTATTCTTGGTTTAAACTCTTTACTCATTTTGCTAAGATTTCTGTAAAACTTTCGAGTTTCGTTTTGATTTCTTAGCTCTTCTATGCTTTCTAACTGCTTTTCCTCATATTGCCTTGTTTTTCCTTCTATCTAATCTTTGTTCTTTTCTTATTCCTCCTTTGTTCTTTTTGTGCATTCAGCTTAATTTGTTTTTAGATATACTCTATTTTTGTTAACTGTTGCTTCTTGGCACTCCTCGTCAAACCATTTGTTTTGTTTAACTGGTTTGGTTTTCCCCAATATTTCCGTTGCCTTCTCAGTTATTATGTTTCTACATTTTGTTCACAATTCCTCCACATTTTCCCCCGCCTCCAGGCTCTCCAGTTGACTCTTATATTCTCTCACAGGCTTCTAAGAGCCAGGATAGAAATAGCAAGAAATGCGTTTGTAAAAATGAAAACAATTCTCTGCAACAAAGACCTTAGATTAGAACTGAGAGTAAGAGCACTGAGATGCTACGTGCTGGACATTAAAGCAAGAACACATAAATAAGTTACAGTCCTTTGAAATGTGGTGTTACAGGAGGATGCTTAGAATAGCATGGACACAGAAGAATTGCGAGAAATGGGCAAAGAATGCGAAATAAAAAACACAATAAAAATAAGAAAGTTACAATATCCGGGACACGTAATGAGGGGACAGCGATATGAACTGCTAAGGCTGATAATACAACGAAAGATAAGAGGAGGAAGGAGTATAGGAAGAAGGGGAGTGTCATGGTTGAAGAATTTAAGCGACTGGTTTAAATGTAGTTCTATAGAACTCTTCAGAGCAGCAGTAGATAGAGTAAAGATAGTGATGATGATATCCAACCTCCGATCGGGAGACGGCACTTAAAGAAGAATTCTCTCACAACGGTTTCAATGCGCAGATTATCAACATTAATTATGTCTTATTTTATATGTTTATCCTTCTTTAGGTTTGATATTCTTCCTCTGATTTTTACCATTATTAGAAAGTGGTCACTATCTATGTTTGGACCTCGGTAGCTTCTGACATCCATGAGGTCGGAAGAATGCCTTTCATCTATCAGTATGTGATTTATCTGGTTAACTGTTTTTTTTTCTCAGGTGATTTCACCCAAATTGGAATCACCTGAAAATCAAATGGAAAATTTTCCAGTTGGAAAAATTGCTCTTTGCTAATTTTTGCATTAAAGTCCCCAGATATTATTTCACTATCCATTCGCAAGGTCCATGTCATGCCGTGAACATCGATCATATTCTTTATCTAAAGTGTCGTAGAATTCATCTTTTTCGTCGTCTTCCTTTTCTTCCGTGGGTGCGTGTACACTAAGTAAGCTATAGTTAAAGAATTTTCATTTAAGACGTAGATAACATATTCTGTTGTTTATGGGTTTAAAGTTAAGGACTAATTGCTTTGCTTTTTTACTGTAGTATTTTCTCTCGATAATTCCTGAACTAGTCCATCTCATCTCTTGAATCGCATCAATTCAATCAATCGCTAATTACATCGGCTTTTATTTTATCTAGTTCTTGTGTTACCAATTTAAGACCGCATGAGGGATAGAGGGTTCGTACGTTCCATGTGCAGATCTGTAAATCGTTATTCCTTTATCTTTTGCTAGGTCGTCGTGAATTCAACAGTCCGGCTTTTCTTCTTTGTGCTTTTCGTAACAAGTTTTTTTAAGTGAAGGGGTCGTTAACCTTTTGCCCAACCTTCTAATCTTCGAAAGACCATTTCTCCCGCTCTCGTTTGCCTTTTTGTCACAAAATCATGAAGAAAGTTGGTGTAACAGATTTAGTACATTTTAGTGGTAAAAAATATTTGTATTTAACTTAATTGTAATTAACTTAATAAGATGGCACCTAAATTATATAGCAAATTTTTGCGAAATAAATTAAAAACTTACCTGAAAATGCAGCAAGATATTGACGGAATTTGGCAGGTTTGTCATCGGAGTTTTCCTGTAAAGACCAAAAACTATGTCAAAAATATAAAAATTTAAGGCCATTGGCCAGTTTTCACCTGTGCCTATGCAAGGAACTTTTACTGGTCGCTATCAGACGGTACAGCAGAACTATTTCTTTTAGATACTGTTACGGCAGTTCCGTACGATTTATTGCAAATAGAAAAAGTCCCTTGACGAAAAAAAAAATAAAAAAATTTAAATCTAGAATATTCTGTATGTAATTGAACATATCAACAATAATTTTTATTCTTTCTGTTACAATTAATAATTGAAAATACGCCTCGATATCATTGTTTGCGTCCAATACCTCGTCTCAAGTAAAACTAGTCGAAAATTTCCGTTTTTTGCAACTCGACAACTGGTCGTAAAGTTGTTATTTTTCGTATTTGGCCTACATTGCTTTCTCTAGAAGGCAGGTATATTGTCTACCTGGAAGTATGTCAATAGGTTTTATTGTTCTTGAAATACTTATTCAAAATATTTCAATTTAATTGTTTTATTTATGCATTTTTTCGTAAACATATGACAAAAAATGGTTTATTGCTGAAATTATGTTAAGAACTAACTCACTCTATGAAAGTTCGTTAAAAAGGGTATTATATGCTCGCTTCTCAAAACAGGCACTACTTCTCGTCAACACAACAGTGTAATCTCGGTCAGTTTGCAACTTTAAAACTCTCTTCGTATATAGCAGAAAAATAACAAACAAAATATTTTTGTAAATGTGCTACATAAAATAAATCGTGTGCTTTAAAATCGTCAAATATTCCAATCAATCCAAGTCTTCATATTCAACCAGTTCCATCCTCTGGCTCGCTACTTATAGAAAAGAGACAATTCACAACGGATTTAATTACAACACAACAACAACAAAACTATTAAAAACAACAATAAAACGATTTAAAATCTAATTTAGAAAGACGAATAGCTGAGCGAAAAAGAAAAATTGGTAACCAAGGTTCCGTATCTAATATTGTTTTAATAACTAGTGTCGAATCTGAACAAACAACCTTATCATTTCCTTAAAATTTTAAATCCATCCATATTCGATGGTCTTTGTAGCCTCGTTTGAACGTTTAGTGGAGATAGATATAAGAGAACTTAAAAAGCATGTCTCGTATATCTTGATGATACAATGATTACGTCCAAAAACTTTGATGAGCATCTGGAAACCTTAAGTATTTGACAGATTGAGCAATTTAAAGCTAAATTATAAAAAAATTTCACTATTTCCAAGAGAAGCAGCGTACTATCTAGGACATATTGCTTCAGTAGAAGGAACTAAAACGGATCCAGAGAAGATTTGAGTTGTTAAAGATTGGCCTTAGCTAGGAAATAAAAAGGAAATTAGAGGTATTATTGGATTTTGTTTGTATTATCGAAAATTTTTTTAAGATTCTGGTTGCATTGCTAAGCCTTATCGATTAACCAAAAACAACATTGAATTTTAGTGGACACCGAATTGTCAAAATGCTTTCGTAGATTTATAAAAACGACTTGCAACAGCACCTATCCTAACCTATCCACAGGAAGATGGAGAATTTCTGTTGGATTGTGGCGCATCTCAGAATGGTTTTGGCGCCATGATATCACAAATCAGGAAAGTAGAGGAAAAGTTATTGCATATTTTATTAAAACAATAGGAAAGGCTGAAAAGAATTACTGCAATACCAGAATAAAACTACTAGCTATTATAAAAGACCTAGAACATTTTCATACTTTCCTTTATAATAGAAATTTTATAATTGGAACTGACCATAGCGCTTTGTAGGATCTAATGAATTTTAAAAAGCCAGAACGACAAGTTGCTTGATGTTCGGTGGGTAGTCATAAAACACCTAAAGAAAAAGATAATGTAACCGAAGAAATAAGTCTCCAGATGACCATAGTTGACCAAAATAATGATAAAGACTTAAAAGTCATTCGAGAATAGTTTAAAACTGGAGTAAGTCCTATTTGGCAGGGAATAACCAAATGAAGTGAAACTATAAAGACATACTGGGCTCAATGGGAATCTATGTATATTTCTAATGGTCTATTACATCGAAAGTGGGAAGTTCCGA
The DNA here is from genome assembly GCF_040954645.1 of Diabrotica undecimpunctata. NCBI lineage: Eukaryota > Metazoa > Arthropoda > Insecta > Coleoptera > Chrysomelidae > Diabrotica > Diabrotica undecimpunctata. Next base: position 16,851,593 of record NC_092804.1, on the reverse strand, counting down.
TAGAGTATATATAGTTAAACAATTGCCAAAATCACACATTAAAAGTGTATTGCAAGAACTTCAAACCAACCTCTCTGGAGCACATTTTGAAGTCAAAAGAACATTTGACAGAATTCGAGACATATTTTACTGGATCAATTCTCGCCGAGATGTAGAAGATTGGTGTAATAAATGCGATTTATGTAACAGTAGAAAAGGTTCTAGAACAAAAAGTCGAGGTAAAATGGCACAATATCTTTCCCGAGAGCCGTTTGAACGCCACAGTGGATATTTGAATCTCTGTAATTCAAGAACAATTGATTTCTGAGTCTTGGGGCAATAAAAACTTTTGATCAGCATGACACAAGCTACCTCTCTGCAAAGTTTCAGCCTATTTACTTTTCCTAAAATACAAAAAAAAATTCAACAAAAGGTATTTTATTTTGGACTTTTAAATTGGTCTTACATTTTATTCTCAAATTTTTGTGCGATAAGTTTGAAACAAAATAAAACTGCAAGTTGTTTCATAGTGAACTAACTGTTAAACCTCAAGCTGAGTATGGTTTAAACTATGAAATTATGTATATTCATACCCTCAACAATTTTAAATAAATTTATCAACAAATTAATATTCTGTTAAATATTAACAATGTTGATAACACTATATGTATGTACGTAAATACAAGGCATTAATTAAAACTGAAAAAATGTATTTTTCTTCATATTGTTTGTATATTCTGACGTTTTTCAGATACTTGAGAACCTGATCTTTCATATACTCATTTTTCACTGTACTTTAATTCCTTGCTTTTTATAATTTGTTTCCTATTTTATTCTATCTAGTTTTCACCATTAGCTTCAAACACTTTCCTCTTTATGATCCTCTTTTATTCTTCATCAGACCAGTATTTTTTGTATTCTATAATTCTATTGTAGTTCTTTTGTTTGTGACTGCTTTAAGCAATAAGTTGTTTGCAAGTGATTTGCAAAATCTTGTCTGAATTTAATTCACCTCACCAATTTTGTCTCCCATTTAAGATTTTACATAAAAATATGTTAACAAATTCGAAGGCTGCAAATCAACAGTAAATGTAAATGAACAAAAAGGCATTCGCTCATCTACTTGCCTCTACTATTGTTAAAATGAAAAAAAATCAAATGATCTTTCAAGAAACAAGAATTGAGCCATGTATGCAATGAGAGTTTGACAGAAATTTTCGGTTAATGACAATGGCACATTAAGGATACATTTTTATACTTTTTGAAACAATGTTTATTGATCAACAAAATATTAAAATTTTTATTTCTCTTCTTATCTTTGACCTTCGTGAGTATTTTTGCTTTTTATTTCCTTCTTTCTATTCTAACCTCCTTTCTATTATTGGTACTTCTATTTGCATCACTACTGTACCACTACATTGCTTTTATGCATATACAAATCAAACTTGTCAAAACAATATTTATCATTTATTGGAGTTACATTTATTTACTGGTATTACAGTGTTGTACTTACTATTTATATAAAAATGATAGAATTGGCACAACTGGAGCTTCTCTCTGTAGTCCAACTATAGGTATTATTCTATATATTTCCCTGCTTTCCTTAATTTTTACTTACAACTCAATTGTACACATTAAATGCAGTTTAGCAATCATAATAAGCTAGGTACTTGCAGTTTATAGTGTAAAATAGCAATATACTATACTTCCAATATTTCTACTATTCATTCAATAGTAGAAATATACAATTTCTTCTAGTCTCCCCTTTTTCTCTGATTGAAGTTGTTTGTACTAAAACTGCTGTGTCTACTAGACTTAGGAATATACTGTACTTTTAATATTTTTAATTTCAGCCTAATTAATAAGTAATATTAAGTAATAGGCATAATTAACTGATGTACAGAAAAAGTTTTCTCAAACGTATATAAATAGAGAAAAAATATTATACAATAACAATCTATGGTATGCCAACGTAAAATAGTAAATTGTTTTTTATGATGTGAATACAGACAACCTAAAGTCTAATAATAAATAAATATCAATAATTACCGAAGATTCATAACCAGATTCCTGTACGATACTAGAATGAGCAGTATTGTCTATTAAAGAATATCTGTCTTGATTCATAATTTTAGCCTACACTAATATAATATCTACGAAATAACAACTCTTCCTTTTTAAAATTCACTTTGTTGTTTATGTTATCAGCTGAATGACGTTTAGATTTTGACTTTAATTTAATCATTATGTCGTGCTGCCACCTGTTACGTAAAATCGAAGCTTGAATTCAATATTCAATGCTCCTGATCTGTATGTAATTCAAACGTTTGTAGGTATCAGATTTGTCGCGGATGTTGATAAAATGTTATCTGAATTTATATAATTATCAATTAAATGTCAATTACTGGTTCTGATTAAATAATTGGCGTGTTATTTAGAAAATATAAGATAAATAAACAATAATCAATAGACTATTCCGAATAACAAACGAAAAAATTAATTGGTCAAAATTGTTAAAACCTAGGAGTTCCGACAACTAGGAAATCAAATTTTTAAAAAGAATATTATTTGCTAAATATCCCAACCCAATCCTTGATATTTCTTTTTATTATGAAATTTGAGATAAAACTCTGTAACAAGAGGGGATAAGTTAAGAAGGAACCTACCTACTATAAAAGAGATAGGTATAGGTACCTACTCAAAAATAGAATAACGATATGAACAAAAGAAGTTATAGGAGTCATAAAAATAAAATAAACGATTGAACATTGAAATAATGGATTTAGCATTAGCATACTTAAAGAGAGAAGAGATTTGGCACGGCCTATAGGCAGAACTCAAAAACGAGTGACTCTACTGAGTCCATAAATGAAAATGTAAAGGGGACAAGCAGAGAAGTGACCCCAGTCGTCGACTCTATCTCTGCCCCAAGGAGGTTTGCTTTTAAGATATTGATCCTAATCAGGGTCCTACAAGCAAACTGTCAGTACATTAAAGCGGCTTTCGCAGAACGTAGTGTAGTTATGAAAAGGGCGATTTGGTCCAGGACAAGAGTCCTGGATATACCAAGGTTTTTTTGTTCGGAAGCCGTCTAGTACAAACTGGTTGTACTACAGTCAATTGGCTTTTTGTAAATATATCTTCCGGTTATTCATGATACCCATTCGGGAATTCTGGCACCCAGTTTATAGTACTATATGTTTTTGGAGTCGCTTTGTAATTATCTAAAAGTGTTTTTGTCTATAATTTACTGTCTAACAGTAATGCAAAATATGGTTTATTTTTTCAGGTTCACTACTACAGAGTCTGCGTTATATGTATAGGTACATATGTCACGTATAACCTGATATGAACTAAGAACTACAATTTTCAATTGATCACTTTAAGTGAAATATGAAATAATAAAACACTCTGCCCGGGGGTTATGAGCGCGAGGACTGGGTGGATTGAGTAGCTCAGAAGCCGCGTTTATGCCCACAGCCGGTCCCAAGCCCGGATAAAAGAGAAGGGTTGATGGGCTAGGTTAGCATCCTATCCATTGTAAAAGAACACAAGGCTCAAAGAACCGATATAAAGCTTGGGAACCAGACGGAACCTAAGATGACGAACCACGCAAAGAAAAGGAAAATGAGAAGGAAAAATAAGCCCACAATTAGATTAGCAACATGGAACATCTTTCAACGACAAAGACCAAGAGATAATAGAAGAACTGATAAATAAAAACATAGACATTTGTGCAATCCAAGAAACCAACAAGAAAGGTAAAGGCCAAAGAGACTATAACCAATATTTTCTAGCATACAGTGGTGTGAAGAAAGAAGAACGAGCACGAGCAAGTGTAGGAATACTTGTAGACATAGACATAGACATAAAAAAATTTAAAGACAACATAAATAACTGCCGTTATTATCTCCGATAGAATAATACATATGAACATCACAATGGATTACCAAAAATTAAATGTCATATCTATCTATAGCCCCGAGGACTGCAAACCTAAGGAGGAACGAGAGGCATTTTACGAACAATTGCAAACCATCCTGGATGAAATACCTCATGAACAACCCTTAATTCTTCTGGGTGACTTTAATGCACGAATCGAAAATGAAATAGATCCAGGAGTAAATGAAAACCATGAAATGATTAATGAAAACCATGTATGACAACATCCAAATACCCACTACAATGTAAGTAGTACAAAGCTTAAAAACAAGTAAAGCGGCGGGATCTCTTAATGACACAATCTGAAAGAACAAACACCTAAGACGAGACGCAAAAACAAGAACCTATAAAACAGCAATTAGACCTATATCAACATACACGGCAGAGACAAGACCAGACACATCTAAAACGAGACGACTACTAGAAACAACAGAAATGAAAATATTATTTTATCCCAATGGGATTCCAAACTGTGAGAATATTAATTTTAAGCACTTTACTACTGTTTCCGCAGTTTTGTCCTTTACTGGAATTACCTCAAACCATTTTGAAAAATAGTCTATCAAAACAAAGTAAGAGTTACCACCATAGTCAAAAAAATCGCTAGCTACTGTTTGGAAAGGAAGCTCAGGATTATCTCTTAAAATTAATGGTTCCTTGACATTATTGTTGCTAAATTGTTCACAAGTCTTACAATCCTCCCAGTCCTATCAGGGAGAATGAATCATTCCCTGCCCTCCACAGATTCCAGGTGTTTCTTGTCCCGGGAAACTAGTACCTACCTGCTCAGGGTCTCTTGTCCAGGGTCACGGATGAAGACCACAACGGCATTCAAGGCGGAGAAGAATACCTTCGGTACGGCGAGAATGGCGGAAGTGGCACCCCCTAATTTTAGGGTTAATATAAAATCAGTAGCGTCTGATCCAGAGTGGACGGCTGAATATACACTCACCAACCTGTCTGACCAGCGTGGTGTTTTATGGTCAACACCTTCCTTCTCAAATGGCGAATACAAACCCGAACGGAACTGGTCCTCAGGTAAGTGGTTCACATTGTGGCAAATCCTACACCTTATCTAATAAGGTTAGTCTCATCGGATCTGGGGGAGACAATAGTTCGGCAATACAGACAACAAAAAATGTATATCTCAACTTTCAATGTAAGATCTTTGTCTAAAGACGAGAAACTCTATGGATTAGAGGAAGAAGTTAAACACCTGCAACGGGACATAATCGGACTATCGGAGGTAAAAAGAAAAGGTGAAAACTGCATCTCGCTAAGTCCGGAAACATATTGTATTTTAAAGGTGGAGAAAACGAAAGTTTAGATGAAGTTGGTTTTCTGATTTCGAAAAAATACGCTCATAAAATTGAGGAATACGTAGGAATAACAGAAAGAATTGCTTTATTAATCATAAATATCAGCGAAAAGGTCACTTTAAAAACAATTCAGATTTATGCGCCAACATCTACACACACAGACGAAGAAATGGAAGAATTCTATGAACACCTCACAGAGTCCATGACGTATCGAAACACTACTTACACGATTATAATGGGCGATTTCAATGCGAAAATGGGCAAAACACTAGAAGAAAACGAAAACTGTATTGGAGAATTTGGACATGGAGTAAGAAATGAAAGAGGAGATCTATTGGTTAACTATCTAGAAAACAACAAATTATTTGCCATGAACTCTTTCTTTTAGAAAAAACCACATAGGAAATGGACGTGGATGTCGCCAGATGGGAACACTAAAAATGAAATTGACTACATACTAAAAAATAAAAAGAACATTTGTAATTTAGCACACTTTAATAACTCATTAGCTGCCACAATTTTAAGTTGATGCCATTGTGCAAAGTACAAAGTTATTAACATTTATAAATTACTGCAAAATAAAGGTTTTTGTAACTATCTTGGTGAATTTCAAATACCTGTATAAGATTTTTATATGAAATCAATGATTTTTCTCAGATAGGCTGGTGTAATATGCCACCACCGATGGCAGTAGATAAGAAGAAAAAAAACTTTGCAGAAATTCTACAAGAAACACTAGAAAACGTAAACAGTTGGAAAGGTATTATATTGATGGTCTCTCATGCAAGAACTGGAGGAAAAGACAGTAACAAAATAGTTGGTCCATATGGAGAAAATGTCTTGAATGAGAATGGAACAAAACTGGTTGACCTATGTCAACCACGTTCCATTCTCATGTTAGGTTAAATTATATCTTGTTTATTAGGGTCTGTCAGGTAATAAATAATTTATTACTTTATTAAAACCATCAAGTTGATACTTCGTCGAAACATCCACATTTCATAAAGCACTTTTCATTTCTCTAAAAGTTTCTATTGGCAACAACTTCCTTGCCTGTTCATATGTACATTTTTAGAAACAGTTAATTTTAATTCACTCAGATACCTACCTATTTGTAAGTGAATTATGGCACTATTAAATACGAAAAGAAATGATCTTACTTTAAAAGAAAAAGTTAATGTAATTGAATACGCGAAATAATCCAAGTGTAGTCAAATCGAGCTTGTTAGAAAGTTTCGAATTTTTACAAGCTCAGGTAAGCAAATTTTTAAAAAATCCAGATAGTTTCATCAAAGATTGGCGAGCTATCAGACAAGAGGACGCAATGAGCCCTGTCTTATTCCGCTTCTTATGTTTATAGGTTCTGTAAGTTGTCCATCTATTCTGACTTCTATTTTGTTGTTTTGGTAAATGTATACCTTATACCTTATTATCCTTATAAGTATATTACACGTATAGGACGGTTCCGATTAGCCTTTTTAATGCGCCGTGTCGAGGATAAGAATTTCTCCACGCAGTAAGTCCTCTACGTAGTTTCACATAGACTTACAGTCTCAGATCGACACAAACGGCATTTCTTAGTTGAATAATAAAAACAATAAAATAAAGACTGTCTGTATTGACTACAACTGGCTAAAAGTTTCATTTCCTAATGCTAAATAAGACATAAAAATGATCCTGTTTACTGTTACCAGAAATGAGGAGTTGTCAATCAAAATCAACCATGTCCACCTTAAGAAGTTTTAGGGAAATCGCAAAAAACGTATTAGTAAATAACCTTACATGAAAAATCGGATAAATTAGCATATATCATTTTATTTATTGAAATTAACTGACTCTTAGTAAATATTTCAAATCTGAAGGTACAAATAAACCTGTAAATACATTTAAAAAAAAAGGACATGTTCTTATTTGATTGGACTTCATGGACGTTGATAGAAGGGGTTGATAAAAAAAAACGACACTTTCCACAAAATATAAATATTTAAATGTGTAGTCCAATGTCAGGTTCTAGACAATCACAGGATTCGTCCACTTCGTCAGCATCAATTTCGTCGTCCTGGACTTCCACTATTATGGTCTTATACCAAGATAAAAAGTCATGTTTCTGCCAGTCATCACCATACATTTTCACAAGTAACGTCTCCACGTCCTTCTTCTTAGCTGCCTTCACTATATTGCTCAGTGGAAGTGACTCTACAGGAGTTGAGAACGACCTTGTAGAATGCCAGCCTTTTTTTTGAGGCTTGTTGTAGGTTTCAAAATCACTTTCAAACCTAAAATTCTGTGCCGATTTCACTTTGATAACAGTAAGTTCTTGTCCATTGCGGTTGACAGCTTTCTCTTTCCTCACAAAAATCCTCTTCCTTTCAGATATCATTTCAATGTTTTTAAATCGTGTAGCCAAACTTTTAGCATCAATCAATCCCCAATCCTCTCCAAGTTTCCGTACTTCTCCAACAGAACTATATACATTGTAGTACTCTTCCTTTGTTGCAATGGTAGGCTGCTTCCTGAGTAACTTTTCAACCCTTCCGAACACCCGATCAGCGGGGAGGAAGCTATGCCCGCGAACAGGGTATGTTAGAACAATCTCCTCTAAAGCAGTTTGCACTGATCCTAAGTAATACACTAATGTGTGAAGAACGGCATTGTTTTTGTTTTGACCGGCACACCCATCACAGAACAGATTCAGTCTTGTTACATTTGAAAAATTAGCGGAGTTCAAGAAATTTATAAGTGCAGATGAAACTTCGGTCGCACCCCTTCCTGCAAGTTCTTCAGTCCATACGTAAAATATGGGGTTTTGTGCGTTTGATGCTACAATGCAAAAAGAGTAAAAACTTAATTGTCTTTTGTAGAACGCGTCTTGAATAGGAGTTTTGGGAAGTGCTTGAATTTGCTGGAGATCAAAACAGAAAGTAACCTCATTTTCTTTGTTTTCCTTTAAGAGCCCATAAAAAGCATTAGCTCTTAATCTGTGTATTCTTTTCTCCATCATAAATTGGTTGACCACTACCAAGTCTTTCACAGCTTTATCCTTCTCAATTTTCAGCTGAAGATCTATTTTATTGCATGTACTGCAAACTCAGAAGCTAATTCATTGAAAACTCTCCTAAACATAGATTTCTTAACTTTAAGATTATCAAGTACAGAATCATTGTATATTAGCCACAACTTCTTAATGTTTAAGTCTGCACCAAGATAAATCCTTTTCGATTTTTTTCGATTATAGTGGCTTTCTTTTCCTCTTAAATTTCTCAAAAAAAGGAGGACTGATTCCTTGTTCGCAGCAGATTTGTGACTCTTCCTCTGATCTTTAACAGCCTTTCCCTCTTTCACCTTTTTAGAAATATTAGTCAATCTTGTTCCCTTCACCATGGTAATATGCATGAAAAGTTTCCTACACACAGGTATAACTTTACCGGTTGATGAAAGTATAGAATATTGTACACTAAAACTTTTAGCCTTTGATTTTTCAGAGGTAGGCCTAGGCCTTCGCCGCTTTATGTTACGTTGATTTATCCAACTGGCAATGGTGTTATCTTGCGTGTTTTTGTCAGGTATTTTGTAGAGGATATTTCGAACAAAAATAGCATCTATAGGCCTAACTAATGCACATTTCATACCTTTGTTCATGTGTTTACATGGAACAAACACACGACATCCCACTGAGTACTGTATCGCTTAAGCTTGGCTCTAGTTTTTTTATCCACAGTCTTTTTATTTTTACGAGATCCTTCATTGGCATCGCCCACTCTCACTAAGTTTTCTTCATCCATGGAAAATTTCAATTTTATTTAATAAAAACTACTATAATAATATTAAAATTAAACCACAGTGCAATACAAACTCAATACTCGCTATCGACATAACCTAGAGAGAAAACACAGACAATGTGTTGACATGGTCAAATCACGTGACCAAATCGGGGCACTCCTATTAGCTGAATGTACATGTGGTGGTATGATTGAAACCAACTGTGGACATGATTTCATTTGATTTGGGAACCTAATATTGTGTATTCATTTTAAACAGGACATGATTTTTTTTAACCGAAACCGAAAACACCATAGAATAGGATTCACTCTGTATATTATGAAACAGCTGCTAACTCATTTTTTGATTTTTATGGACATAATTGATTTTGATTGACACCTCCTTAAATATTCTTCTTCTTCCTGTAGTGTCTATCAGTTTCGGATGTTGGCGACCATCATGATAATCTGTATTTTGCAAACTGTGGCTCTGAAAAGATTTGTGGTTGTTGTGTTGAACCATGTTCAACACGTTCAAGACCAGCTGCTTGTTTTACCTTTTTATGCATATTAAATATATCGTGTGTTTGTTCCAATAACTCTATCTCTTCACACTGTGTTTTTAACCAATTTTCTTTGGCCTTTCGTATTACGGTTCTTATTTGTCTCTGAATATTTTTGCACATTCTTTGGTTCTTCTTTGATTTTCTTCTTTCTCCCATGAGTTGTAGTATATTGTCGTACATCCAACTTTCCCTCTTCTTTATTTTCTATTAGATGTTCTTCTCTGATCTTGTTAAAAGTTTCACATATATTCTGGAGTGATTTTTCTGGATCATATGTTTGCTCCACGTTACTTAGCTTTTCTGAAAGAATACGCGCGTCTGTCTCCTTTGTTTCCTTATCTTTTAGTCTTCTCATATCACATTTTTTGTTACTATTCTTTTTTGTAACCTTTTTAAATTAACCAGAAATATAAAATAGAAAATTATAAAAATATTGTACCTAATACTAAAAAATGTATAGGTTGGAATTTTTGTCTAACAACTCTACCCTTGTCCCCATAATTTACAAAAAAAATGTAGAACATGTCGCATGAGCATTCTTTTGTTTTATTACTTCCATTTAACTCATACAGTTTACGTTTAGAATAAGTTTTATCAAATAGTTAATGGTAATTTTACTTAACATCGTAACAAATTGCTACATTTATGATGTAAACATATTCAAAAATATGTCTCTAAACATTATATGCATAATAAAGTGCATCGCAGGCATTCCCCGAATTGCCAGTTTTTCATATAAAAAGGTAAAGGGCGAGTTTGTAGTCAGTTCAGAATCGAAAATGGATAAAAAACAGTTCACTTCGATTTTGTTTTGTATCCTCGTAGGGAGCACTTTGGGGCATGGTAAGTTTCTGTCGAATAATTTATGACCTAATTATTATAAAACTTTTATTTTTTCTTTAAAAAATTAAAAAAATGTATTACTAATGGTATTCACAAATATATCTTTTGTGAAGTTCCCTAGACATAGTATTCTTCTTCATACTCTGTAGAAGTAATTATGTTCTTTATTGCAAATTGATGCCTCTATAGAAAGTTATTACTCCCATCTTCTGCGCTATCAGTTGATACTTTCTTCTACCGTTTGGAGATTTCTCCCTTGATATCTATATCAATCTGGCCTCCTTCATTCTATTTATTAGATTATTCCATTTTTACGTTCAGTGTTCATTCGTTTATTCCGTATATATTACATTTTATTTTGATATTTTCATGTCTTAATCGGTTTCTCAGCACATTTCCTGTAAGTTTTCTTCTCAGAAGAATTTCTTGACTAAGTTCTTCGCAGTTTTAAGCTAGTTGAAATGGTTGTTAGGTATTGCGTATTCCTGTCTAATCGCGTTCTTTAGTAATGCCATGAAGCATGAATGATTTTATATCGGTCTAAGATCGATCTAAGAACATGCCCTTGCTATGATATCTTTCTTAACTTAAATCCCTAAAGCCAAACTGGGTTTCATCTAGATTCCTTTCGCAATGACTAATCAGTCAATAATATGTCTCTTTTTTTCACACTATCACAGGCTTTTTGGTAATCTATAACGGCTAAACAGAAAGAAAGATTATATTCGTTTACCTTTTTTATTAGAATTCTTAGTGTGTTCAAGTGGTCACAAGTGCTGTAGCCTTTTCTAAATCCAGCGTGTTTTACTAGATTTTACTCAAACAATTTCCATATTAGCATGTTGGTAATGACTTTAGTAAATGTTTTGTATAGTTGTGAAAGAAGCCGAGTTGGCCGATAATTTTTTAGTTCCACGTGTCACCATTTTTGTGATTTAAGATGGTGTTAGCGTTGTTTCACTGTTGAGGTACATTTCCCTCAAATAAACATTTATTAAAAAGCGTTTTAAAATATAGGATGGCTTCTTTCAACATTTCTATCATAGGTCCATCACTTCCAGCGCTTTGTTCCTTTTCATTTCTTTGATGGCATGTTACATTTCTCCTTAACTTATTTTTGGCATTATTTTTCCAGGTATATTTCCAGAGTGTCTAAAGAAAGCCATTATTATTCCTCTTCATAAGGGTGGTGAAATTGAATACCTGCACTATAGACCTATTGGCTTACTAGAGTGCTATCCAAAATTATTGAGAGACTTCCTCTTCTGCTAGCGCCTATCCTTTATGGATGTTGGCTACCACAATGGCCCATCGTATTTTATTAGCAGCTGTTCGAAATAGGTATGTGGTGGTCATACCTGTCCACTGTCTCAAATTCTTAAGCCAGGATATTCGGCGGCGTCCTGGTCCTCTATTTTCTTCTATTTTCCCTTCTAATATCAATAGTAGGATAGTATGCTAACTTTCTTTCTTTAATGGATTTTAAAACTTCAGGTTCTTTTTGTAAACGTTGCATTACTGCGTCGTTAGGTATATGATGTACATATGATATTCTGAGTATGCGACGATAGCACCACATCTCGAAAGACTGCAACCGTCTGCAAGACGCATCAGTGAGTGTCCATGCCTCTGCTCCATGCATAAGAACAGGAAACACATAACAATTAAGGATTTTGAGTCGGAGATGTAAGTTCAAGGTTAAATTGCAGAGAACTTTCGTCATCTGTTAGAAGGCACTCCTTGCTTTTTCGATCCTACATTTAATCTCTGATCCCAGCTGTCTGTGATGTTGCATCCTAGGTATGTTATTTTTTCTGTTCTGTTCAATACCTCATTATCTGCCATAAACTTTGCATCTGTATCTTGGTTTTTGCTTATGATCATAATTTTCGTCTTCTTATTATTAAGTTTCATTCCATATTTTCTACCGATCTTAACTACTTGATCTATCAGTCTTTGTAATCCTTTAGCACTATCCACAACAAGGACTGTCTGTCGTCTGCGACTGTGTCGTCTGCATATCTTAGATTATTTATTACTTCACCGTTAACAATCACGCCATCAGTCGTTTCTCCTAAAGCTTCTCGAAATAGATGTTCAGAGTACGCATTAAACAGCAAAGGCGAGAGTATGCAACCTTGTCGTACTCCTCTTTGTATTGGCACTTCATCGGATAATTTATTGTCTACTCGAATATTGGCTACTTGTTTCCTATAGAGATTTATAGATTGAGAGACTTATAAAAGCCCAACTTATGTCCTTTTCCGTTAAAAGCAACATTTTATCACAAAATCAGTTCAGCTTTTTATGTAATAAATGTACCAGTCTATGCTACATGAAGTTTACCAAGCACCCAATAATAATCTTTACACTGCCACTGTTTTTTGTGACTATGCCAAAGCTTTTGATTGTGTAAATTACGACGTTTTGATAAAAAACTAAATTTCTACAGAATTCGATTTAATTCTTTAAATTGGTTTAAATCTTAATTAGGGAATAGGAAACAACTGATTAGAGCAGATGATACTGACTCTAGTCATAAAAGTATGTGAAGTACCACAAGGTTCAGTATTGGGTTCTCTACTTTTCCTTATCTTTATGAATGACATCCCTAATTTAAAAATCACCTGGAAAAACTTTAATATTGCAACTCTTCATGCAACTATAACTTTTCTGATCTACTTTTAACGTGGATAAGACAGTAGAATTATCCTATAAAGGATCTCTTCCACCCTTGCTTCATAATAACAGCCAGATCAGTATCGTCGATTCTGTAAAATTTCTTGGTACTTTTATAGATAGTAACCTTAAATGGTCCCTTCATATTGATTTGTTAAGGAAGAAACTGCCAGAAGAAACAGGAAGAAACTGTTATGCAATAAAATCTGTTTCGAAGGAAATCAAATTAGCATCTTCCAAAATAACATATTTTTCTTTGTTCAAGTCTCATCTTCAATGTGGTCTTCCTTTTTGGGGTCCTAGTACAGCTGCCTAATCTGATGTTATTTTTAAATTACAAAAAAGAGCAATATGGTATTGTATCTGTCTGGCCTCAGAAGAACAACACATTGCAGAAGCTACTTCAAAAATCACGGAATTTTAACGCTTTCCTTTCCAGCAAGACCTAATCATGACTACTCCCATCTCCCTTTACAAGTTAAATTTGCAACATCTTTCCCCAAGTTCCATAAAATGACAAAAGCCTATCTATCTATTTGAAAGACCATATTATTCAGTAGAAGAGTTACTTAACGAATAACTAAGAAATTACAGAACTTTTGTGTTAAAGTAACAAAAGTATTTTTATCTATAGCAACTTTATGCAGCAACTTCAACTTCGTAGGTTCGTAAGGTTTTATTATGCAATTTGCAATTTATTTAAATTTTGCAATGGGTTGTTTATTTTATTATCTTTTATTTTGTGATATTGTCTATTTAAGTAATTTCAGTAAAATGTAATTGTTGTTGCTATTTTTATAAGCTTTGTTCATAAAAGTGTACAATTTTCAGTGACAGTAAAGCAGATTTCTATTCAATTCTATTCTACTTCTGAGTTAACATTTTTGTTATGATTCTTTTCAGGTTCTGTTTCGAAGAAGCAGGTAGATCATTTATTGATATGTAGAATGTTTCGATTGATTTTGTGATTTGAGCAATTACTATTTTTATTGGGAATAAGCCACAATGTAAGTTTAAAATAAGTTTAATGACGTTTCAATTTCCACTTCGGAAATCGTTTTCTTTGTATTTTGAGAACGATTTCCAAAGTGGATATTGAAACGTCAATAAACTTATTTTAAACTTAAATTGAAGAGGTTCAACAGTGTCGGTTCCAGTACGTCTTCTTGCTTTAATATTTTGATTAATATTGAAATGTTCTCAGTGAGAACTCAGTGAACACATTTTGTAATCTGACAGTTGCTGTTGACGAGTTGCCTAGATTGTTGCCTTTACTAGTCAAGTGTATTTTTGAGGGATGTTAAAGCTAGGCAATATTTTTGTTGCAAATGTTTGAAATCTATGAGTATGTTGTGGTCGTAAATGTCGTATTCCTACGATTTGTTTAGAAGTTTTTTCACTGTGAATAGATGGTCAGTTGTAGAGGTCCTTGTCGAAAACCGGTCTGATATTTATTATATAGTTTGATATAATAAGAACTATTTTTTTTTATCAATTCCTCGCCACCAGATTTCCAAATCTACCGAAGTTATTTGTGTTTCGGAAGTACCACTAATTTGTAGATCATTATCATGAGTGATGATAATATCTGGCTATTATTTTTACACGACGATGTAATACTTAATAGGGGCAGAACATTCCAAAATTTACAAAGAGCAAAAACAAAATCTTTCATTTTGAGTTCATTTAACGTTTTTTCTATATGCTGTTCCTTTGATATGGTTTTTGGAAGCAGGTTTTTCTTGCAATCTTGCTTGGCAAACTGAATAATCTGCGAATTCATTGGTTGAATCAGTAAAAGTTGAAACATCGCTGTGATGCATTTATCTTCTGTTGTTAGTTCTTCTTCAGACGGATGACCGGGAGTGTTATCAAGAAGCAAAAACACCTTTTGTTGAAAATTATACTCTTTCAACCATATATTAACTTTTCGCATGAAGCATTTATCGAACCACATCGTCATAGTATACAGATAAATGAATGTTTTTGAATGCACGTGGTTTATTAAATTTTTTAACGACCACCATGCACATAGTAACATGTTATTCACTCGTCTCAAGTCCAGGTGCATAATTTTCGTTACATGAAACCACTTGCCAAAGTCTTGAATGATCTTTATTGTATATTTATGACCGACTAAGATCTAAATTTTTCACTTATTGTAAAAATCTCAATTTAAATGGCTTGTGCAGGTAAAATCGTTAGAAAGTTTTTCTTCCGTAATAGTTACGATTCAACAGCGATATGTGTGTCGGATTACAGGGGTGCTGCATTAGACAGTGGCCGGATTACCAGGGGTTTACTGTAATTTATACATTGTCTCTAATAATTATAGTGCGCAAAGTCTCCGTATAGCTGAGACCGTTGATTGATTTTTTAAATCTACTTTTACCTGTACTATGCACTTAGAATTGTTTTTTTACTTAAAAAAATCCTCTTACACAGTTTTATTGTAATTTCAGATTACCAACGGGCAAAATATTTTGCGCCCCAATCAAGTTCTAAAATCTCTCATCTTACTAAACGAGCTGCCGACGACAAGACCTGCCATTTAGATTGTACAGGAGGACCTGATAAACCTTCAGGAGATTTCGAATTCTATTTTAACGCAACAACACATTTAGTGGCCGTCGTCAATGTAAAAGCTAGAGTAGCTTGGATTTTCGATATCAATGCAAATATATCACTGTTAGTAAACGGTAACAATGGGGGAGGTATTGTCCTTGATATTACGACTGGTAACGGAATATACATCGAATCCAGTGATAATCCTCACCTTTGGACTGCCGGTAAATCGTTCGAAGACTACTTTTCAAGTCTAGTTTCCTTGAAAGGACTGCTGGAATTAAATATTGGAGTTAAATTTAATACAAAAACACTTAGTAAACCTCAATCAACAGCAATTGGGCAACTTGTTATCAAATTGTCTATAAATCTAGACTTAAGTCATGATAATAGTGCTGGTCTCAATCTACTATTAAGAATTGGGCAGAAATTCCAAAATTTACATTCAGGAAGTCTAAATGGCCTATCGAAAATAGTTTCTGGAACTGTAGCTCATTTAACAGGAGATATTGAATTTTTAATTACTGTTCTGGAAGGTTTATCTATTATTGTGGAAAAACTTGGTGGTATATCTGCTTTAATCAAGGCTGGCGTGACATTAGATCTAAACGGAATTCTAGGTGCAGATAACGGTATCGAAGCTCTTATTAATATCATTCTTTCTTTAGGAGGTAAAATTGATCTGGCACCCTTGGCAAGTCTTCTTAATGACGTAGAGTCTCTTTTGGCAGTAATTTTACAATTAGGAGGAGGTTTAATAACAGGAGTTACTGGTGTTGTAAAAGTACTAGTTGCAGTTCTGGGACTAATTTCAAAGAAACTTGATCTTAAAGATCTTTTGCAAACACTTATTGAATTTTCTGCTGCCAAAGGCAAAGGTGTAACCATAGAGATTAAGGTATATCTTAATGCCTTATTGAACGTCTTAAAACAACTAAATCTTGGAGAACTATTATCTGGACTCGTTTCAACATTGGAGAAAATTCTAGGTGGAACGTTGATAATACTTGGTGTCAACATTGGGGCAATATTGGACCTTTTAATATCCGTAGAAATGTTAAAACTTAACCTAATCGTAAGAGTATTATTGCTGCTTGCATCAGTTGTAAAAACTGTAGTATCACTTCCGGCTCTTCTCATTCATCTAATAGGACTCTTAACCTCAACAGTTGGAATAACTCTTCTGTTCACTCTTGGACTCGTCAAAAACATTTTGTCAGTAGGAGACATTATTAAGGAAATCTCCAAGGGCAAATTGAAAATTATCGGAAGTTTATTAAATCCAGATGTAACTGTACTACTTCGCAATATTCCTATCGTTGGAAATATATATATTGAAGTTAATGTTGCCGTTAAAGATGCTAGCGGTGGCAAAGAGGACTTGTCATCATCACTAAAATCTGATCATAGCTTCTTACTTCAAGTTGTAGTTTGGGTTAAGGGATTACTAGGCATCGATGGAGTTACCACACCTAAAGTTGAAACTACGACTGCTTCTTCTGGAGGCTTGTCTGGAATAATTGGAAAAGTAGTTGGTGGAATCTTTGGCGACCAGTAAGTTCAACTTTTTAATTTTATAATTTAAATACTCCTTTATGCTAATATTTTAAGCCGAGCTGATGCTTAAAGTAGCTCGTAGACTTTTAATATTATTATTAATATATGCCATTTTATAACAGTTTGTATAGAGTTCGAAATTATAGTATCTGCGAAAGAAATCGTTGTCCTTACTGACACTTTTTTTACAAAATGTTAAATACAAACTATATGACCAGTGGCGGCTCGTGACCTCAGTATACGGGTAGGCAATACTCGACACGTATATCTTTATATATATATATATATATATATATATATATATATATATATATATATATATATATATATATATATGATATCTAAGCCGTTTAAAAAGCCAACCATTACACTTGCACCATCGTCGTAAATTGAACAATCAATTTATTTTTTTAATCATATGACTCAAGAACGTTTGTAATTAAACTATATAGAGCATCAGCAGATCGATTTTCGATAATATCAAAAACCCCAAAAATCTTTCTGTTATCTGACCGATTTAGTTAACAAAACGGATTGTTAAAATAAAACTGTGATTTTTCGGTTATACCAGCATTATCGTCCGCTAGTATAGAAAAGAATTGGGCTTCAATAATTTCTCTTAAAATTTCATTTTTTATATACCTAATCAGCAAGACAATCTATTAAATCGTTTTGTATTGTTTTTGACAAACCCGTGAACATTCGTTCTGTTTTTTTTTTAATATAATCCTACATTTCCTAATTGCGTTTAACTGCCAAATTAAAAATTTCTTTAAAATTATCCGTATTTGAAGAATTATGGCTCACATTCCGTCCGCGAAATGCAAAATTCTTGTTTTGCTAAAATAATCGTAACATCAATTTCAATATGAAAATAAAATTCTGTTTTTTCTAACTTCTTCATTATATAACTTATTGGATTAAGTAATATGTCCAGCTGAAGCACTGTCAATAGTTTGCGTATTTTTTTCTAACCTTTTAAACCTAAACAATTATTTAAATAATGTATTTTCGAAGATTAATTTTTTTTGACACTCGCTGATAAATTTTTCAAATTTGAATATCTCTTACTCACCCAAAGATATTGATTCAAATTTGAAAGCAGTAAATAAGGCCAACAAAAAAGTAAATTTCTAAAATTACCCCCGCACCATACGATATTTTTTTAAACGATCTCTAAAATAGTCGATTATCCTCCTTATCTGTGGAAAAAATTTGTAAATTTGTCAAAGAAAGGCCCATTACAATAATAACCTTTCTGGATTTTTGCCCCTTGATAAAAGTATTTCAATTAAACTGCAGATTAATTGTTTAAAATGGTCATAGTCCGAAGCCCATGAATTTCCCCGAATTCATCGCCTATGAAAGTGATAAAATCACTGACTAGCCGTGAAGCCGTGTTGCTCCTAAAGCTCCTCTCAACTACTACTTACTAGGAGCGCAAAATATTGACTTCGAAAAGAATGAACTAAAACTTCGGAGAGAATATAAAAAAAATAGTTCTTTTATTTTAAATAGGTATTATGTCAAAATTTATAAATCACAATTTTGAAATAAATAATTTATAATAATAAATAATTTATTATTGTACATTTGAAGAGGTTAGGCGGCACCTACCGTGCCTATCCTGACGATCTGCCCCTGTATATGACCCTAATAAATTTAAAGTACGTAAGCAACTAACTATATTTTCGTTTTTTTGTGTTATTTCTTCTTCTTCTTCTAGTTCCATGACCGTTATCGATCGTTGGATATCATGTTGGCTACCATATTCGCTATCGTGACTTTATTGACAGCAGCTCTAAATAACGATGTAGTTGATTTTCCATACCATTGCCTTAGATTTTTCAGCCATGATATTCTTCTTGTACGACGACCACGTTTATCTTAGATATTTCCCTGAATGATTAGAAGCAAAAGTTCATATTTTTCAGAGTGCCTCATAATGAGACCGCTTGAGTCTCTTTATTATACAGACTATTTATTATATTTGGTTCAGCCGTCTAAGGACGTCCTAATTTCTAACTCTGTGGACCCAGCTTATTCTTAGTAGTCGTCTGTACGCCCAGAACTCAAAGGCTACAAGCGTTTACGCATGGCCTCACTCAGAGTCCAGGCTTCTACTACTTACAGTAGCACTGGAAAGATGTAGATATATGTTATTCTAACGTGAAGGTCAATACTAAGATCGTGGCTGCAAAGTACATTCCTAATTTTTACAAAAGCAGCTCAGGCTTGTTCTATTCGGCTTTTAATTTCTACTGTTTGATCCCAGCTCTCATTGATATTACTGCCAAGATACATGAGTTTCTCTACTCTGACCAGTACAGCATCTTCGACTTTTATATCGTCATCGTGTATATAATTTTGTTTGCTAACTATCATATATTTATTTATTTTTCCTTTTTGTAATTATGGTTTTTATTTCAATTTTCCGTTTTGTTAATTTTTAGATAGTAAGTCTGTGCATAACCCTCTCACAGGAAAATTATTAGCACCGTATTTTTAATTTCACCGATTTTTAACTACTTTAGAATTTTATAAATAAAATAATAATTGTTTTTAAAAAACAAGTTTATTTGGGAAAAAATTATAAGTCGGGTTATACTTAAATAATTAAATAATGGTAAAATATGCAGATGACTTCTGCATTTACTGTGAAACAAAGAAGAGAGATGAAGCTTTTGGATTTTTAATGGATACCTACAACGTTGTAGAAATATGGTTGGAAGAAAATCACCTTCAGCTGTCGGCCACAAAATCAGCAGTGACCATTTTCAGTAGACATAATATTCCCAATATCGAAACATTTATAGTAAAACAGCGAGAAATTCCTTTTAAAAAGGTAATTAAATATTTGGGCATTATACTGGATCACAAGCTCACATGGAAATTTCACATAGAATATATGTTAAATAGACGTGAAAAAGGCCTAAACTTTCTGAAAATGACAACTAAAACTTGGTGGGGAACAGATGTTCAGACTTCCTTACCTTTTTATAGAACTTACATTCGCTCTATCATAGATTATGGATGTTGGTTATATGGATCTGCCAGCAAGAACTTACTTAACAAATTAAACATATTTATAAACCAGTGTTTGCGTATCTGTATTGGTGCCATGAAGACAACTCCTATTGAGCTCCTTTATGTTGAAGCACGTGAGCCTCCAATTTCTCTTAAAAGACATTTCTTGGCCGAAAAATTTTTACTTAAAATTAAACACCAGAACACTTTCCTTTATACCGAATTAACAAATTTAAACAATTATGATTTAACGAATAAATATTGGATTAAGAAAAATTCTCCAACCATATGTGAAGCTCTTAGAGAAAACACAGTTTGTGCTGATGAAGCTATTAATTTAAAATCACACACAGATATAAATGATTTTGAAGCTCTTTTTTATAGCGTTAAATTTATTAAACCAAATTATGTTAACACTGGAAGAGCAAATAACAACATTATAACAAGCATCTTATCCAATTGGGATTACTACAGTACTATCTACACGGATGCCTCCAAATCAGAAGACGGTACAGGATGTGCCTTTTACATCCCCATGGAGAAGGTAGAAAAAATGTTCAAATTAAAAGCAAATATTTCCATATTTAGTGCGGAAGCAATTGCCATATATCAAGCCCTACTTTTTGTTTCTAACAGAGATTCCTCCGTTATTATTGTTTCAGATTCCATGTCAGTTCTCACAGCCATTAACCAACCTTTTGTTCCAACCACATACTCCAATCCCTACATAATATTAATTAAAAAATTAGTTAAACACTTTAAGGAAAATAAAAAAAATGTGATATTTATATGGGCCAAAGCACACAGTGGAATTAAACATAATGAACATGTGGACCAACTAGCCAAATTAAGTATTTATTCAGTGGATACCACAGAATTTCTACCCAGTATTTCTGATTTGGTTGCTTCACGCAAGGCAGTTTTAAAATGTGTGCAAGGCACAGAACTTATAATGTCCCTAGGCGTTATATAACAACCATATCTAGGCTTAAATTTGGACATGCTTGTTTTCCTGCTCATCTTGCAAGGATTCATGTGATCGAGAGTAAAAACTGTGTGGAATGTGGAGTAGAAGGTGACCTAGATCATGTAATTTTTGGTTGTGCCAAATATAATTTGGAATCCACCTTATTATATAATAATATAGTTCGTATTACCGGTAAATCTCCGTTTAACGTTTTATCTGCCCTAGCGACTCAAAATAGATTAATTTACGATTGCATAATCGATTTTTTGACCAAATGTAATATTTTTCTTTAGTTAAAAAAAAAATTGGTTTTTACTTTTTACCTTTGTTTTCTCTCCTTTATATGTTTAATCCTATTTACCGTGGCCTAGTTCTCCTGTGTATGTTATATATTATAATGTCCTGATGGTCCCCTGGACGTGAAACGAGTGACCCATGTTAATTGTATATGTTTATGGATATATATGTGTATGTATTATTTATATTTTTTCTCTTCTTTTTGTTAAATGTTGTAAATTTATCTATTTTAGTCTATTCGATTGCAAATAACTCAAAAACTTTTTACTGTACCTAATGAGATTAAAAGATCATGTAACTGGCTGTATGGCAAACTGCCGAAGCCATAAAAAAAAAAAAAAAAAAAAAAAAAAAAATGGTAATGGTATCTCGGGGCAGCTTTCTGATCATGTCCTTAGTTCCGTCTCTGTAGAGTGATGTGTTTCGATAAAATTATAGATACTGCTTGTCGTTTCCATGGTAACCGCATGCTTTTATCAGTTCAGCATGTTCAGAAAATTAATATATCTGTAATTTTTATATCACAACAAATCTCTCTTTTTGTGCAGTACACATCTCATTCCAGTGCACCATTCTTTTGACATTTGTTCCTCTTTACAGACTCGTAACTATTATGATGTAAATTTGACATATAATTGTATTACCTCCATGTTTGATAAGATCTGCGGGGATGCAGTGCACCCCTTCGCTTTTCTGGGAGGCGTATTGCTATTATTAAACCTCTTATTACTTCATTTCTAAATAATAGAGATTTTTGTCTTGTTTTCACGGATATCTGTTTTTTAAACCTTTAAAATTTTGTTTTATCTTGGTCATTACAGTTTATTGTATCCATTCTCTTTTATCATATTGAACTGGCTTATATAAGGACTGTCTAAGTATTATTCTTACTATATTAGAAAGAGTTTTAAACTACCAAAGAGAATTAAGTTATAGTTTTTAGGCTGCTAGATATCTAATACAGTCAACTTGATTATATACCTAGAGATAATCTTTGACATAAATGTTAAAATTTGCTAATAAAAATGATTGTACCTTTAATACATAAAAAAATATAAGTTTTATTCTTTTATTAGTAAGGGATCAGGAGGTGGACAAGGAGGTGGACAAGGAGGTGGTAGCGGAAACGGAAATGGAAATGGAGATGGCGGTATAAGCATCACCATTGGTGGTAAGTAATCTATCGGATAACTCAAGAAAACTAAATAAATTGATAGTATTCCATTTTTGGTCTCGATCATACAATTTCTTGCTTTGTAGGACAACCTCTCAACTAGTTTGGGATTTTCTTTCATTTCTCGTTTATTGTACCTATTTACACCTTGTCCCACCCTATTCGATTTCGGTAATTTCCATTCAACATTCATAAGTGTTCATACAACAGTCAATCATAAGTAGTTACCCAACGATCATCATATTGTGTAATTACCAGTAGCTGTCAATAAATCAACACTTTTACTCCACAACTTCAACCTTTTATTACACCTATCATCGTCGATCGACAAGAAGCGGACAAAGGGGCATTTACAAACCGATTCGAACCTCAAATCTACGTTCGAAACTTTCCAGAGACATTAATGTGGTATCTATACAAGAAATCCACCTTGAACAAAAATACTTTCATAAAGGAAAAGAGAAATATACTTAGCTATGATGTACTATAGTAAAGTTTCAATATTCTGGGCACTAAATTCGGAGTAACGATTAGAGCTTACCTTTACTAATATTGTAAAGCCTATTGACAAACTGTTTTAATTCTCTGCGTTTCCCGTGCTCTTATTAAAAAAAAGACAAGATATTTTATCTCAATATACCTCGTTTAGTTTAATCACAGCTTTTTGATATAATCCTTATAAATTCTTAAATTAGTATTACCTTAATGATACTCAACAAATATATTCTTAATTCGTTTTAGGTGGTAGCAAGACAGGCGGTAGCGGCAGCGGAAGCGGTAGTGGTAGTGGAAGCGGAAGTGGTAGTGGAAGTGGAAGCGGAAGCGGAACTGAAAGCAGCACTGAACATGGCGGAAGCACTGAAAAGAGTAATGGACAAGGTAGTGTAACTATTGAATGTAAGCATAATCGGATATTTTCGGGTTAAGGGTATTTTAATGCAAATAAAAATAGTCGTCTCAAGAAAAATATATTAGAAGTAGGAACAGTAAAGACAAAAGTACCTCTTTTATTAGACGAACAATCCAGAGATGTTTTTGTAACTTAAAAGTTCGGGCTTTTAGAAAAGTCTACAAGATACTTTATTATTCTAAATTTCGCTTCTTCACATGCATTTGGTTTAATCGAAAGTAAAGGTACATTGACATTACTTCAATAAATTGTTAATAAATATTTTTTTTATATATTTTTAGGTGGTGGCAGCGGAAATGGAGGCGGCAGTGGAAGCGGAAGCGGAGGTTGGGGCGGAAGTTGGGGCGGAAGTTGGGGTGGAAACGGAGGCGGAAGTAATAGCGGAAGCGGAAGCGGAAGTGGCAGCGGAAGTGGAAGCGGAAGTGGAAGCGGAAGTGGAAACGGAAACAACGGTGGAGGCATTGGAATAAGTATTGGAGGTATGTCTAAGCGGAGGGTAGTTTAAGTTTAAGTTAAAAGGGAAAGTACAAGCTTTCAGTCATCTTTAATAATATTCAAGTGAACTCAATTTCCACTTCAAACACATACACACAACGCATCGATTTTTACTACACTGAACTTTCGACATTCTCCCTAATAGCTTCTGCAGGGCTTCAAGGTCTGCCTCCTGAGCTCCCAGATCTTGTCGCTATATCGTTCACTACTCACTACTCTACCAATTGTTATTGACCAACCTACCAAATTTTTTTTAGTTATTTATCTCTTGAAGTTTTAACTAAAAGCCTATGTTTTAAATATTTCTATTAGCAAAGATTAGAGCTCACATTTACTAATATTGTAAAGCCTATTGAGAAATTGTTTTTTTCTCAGTGTTTCCCGTGATCTTTTTTTTTTTTGAAAAATTAGCAAAATATTTTATCACGATATACCTTGTTTAGTTTATTCTCAGCTTTTTTGTGAATGTGAATGTTTATTTAATGGTAAATGTTTATTTAATATTCTTAGGATCTCAGTGACAGAATGCACATTTATTAAAACTGTATTTATCAAAACGCTTTGAACATAAAATAGTGATTCGAAATACAAAAAAAAAAAAGATAAATAAAGATCTCTAACAAAGATGTAACTCATTTTGTTAAATACAGTTCTTACTGTACAAATATAGGAAAAAACTGGTTTCAGACCAAATAAGTCAAATGCCTGCCGATATACTAGATTATAAACAAAATTTATACGAACATATACGATGGAAAAAATAGACGATAGTTTATTAATATATAAAAATTATTCCGCGAAAAGTATGTCATGAAAATGGTTTCAGAGACATTAATGTGGTATGTATACAAGAAATCCGCCTTGAACAAAAATACTTTCATAAAGGAAAAGAGAAAGATACTTAGCTATGATGTACTATAGTAAAGTTTCAATATTCTAGGCACTAAATTCTGAGTAACGATTAGAGCTTACCTTTACTAATATTGTAAAGCCTATTGACAAACTGTTTTAATTCTCTGTGTTTCCCGTGCTCCTATTAAAAAAAGACAAGATATTTTATCTCAATATACCTCGTTTAGTTTAATCACAGCTTTTTGACATAATCCTTGTAAATTCTTAAATTACTGATACTCAACAAATATATTCTTAATTCGTTTTAGGTGGTGGCAAGACAGGTGGTAGCGGCAGCGGAAGCGGTAGTGGTAGTGGAAGCGGAAGTGGTAGTGGAACTGGAAGCGGAACTGAAGGCAGTACTGAACATGCCGGAAGCACTGAAAAGAGTAATGGACAAGGTAGTGTAACTATTGAATGTAAGCATAATCGGATATTTTTGGGTTAAGGCGATTTTAATGAAAATAAGCCCAGTTAGTCGTCCCAAGGAAAATATATTAGAAGTAGGAACCGTAAACAAAAAATTTCCTCTTTTATTGTTGGAACTGATTAATTTATTTTACGACATTAGGAGATCGAAAAAATCAAGTAATTATAAACCATTATGAAATATCCTTTCTCTATCCCAGATGAACAATCTAGAGATGTTTTTTCGTGCTTTTAGAAAAGTCTACAAGAGACTTTATTATTCTAAATTTCGCTCTTTAACATGCATTTGGTTTAATTGAAACTAAAAGTCATACATTGACATTACTTCAATAAATTGTTAATAAATATTTTTTTATATATTTTTAGGTGGTGGTAGCGGAAATGGAGGCGGCAGTGGAAGCGGAAGCGGAAGCGGAGGTTGGGGCGGAAGTTGGGGCGGAAGTTGGGGTGGAAACGGAGGCGGAAGTGGTAGCGGAAGCGGAAGTGGAAAAGGAAACAACGGTGGAGACATTGGAATAAGTATTGGAGGTATGTCTAAGCGGAGGGTAGTTTAAGTTTAAGTTAAAAGGGAAAGTACAAGCTTTCAGTCATCTTTAATAATATTCAAGTGAACTCAATTTCCACTTCAAACACATACACACAACGCATCGATTTTTACTACACTGAACTTTTGGAATTCTCCCTAATGGCTTCTGCAGGGCTTCCAGGTCTGTCTCCTGAGCTCCCAGATCTTGTCGCTATATCGTTCACTACTCACTACTCTACCAATTATTATTGACCAACTGACCAACAAATTTTTTTCAGTTATTTAACTCTTAAAGCTTTAACTAAAAGCCTATGTTTTAAATATTTCTATTAGCAAAGATTAGAGCTCACCTTTACTAATACTGTAAAACCTATTGACAAACTGTTTTTTTCTCCGTGTTTCCCGTGATCTTTATTTTTTGGAAAATTAGCAAAATATTTTATCACGATATACCTTGTTTAGTTTATTCTCAGCTTTTTGATATAATAATTGTAAATTCTTAAATTAGTAATACTTTAGTAATATTAAACAAATATATTCTTGCTTCGTTTTAGGTGGTAGTAAAACAGGTGGTAGTGGAAGTGGAAGTGGAAGCGGAAGCGTAACTGAAAGCAGCACTGGTCATGACGGAAGTACTGAAAAGAGTAATGGACAAGGTAGTGTAACTATTGAATGTAAAAATAATTGGATATTTTTGGGTTAAGGGGATTTTAATGAAAATAAGACCTGTTAGTTGTTTTAAGAAAATTATATTAGAAGTACTTGCATAGGTGTTTACTTCTATTACTGAATTTTTGTCCATATTGTTTAAACGTATGTAGTCTATTTAATTACTATTTAAATGGGAATAAGCCACAATTAAAGGTTAAAATACGTTTATTGACGTTTCAATTTCCACTTCGGAAATCGTTCTTAAAATACAAACATTAGTAAATTAAACAAATTTTGTTTTTTGTTACTTAGTGAAAAATTCTTCTAATAATTTAATTTTATCTGACTCATCTATATTGACAATTCAGACATACCTTATACATTTTAAAGTAGACGACTTTAAAATGATATTGCCAATATTGTTGAGTTGCGTTCCTGGGACGACTTTACTTATAAGATACTTCATTCGATTACATGAAATCAACTTTAACTTGAGAATATCCGTCAGAAAAGATCATAACATGTAATTCGTCTTTAAAAAGACAAATACATGCCATGATGACAGTAAAATTCTCCTGTTAGTGATTCCATAGTAAATTATGAGGGAAAAACCAGGAAAAAACCTCATAATACTATCCCGACATGGTAAGTATTTGATCGTGCATTTAGTTTACCTTCAATAAACACCAAATTCCGATTTTATATGTTTGTTATTTAAAAAACATAAATGATGTATTCTCTATATGTTACTGACTTACCAATACTGGTATTTTCCGTTTAATAACTTCCTCTTTCAATATGGGTAACCAGATCCTACTACATTCTGCCGAGGAATTCGCGACACAATTGGTCTCATTTCAACAATATTGGCAATATCATTTTAAAGTCGTCTACTTTAAAATGTATAAGGTATGTCTGAATTGTCAATATAGATGAGTCAGATAAAATTAAATTATTAGAAGAATTTTTCACTAAGTAACAAAAAACAAAATTTGTATAATTTACTAATGTTTGTATTTTGAGAACGATTTCCGAAGTGGAAATTGAAACGTCAATAAACGTATTTTAACCTTTAATTGTGGCTTATTCCCAT
This sequence comes from Diabrotica undecimpunctata, assembly GCF_040954645.1. Taxonomy (NCBI): domain Eukaryota; kingdom Metazoa; phylum Arthropoda; class Insecta; order Coleoptera; family Chrysomelidae; genus Diabrotica; species Diabrotica undecimpunctata. Next base: position 16,823,925 of record NC_092804.1, on the reverse strand, counting down.
TTAAATAGTAATTAATTTAAAATGCCACAAGAAAATAGTTTCAGAACAATATAGTCTATTTAGTTGCGGATCAGGCGTTCAGATGGATGTTCTATCCGGGTAGACAGGCGACCTCTCTAAACTGAAAGACAGCTGATATTGTTAAATATATAAAAAAGAAACAAATAGAAACAAGTTATTATAAATCATCATGAAATTCTCATTATCAGCTCTTCACAGGCAATTAGAGAAAATGTATGCAGCTTGATAATACGTTTATTTTACAAAAGTCTGCTCTCAAATGTCTCAACTAATTTATTCTTAATTATACTTATTCATATCCTTGTGATTTACTTGTAATGTCTGTAATTAACAATATTACATTCATTTTGAATAAATGTTTTTTTTTTAATTTTACTAGGCGGCGGAAGTGGAAGCGGCGGTGGAACCGGAAGTGGAAGCGGAAGTGGAAGCGGAAGTGGAAGCGGAAGTGGAAGCGGAAGTGGAAGCGGAAGTGGAAGCGGAGGTTGGAGCGGAAGTTGGGGTGGAAGTTGGGGCGGAAAAGGAGGCGTAAGCGATGGCGGAAGCGGAGGCGAAAGCGGAAGTGGAAGTGGAAGCGGAAACGGAGGTGGAAACGGAGGTGGAAACGGAGGTGGAAACGGAGGTGGAAGCGGAAGTGTAAGTGGAGGTGGAAGCGGTGATGGAAGCGGAAGTGGAAGCGGAAGTGGAAGTGGAAGCACTGGAGGTAAGTTTACTTAAAAGATATTTTTAGATCAGTCATTGGTAATATAAATAAAAAAAAAAAGATTTCGTAATGGAAGTGATGAAACGATGATTAGAAATTCATCGAAGAAAAACAAAATATCTGATAATATGTCCTAGAAAAAAATATAACAAATAATTACACATTTGAGAAAGTCTATCTCTTCAAGTACACGTACACCTAGGAGTAATTGTAATCATAAGAATGAAGATAAACATAGAAATAGGAGAGCGCATACTAGCAGGTAACAAAACCTTCTTGAGACACAGACACAACGACAGATACCGAAAGACAAAAACCTATGTAGCAAGACAATCAGAAAATATACAGAATAGATCGGTAGTTACATATTACGTAGCCCAGACAGTGTGCTTTATAAGTAAAGATAAAGGAGGATATGTGAAAGAAGAATCTTTCTAAGATTTACAAGTCCAATAAAATGAATTATTGAGATGAAAACTGAACCCGATATATCCGACATAATGAAAGGAAGATATAGTCGGATTCTACAAAGCACAAATTTTGAGATGGTTGGAACACACAGAATGAAGGGAATTCGACCTTTTGATTTAGAAATTTATCGCATGAAACCTGAAAATAGAAAGGGTAAGGTGAAGACCTAAAGAGGGATGAGAGGAAAAGGTTATTAGAGTCGCTATGAAGAAAACGAGAATGTTCTCTACTCAAAATTGAACAAGTCTGTCTCACCTATTGTTTCTAGTATCGAGACCCTATGCTCCTATGTGACGTCCTTCAGCACCACGACCAATTTTGGCGTTAAAGTCACCCATGATTATCGTTATCTCGCTTTTTTTGTCAGTCGCAATATTTCATCTACGTTATTATAAAACTTTTCTATTTCTTGCTCTGATTTTCACTTGTTGGAGCATAGATCTGAATAATATTCAGGTTTATGAATATTATATGTTATATATTATTTGAAAACCAAATGCCTGTGACAGGTAATCAATCAGTCAAGACAGTTACGTCGAAATTACGGAAAGAAATTAGAATGAATTATAAAAAAAAATAATGATGCAACGACAGATATTAGAAAAGATAGACGCCTTTGTACAAAGCAATAAACTTTGTATAAAGTCTATTACTATAATAATAACTAAAATTGATGAAAATATAAGAATATAAAGAAGTAGAAATGCAATGAATAAAGCTGATGCAGTTTTAGTGCACTTAACTCGCTTTAAAGAATCTTTTTTTATGTCCTTTGAATAGGGAATCTAATGAATGAGAGTATGGAGGAGAACTGCTTACGCAAGTTACATTTATGACATATAAGCTAACATGACATTATGATAAAATGTTGTCATTGTAATTCTTTTATTGGGCCAAAAAGTTTCTTTAGTAGATATTATTTTTCCGTTGACGAATTTAACCGTAATAACGGCAAATGATAAATAAATAGTCGGTGAGTGAAAGGTTGCCTACATACTGGCATTAGATTCATCAATGAAAGAAACAATGGTACATTTGATTGTAATGATAATTATTATTTATAGATATTTCGATATTGATTTTTTCTTATGTTAGGTGGCGGAAACGGATCTGGTAGCGGAAAAGGTGGAATTGGTTGGGGCTGGGGCGGTAATTTCGGTAGGTATTAAACAATTTTTCAATTTTAATAAATTAATATTAGACGAGCAAAGGTCAAACTTCAATAACTTTATTTTTCTTTATTGGATGTTTAACGTCCTGATGTACATTGTGAAGGATTGGGCAACGAGAGATACAAAAATTGAAAGTAGAAGATCCAAAAACAAAAGTTGGATCCTTAATACCACCAAATTAATTCATTTTCCAACTAAAAAATAATTAAAAGGCAATTCATTAGTTTACCCTTGCCAAAAGGGATAAAAATTAAGAAAGAACATAGAAGAGCTTGGATGTTCAAGCTATCTCTGAGCTAAGACACATATAAATTAGTGGAAGAGAAATATTTATATCTAAAATAAATTAATCTTAAGATTGTTTTCTAAAAACTATGACATTTTCTAGGTGGTGGCAGTAGTTCAACCGGCGGTGGCACTGGAAGTGGATCCGGAACTGGAAGTGGAAGCGGTAGGTATACACATATAGGAATCTTAACTGTTTCTTCAAACTCCTCTTTGTCTGAATATTAAAATATTTATACAAATAATAAATGAAATTAAATGAACTTTAAAGAGGAAGTCTTCTATATATAAAAAACATCAAACGGAACCATGCAATGATCGAAAATTTAAAGGGACATGCTGCTTCTAAAAACAATGTGATAAAGGAAAAACAAAACAAACAAAAAAACAAAATATACGATACATGAATAGAGATTAGACATAAAAGATAGTCATCTTTATACAAATATCTCAAACGCTTTTAAGAGTTTAAGCATGGTCTCACTTAAAATCCACTATTTTACTCAATATAGTAATATTGGAAAGATTTAAGAATATGTCATTCTAACTGAAGGTCAATTCCAAGATCTTAGCTGCAAAGAATAATTTCTATGATTGGAATCCAGCTCTCGTTGCTATTACTATTACTACCGAAATATACGAGTATTCTACTTTGTCCAGTACTGTATCTTCGTCTCTAATACCGTAATCCTGGATGCCATATTGATTGCTAAAGCTTCCTTAAATATTTGCTTTGAATACAAATAAGTAGGAGTACATCGGAAAAGTGGAGGTGAGAGTGTACAGCCTTGTCTTACTCATCTTTCTATACTTATTTCATGTGATTTTTAAAATCAATTGTTCAGATTTATACATTTTGATTTATATTTTTGCATATCTAGAAGAGTACTTGGCTACTGAACAGGCCTTTTCTCGTTTCCAAGCCAATTTTAAATCAAAACTGAGTACATATTAATAATTATGTCTTCTAATATCCTGAACTATGTATAACTCAGAATTCATTCATTATAGAATCATCTCAATTAGTCCATTTCTATTCGCTACTAGGCTGTATGTTTTAGAATGCCAAGTTCACGATTCCAAACGCCTGCTTTATCGTAATTTCTGGAATATATTCTAAGTATATGGATTCTCGTATATGAGTCATCTTTATGCCGACTTGCGATCATTATATGGAATACGTAATTGAAGATAAGCTTTTTCGTTACAATATCTTGCTTTTGTTTTAATATAAAAAAAATATGTTTAAAAAATCATATCGGCTCAAATTACGAATACTTGAGCTGAAAATTTTACTAGTCATAAAGTGGAACAAAATAACAGGATAGAAAGAAATTGACGACAGTAGAAAAAACTTTTTTCTTCAAACGTCAAATAATGATGACATTACTTATCTAACTTGATCCTGTCAAAGTTTGGTGTCTCCGCCGGCAGCAGTTTTTTTCTCATTTCTTTACGGCGGAGGGAAAAATGTTGTCATGACAATATGAAACATGTCAAAAAGCAACAATACAAATGTCATTAACAACAATTAAACATCATTTTTATTTATAGTAATATTAAAAGTACAATTAGTTAATGAGGCATTTTCAAAATTGAAACCGTGCAAAAATGTTCCCGACTCTTGATACGCATTGGTAATTGTTGATGATACTGATGGTCGAGAACAATTTCAGCAATCATTCCCGATGTTGGCGAATCATAAGGGTTTAAAATTGTTTGAGCCTTATCGTTCTTATCGGACTTGGAGGGCCCCAAACGTGCTACTGCATCATTAGCCGCGGATTCAATTTCGTTTAGGTTTTCCATTTTCGCACTAAATTTGCGCTTGCGGTTGCAACAACAATAAGCGGTCTTTAATAATTGCAAACAACTGTCAAACAACTGTAACCAGGGAGACGCAAATCCCACCGACGACTTACTTATTTTAATTTCTAACATCTGGACGACTTTGATAGTTGTCACAGTTAATTTCGAGTAAAAAGCGTATGAATTGTACTATTTATGGCTGAAAATTGCTACGTTTGAAGAAAAAATAGTATACTTAATTCGGCAAAGAAGCGACTTTTCTTGACTTGCCCTCTATTACGCGCCTCACTTCGTTCGGCGCGTAATATCGGGCGCGTCAAGAAAAGTCATGCTTCTCCGCCTCATAAAGTAATATACTATTACATAACTTGCTTAAAATCATTATTTTATCAAAAAATTACTTTACAGGCCAGTTGGTTGGTGGTGGAGGAATTGGCGTGGGTGTACAAGGTATGTATTAAATTAGGTATTTTAAATAACATTATCGTCTGTGTTCTTGGGCCACATCTACGTCAGCGTTTCTTAACCTATTTCAGTCCGCGGATCCCTAGAAAATCATTTTAAGAACCCTTTTTTGATAAGGAGCATAGGAATAAAGTTAGAACAATTCATTTAAGTACTAAAAAACAAAAAAAAAAACAGGTTAAAAAACACTGATCTACGTCACTGGTAAATGACATTAGTTGGATTAGAAACTGTGTGATAAAAACTCTGTTTAATAATAATGTTCAGAGTATACCTGATATTTTTAAATAAATAATTGATTTCATTGTTGTCTTTTTCTTCTGTTTATTAGGAGGTGCTACTGGTAGCGGCTGGAAATGGGGTTACAAACACCACGAAGGTAAATTTGAAACCCATCTAAAATAATTATTTATTTATTGATTTTTGTTTATTATTATTAGAAATTATATAAAACAATTACTATTTTAATTTTAAAATAAGTTTATTGACGTTTGAATTTACACTTCAGAAACCATACAAAACATTAATGTTTTGTATTTATTTCCCCATTTGTTTTTCATAAAATATTTAATAAAATAAGAAAATTTTGATAAATCGAAGTAGATATTAATTTTAAAAAATATTTCATTTGCAGGGCCCAAAAAGCACCACGAAAGACACCACAAAGCTCATCAACAACAATAACTTAATCCGAATAACTAAATTCTAAGTCTTCCATTTGTACATATTTACTGTAAATAAATATTATGCGTCGCCAATTATTTTGTTTTACTTGTTTTCTTCGTTTAACTGTTAGTAGATATCAGTAAAGAAATGGGGCAATTATCAGCGAGAAAGAGGAAATAATGAAAAGGCGGAAAGAGCATTTTGAAGAGCTGTTAAACCCAGAAAAAGAACAAAACGAAGATGAAGAAATAATTCACCACACAGCAGAACAACTAGTTGAGCAACCAACATTGGAAGAAACGATAAACGTCATAAAACATCTAAAAAATAACAAAGCACCTGGCACAGATGGATTAACTGCAGAACTGATAAAGAATGCTGTACATGCACTATGAAGGCGTATCCATAAACTAATCGACCGCATATGAACACTAGAAGTCATCCCAGAAGATTGGAAAGTAGGAATCATATTTCCTATGTACAAATGGGAAGACAAACGACTCTGCAAAAATTATAGGGGCATAACAGTTTTAAATGTCGTCTACAAGATATTATCAGGAATTATATACAGCCGCCTGGAATCGTTTTCGGAGGAGATGATTGGTGAATACCAATGGGGCTTCAGACCAAAGAGGTCAACGTTAGACCAAATACATATGTTAAGAGGTATACATGAAAAGTGTGTTGAATGTAACATACCTATTTACAACTTGTATATAGATTTCAAACAGGCGTTTGATGGAGTAGATCGACAGATGTTAAAGCAACTATCTATGTTAGGGATACCCAATAAGTTGGTTAAACTTATACGAATGACTCTGGAGGGTTCCAAAGCTATGGTAAGAATAGATGGAGATATGACGCAGGCCTTTGATATTGAAAATGGAGTTAGACAAGGTGATGCCTTATCAACAACACTTTTTAATCTAATTTTAGAAGCTGTTGTTAGAAAACTGGATATAAACGGCTGTATTAATATAAGATCAATGCAAATATGCGCATATGCGGATGATGTTGCCATAATAAGCCGCAACAAAAGGGTATTAAGCAAAAAAGTTATAGAACTGAAACAAAGAAGCTGCTATGTTTGGTCTATATATAAATGAAAGCAAAACAAAATATATGGAGTGCACAAAATCGAATCAATATAAGAATCTGAAGGTAGACAACCATACCTACAAATATACCTCCACTTTTCCCTACCTAGGCTCAATAATAAATGATAACAACAACATCAGTCAAGAAATACAAGCACGGATTCTTAGCGGTAATAAGTGCTTTTATGCATACAAAGGCTTAATGAAAAGTAAGTTACTGAATCGTGAGTCTAAGCTTAGAATCTACAAAACAGTAATTAGACTAGTGGTTACATATGGATGTGAAACGTGGACCCTCTCAACCACTGATGAAAATCAACTGAGAATATTTGAGCGCAAAATACTAAGGAAGATATTTGGACCAACCCAATGCAGCGATGGTTCGTGGAGAATTAAAATGAACCACGAGCTGGATGAACTAATGCAGAGCGCAGATATTGTTAGTTTTGTAAAGTCACAAAGACTAAACTGGCTTGGTCACCTAGAAAGAATGCCAGATAATCGAGCTGTAAAAATAGTCCAGATATGGAAGCACCAAGGAAACAGAACAAGAGGAAGGCCCCGTAAAAGATGGATAGATGACCTAGAGAAGGATCTTAAAACCATGAACATCAGGCAGTGGCGAAGCATACGACAGGGTAGAATGGAAGAACATTGTTAAGCATGCCAAGACTCACAAAGGGTTGTAGCGCCATTAGAAGAAGAAGAAGAAGATATCAGTAAAGACATTGCATTCAAACAAGTTCAAAATTTGAAACACTTTTGACAATTTTGTAACATTGTATCCCATATAAACTGCGTGTCTGATACGGCCAACAATACATTGGCTGACAGGACAGTCCTTACAGCAGTAATCCTGGCCTTTACAAGGTAACACTTGACTTTGGCTACATTGGTAGTGTGTTACCCAAATCGTGTTAGACATGAAGCTGATAAAAAAAAGCATTTAGGCATCAAATGCCTAAAAATATTTTCAGGTCATGATGATGAAAAGATAAGTTACAGTAATAACAGTGATCACCAAAATAACACATGAAGAAGTTGCTGAAGCACATTAAAAAATAAAGGAAGGTAAAGCAGTTAGACAAGATGATATCACAGGGGAAGTTTTAACAGTTTTAGAAGTACTAAACTAAGGCACGTTGACTAATAGATTTGTTTAATAGAATTATGAAAGTGGGATAAATACCAAATGAATGGGAAAGCACTATATTAGTATCTGTTTACAAATGTTTCGCCCGGTTTTACATGTTTGTTTTTATACAAAGCAGTTCAACAACAGATACAATTTGCATTATAAAGCAACTTATTGGAAAATATAGAGATAAACAAACTTAGCAAAAAAGCTTATTATTCCAGTCGTCAGAGACGAAAATGCCACTGAACCTACCCCTAGAGAATCTTTAGAGGTGATACAAATTTTATTTAAAATTTAGTTCGCGCGCGTAACTGACATTGAAAATCGCCGGTCGCTTCACGCGTTGTTTCTGAGAGAACGGTTTATTCTACAGAAAAAGTACTAATTAACATTTTTGTTCAAAATTATCTCAGCTAAAAATCGATTTTTTTCCTCTTTAGGAAGAAGCCCGGTGATCAGGCATGGCCAATTTTTTTGCATCTTTTTTGAGGTCCCAATCTCAGCAAAATTCAACTTATTCGTATGATTTTTAGAGCTCAAATCTCTCACGACTAGTCTATTTATGGTATCCATTAATCTTAAGCAATCATATGAGTTCTTCCACAGATTTAATAAGAAGGAAGTCACCGGTGAGTATGGGAAGATTGTGAAAGGCGTTTATGGGGGAGTAACAACTAGAGTTAAGACAGGTGTGAGAGAGACTGAATGAATTTCACAGACACTGACAAAAGACTGTGAAAGAAGTCAGTGTCGAGTCCTTATTCATTCTTATAAGTGTTGGATCATATATCAGAGAGACTACACATTAATATTTGCTGGTTCTTAATGAAAGCTTATATAGTTTCAAAATGTTTAAAACTGTGCAGGATAAAAACTGGTACCTGGAATATCTGGAAGAAATTACAGAATTACTACTACTATATATCTTAAAGGGTGTATAAATTAGTAGTGAAGTGAAAAACATGATGTATTATCCTTTTGGCATCAGTTAGCTTCTCCTACTCAATTACTATCTTCGTTTCCCAGTTGGTACACACCGGTAACCTGATCAATCCCACTGGAAATTGGGTAACCAACCTGGTGGGGTCAGGGATGACGAAGAAGGCAGTCTTGGTCCTCCAACGAATAGAGGGCTGAGCGAAGGGTTAACAGCTCTCCCTTGTAAAAACGCTTTTGTTGCGAATAAAATGACAATGAGACAAACAGCAAAAAAAATGGACATAATTATGGATTTAAAATTTGGAACTTGGAATTTGCGAACTGTCTTAAACGCAGTGTCTACGATTAGTTTAGCAGAAAAACTTTAAAAATATGTAGTTGAAATATTAGCACTGCAGAAAATCAGATGGAAGAGCCAGGGAGAATTTCATAAAAATAAATTCTCACTGTACTACTCCGATAATGAAATCAGACAAGGTGAAAGAGGAGTAAGTTTTATAGTAACCAAGAAACTGCGAAAATCCAGTATCGCATTTACACCAGTATCAGACAGAATTTGCACCATGACTCAAAGGTAAACTGGATAACGTGAGAATTATCTATGCATATGCAATAGCGGAAGAGGCTAATGAAGAAGGAATGAATGAATGGAAAAGAAAAGTATTTTTGAAATGTGTAAAATATTTAATTCCTAGCTGAGGGCTTTCAGCTTACAAAGCCATCCTCAGTGTCATGGTCAAATTTATAAAGTACCACTATTAAAAAGAAATCCCATTGATTAAAAATACAATATTTTCTCTTTAAAAGTTAAAAAAAACTTCGAAAAAAAAACATCTAAAAGACAGCACATTAGATTCCACCAAAAACGCAATAAAAAATTGTTCATGGTAGGGGTGTAAGTACACGACCATCTGGATGGAGTTGAAGCGGTAGACAGAATCTGATTCTTCGGATGTGTTGTAATCTGGCCCGCATCGTAGGTATTGTTAAAGATTTTCACAATAATGTCTAGATTTTCTTCATTAAGTAACTTGATGTTTCCGTTTACGTATTATCTGATCCTGGGGCTTGGTTACTTTTTGATTATTTGATAGCGTGTACAACCTCAGCTTTCAAAATACTGGGGCGATTCCAATAGTCTCCCAATATGCTGGTTTTTGTTTCTATTATGTATATTTTTAAAAGGGTGATCAACTGGAGTGTAAGAACTATAGAGGCATATCTCTGTTAGTATCTGCGTATAAAATATTCGGCAATGTTTTGTTTGAAAGACTTAAACATTTTACAAAGGATATTGTTGGTCAATATCAATGCGGATTTACTGCTGGACATGAGTCAACTACACATCAAATTCAAGCACATAGGCAGATTCTAGAAAGTCACTAGAATATAACATAGATACACACCATATCTTCGTTGACTTCAAAGCAGCCTATGACAGTGTGAAAGAATTGTATTATATAATGCAATGATAGACTAAGTTAGTTAAGTTGACCCAACTAACAATGCAAAACGTAAGCTCCTGCGTTAGAATTGCAGGAGAAAACTCTACGTCTATGTTCCTTTTACATGAATAATGAACAATTTTTAAGATAGGCGGACGCTTGGAAAAGGCAATCAGACAATTAAATATTAGAATGGATGGAACTATTTTTAATAGATCGACGCAAATTCTCGCATTCGCTGACGATATAGTTATAGCGGGCAGAAATATGAGTGACATGGTACAGTGTTTTACAAGGCTTGCGGACGCGGCAAGTGAATTAGGAGTTGTGGTAAAAGAGGAAAAAACCAAATATATGTTGGCTTCTAAAAACCCCCGAAATATCCAATAGATAATTCAAATTAACAACTATACCTTTGAGCAAGTCAAAGAACTCACATATCTTGAAACGCTAGTAAACGCAATAAACACGACAAGCGACGAAATAAAAAGACGCGTAGCAATAGCAAACAGAACTGTTCACGGTCTCCAGAAACATTTAAAAAATAAAAATATAAAACGTGCAGTAAAGCTCAATATCTACACGACCTTAATAAGACCGGTTTTGATAAATGGGCTGAAACGTGGACCTTGTCTCAAAATGATGAAAGACTTCTTGATATTTTTGAGAGAAACATTTTTAGAAAGATTTTTGGGGCCGTAAATGAAAATGGGCTATGGCGCCGAAGATACAACTTTGAACTATCAGTTATACACCGATCCAGATATTGTGAAATTGGTTAAAGTTCAGAAATTTAGATGGGCTGGACACATTGATAGGATGTCAGATCACGAATACACGAAGAGATTAACATTTTCAAAACCGGAGGACACAAGAAGTGGAGGACGACCACGGAGGAGGTGGATTGATGATGTGGAAGAAGACCTAAGAATCAGAAAATGGAGGGAAGTTGCCAGGAATCGAATCGACAGGAGTGGCGGCTTCTTTGGGAGTAGGTCAAGATCCACAACGGATTGTCGAGCTACTTATGATGATAATAATTTCCAAGCTGGTCCATTATTAGTTCATCTTGGTGATTATTTATACCAGTTACTTTATTTGTTTTTTATTAAAGATCTCAGCAATTTGCTTAATTTTCTTGTGACTATTGAAACTGTCGCTGAGTTTATATAGGTTTTCAGCATATGTGCAAAGTGTAGTCATCCAGATCTCCTTCGCCGCTTTACCAATTTTGCTGGGTATATTTCGGTACCCTACTTGGTCCTGCCTGACCTTACGCTGCCTGCTTTGTTCCATCATCTCTTATATTTATTCTTTCATCCAATCGTTTTTGGTAGCTGTTTTATTAGCCGAAAAAGAAAAGTGATATTCACATGATCAAATTATTCTTTTATGTTGGTCCATGGCTTATCAACATTATCCACAGCTGCTATATCAGAGAACCTGTTGATTATTTATTTTTTTCAAGCTTCTCTTGTATCGTTTTTGAGTTTTCTAATGCTTAATTATGCTTTTGCTTTTTTTCTTTTGGCTGTAGCGAGCCTCAGTTTAATATTTGCAGCTAAGGGATTGATAGAAATATCAAAGGAATGTAATAAACAAAAAAATCACTTTTTCATCTTTAATTTTTATAAATAAAATAATAAATTAAGCAATGAATAATATCAAACATGGCATACAACATAAACATATTTAAAATACAATAAAATATATGTAGAACTATATACAGTGTGGGTATCTGGGTTGGAAACTTTAAAGTATTCAGTTGAGATAAGCTTGAAAAATGACGCTGAAACACGTCAAATTTTAAATATAAGTTTGCGTTTATTTGGTTTATTTTCAATAATGTTTGCTGTGATAACACCATTCAATTATATTTCGCTTAATCTCCAAAACCACCAATAGTTACTGATATACTGATATAGTTAAAAAATAAGATATTCAGGAAATAATTAATACTAGTTAACTTAATTTGCTGAATATAATCTAGATAGTAATGCCAAATCTATTTTAAATGAATATTTATACGGATATTTCTAATATCCTTATAAAAATCCTATCAATATTCTATAAATAGTAGGATGCTTCCATTTTGATTGAAATAGTATTATTTTATGATGTTTTTTCTTTTCATGTGATTTTATCATCAATGTTTAAAAAAGGTGACGTTTTTATTTCTAACTAGACGTGGTTTTTTAGATCTTACTTACGAAATCATTTTGAATTGAATACATAATACGCGAAAATGTAAATTGACAGTTAAGTTGACTGTCATTCATTGGTATTAGATATCGACTTAAAAAGTTTTGTTGTTCTACAATATAATTTTATTATTTTCTTAAGCAATTAAATAAATGGTGATAAAAATATGTAAAAAATTATATTTTAAAAAAGAACTGATTATTGCATTAATAATTTGAGCAGATTAAACAATTCAAAATATTGGACTGCATCATTATGTCATTGTTACGTCATTATTATAATGATTATTGAAAATAAATGTCAAACATAACCTAACCTAACATAAATATTTTCAAGTTTCCAACCAAAACGCTCACATTGTATAGATGATAATACTGTCTTTAAGAGGTCGTAAAATCATAAAATAAATATTTACAGTTTATATGTAGTCCTCTTTAAGAAAATACTATCAAATGTACACTTACAGACTAAGATTTCTGTTAAAAAATAGACAAATATTATTTGTCACATTTTACAGTTTGTTTGGGAAAATTTATAATATCCGAGATAAAAAATGCTGAAGAAAGTCAGTAATTAAAATTTTTCTAGTACAAAATTCAGGTACAAATATTAAAACTTAACCTAGTTTTTATCGAATGTAGGATTATCAATACCCTCCTTTTCGTTTATTGGGGTCGTCTTATCACCGCTAAGAAGAGCCTGGACTTCGGCAACAGACTTGCCTTTGGTCTCTGGAACGCAGAACATGACGAAAGCCACGCCGGCAATACATACACCAGAGAAAATATAAAATGTTACATCTCCTCCAATACTTGTCTTTAAATTTCCATAAAATTTGGTCACTATGAAGGCCAAAAACCAATTAAAAGTAGCTGCCGCTGAAACCATAGTGGACTTAATTTCTTCAGGCATTAATTCGGCAGATATCATCCATGGAATCGGTCCAAAACCAACCGAAAACATTACAATGAAAATACTTAAACAAACAATTGGTAAAAATCCAATAGAAGAAAGCTGATCCTGATCTAAAACGTTTCTATCTTTAAACGTAAAGAACAACCCCAGAACAAACTCAGAAATTGCCATAAATCCAATAGAAACCAATAATAAAATTTTTCGTCCAAACTTATCGACAATCAAGGATGAACCAAATGTTGCTGACGTTTGAAGAATTCCAACAATTATTGTTCCTATGGCGGGTTCCAAGCTTGAACCAGAAGCTGCAAATATATCTCCAGTGTAAAAAATAACAGCGTTCACACCGCTCATTTGCTGGAAGAACATAAGGCCAAACGTAATCAAGCTAGCCTTAATGGCAGCTTTTGTTTTTAAAACTGTCATGAATGATTTTTCTGATGTGCCCTGTTCAAAGCTTAGCTGTATTTCTTTCAGTTCGGCATCGCAATCGTATGAGCTTCCACGTAATCGTTGCAGCGCTTTTTTAGCTTCGTCTGGTCGGTTCTTCTTCATTAAATAGATAGGTGTTTCCGGTTGAAAGAAAAAGACTGCTGCAAAAACAATGGGTATCACGGCAGAGAGTATAGCAAGGTCCTTTGGATGCATCCAAGCACCACCAACATATACTATGAGAATTCCAACGGTCAAGAGTAACTGAAAATAGCTTCCCAAGGCTCCTCTAATACTGGTTTGTGCGATTTCTGCGCTGTAGATGGGAGCAGCTACACAAAAAGATCCACCTGCTAAGCCTGTCAAAAATCTTCCGACGTAAATTACACTGACACTAGAAGAAAAAATCACTAAAAGCCAGCCAACTGTAAACGGTATAAGTGTTAGAAGACATCCCCATTTTCTTCCGATTAAATCGCAAATGTAGCCGATTGGAAAGCACATTACCAACGCCCCTAATGTCACGAAGGAACCAATCCATCCTAATTGGTCTTCATCTATGAGAAGGTCGTTTAAGCCACCCTCCTTTAATTGTTTCGAAACATTTGATGTCCAGCCCAATACAGCGCCAGCTGCTACAGCTCCCAGACATACTAAAACGAAAAAAAAATGTTAGATTTTATTTTAAAATAATTTTCTAATACAAGAAACATTATAAATATACATATATTTCATACAATTCAAAATGTTTTACAGGAAACAAAAATAGGGACTACAGCGTTAACAGATAGAAATTTAGAATAGACAAGCTGTCTGTTTTTCAATGTGCCTCCAGTAAGTTGTCGTTCCATCGTTTTCGTGGTATTCCCTCAGATCGTCTTCCTATTGGTGAACTGTCTCTCGCTGTCTTTACTACAAAGAGTTTTTTTCTAAGGGTTTTTATCTCTGCTGTTTCTAGAATTCATTTTGTTCTCTCTGTGTCGGGTCGTGTTTATGCCGCTTATGTCATTATTGGTCTGATGAATGTTTTGTAGATTCTGCCTTTCATTTCTTTCCCGATATTTTTATTTTTCCATATTTTTTCATTCCGACATCCTGCGGTCTTGTTTGTTCTATTCACTTGATCTTCCACTACTGTTTCGAGCTTTCTGTAGCTAGACAGTGTGATCCCTAGATATTTAAACTCGTTCTTTTATCTGACCCTTCAGCTCCAACTTACATCATAGTAGATTTGTTGTTATAAACATGCAATTTTGCCTTTTTTGGAGAAATTATCATATTAAATTTCCTGGATGTTATATTAGATTGGTGCAGCATACGTTGTAAATCATCGTCAATTTGAGAGATTAGTATTGCGTCATCAGTATAGCAGAGTATTTTTAGTTGTTGTTCTCCCATTTGGTATCCTTTTTTCGTTCTTACTTTTTTATTATTTCATCCGTGATCAGGTTAAACAATAGATGGCTCAGGGAATCCCCTGTCTTATCAAATTACCAGCTTCAATTGGGCTTGTTGGTTCTTCTTCTACTTTTACTTTTATTGTGTTGTTTTGGTAGATATTTTCGATCGTTTTGATTATTCTTTGAGGTATCTCACAGGCGTACAATATGTGAATAACGTCCTTTAATTTGACCCTGTCAAATGCCTTCTTATCATCATCATCATCCAGCCTCAAGAGTCCACTGCTGAACATAGGCCTCTTCCTCATGTTTCCAACCCCGTCTATCTTGCGCCGCTCTTATCCAGTTTTTATTGAGTCTTCTTAAATCGTCAGTCCATCTTGTAGGTGGTCGACCGACGCTTCTCTTGTCTTCCCTTGGCCTCCATTCCAATAACCTCTTTGTCCATCGCCCATCTGTCATTCTGGCTATGTATCCTGCCCATCTCCATTTTAGTCTGGCTATCTTCTCGATGATGTCAGTCACTCCGGTTCTTCTCCTGATGTCTTCGTTGGTTATTCTGTCTCGCAGAGTTATTTCTAACATGGACCGCTCCATTCTTCTCTGCGTGACTCTCAGTTTGGTAGCTGCTGCTTTTGTTAAGGTAAGTGTTTCTGCTCCGTACGTCAAGACTGGGAGGACGCACTGATCAAATACCTTTCTCTTTAGGCATGTGGGCAGCTCACTTTTAAAAGTTTCTCTCAGTTTTCCAAATGCTGCCCACCCAAGGCCGATTCTTCTCTTCAGTTCATGAGTCTGGTTATCCCTGCCAATCATAATTTCATGTCCCAGGTATTTATATCTATCTACGAGTTCTATTTCTTTCCCACCAATACTGATGTTCTGGTTGGGTACCAAATTGGTCATGATTTTTGTTTTCGAAATATTTATATTTAAACCTACATTTTCTGTATCCACAAGGAGTTCCTGTACCATCTCTCTTGCCATACCTAGATCTTCAGCTATTATAAGTATATCATCGGTGAAACGTAAGTTGTTTAGATATTCTCCATCTATTTTTATTCCCTTTATCATCCAATCCAAATTCTTAAAAGCATGTTCTAGCACCGTATTAAAAAGTTTAGGTGACATTGGGTCTCCTTGTCTAACCCCCCGTTCTATTTTTATGCGATTACTGTTAGTATGTAATCTGACAGTGGTTGTTGCCTGCAGGTATATTTTGTATAATAATTTAGTATATCTATAATCTAGCCTGCATTCTTTAAGCGCCTGTAATATTTTGCTTAGCTCAACTGTGTCAAAGGCTTTGTGAAAATCGATAAATATTAGAACTAGAGGTTGATTGTATTCCACTGCTTTCTCTATTAGGGTTTTTATGCTTTGTAGATGGTCATTTGTTCCGTAACTTTTTCGGAATCCTGCCTGTTCCCTTGGTTGATAAGTCTCTAATTTTCTTTCCATTTTCTTAACTAGTATTCGCGTAAACAACTTATATATATGGCTGAGGAGGCTAATCGGTCTATAATTCTCTAAATTTGCTTTGTCTCCTGCTTTGTGTAATAGAATCATAGTAGCGTTGTTCCAATCTGTTGGAATATTGGCGCTGTGAAGGCAGATAACAAAAATAACTATGCTAAACAGGCCGGTCGGAAGAAGAAGAAGGGGGCGACCTAAACTCAGATATCTAAACGATGTACAGGAAGATCTGAGGGAGATTGGAGTGAGGGGCTGGAGAAGACAGACACTCGATAGGGAAGGATGGAAGAATGTTTTGAAGCAGGCCAAGGCTCACGAAGGGCTGTAGCGCCAACTGATGATGATGAAGGCAGATATTGAAAAGTTGTTTAATTTTTCAAGTAATACATCCCCTCCAATTTTTAGTCCTTCTGATACTATTCCATCTTCACCCGGGGTTCGATTATTTTTCATTTTCTTCAGGGCTTCTTTGATTTCTGATTTTGTTATATCGGGCATTAAATCTGATCCTTGGTTTAATACCCCAGTTTTTAGTGTAATTGGAGGTTCCGTATTGTTATCTTTTTTTCTTGATCTATATAACTATGTGTAGAACTCTTCGACTATTCTTAATATTTCATCTCTGTTCGTTGTTTCTTCTCCAGTTCTGTTTCTCAGTTTGTTAATTTCTATTTTCCCCTTTTGTACGCTACTCTTCAAAACTTTCATGTTCTTATTTTGCTCTATTGCCTGCTTTGTTTTTTCTACATTGTAGTTTCTTATGTCTTTTCTTATTGCCTTTGTGATCGTCTTACTGGCCTATAGGTGATTGTAGTTCCGTGAAATGTTGCTAATCATCTAAATACTTTAATTTCAGTGGGAACTGCAATAATTATTGTAGCAGAGGTAAAATAAGCTCGTGTGTCAACATCTATTCCGACAGTAAATATATGATGGGCTCATACAATAAACCCTAATAATCCAATTGCTATTATAGCATAACGTCCTTTAATTTGACCCTGTCAAATGCCTTCTTAAGGTCCACGAAACACAAATATGCCGGTTTTTTGTATTCTAGTGATTCCTCTTGCACTTGTCTCATTATAAATATAGCGTCGGAGCATGATATTTCCGACCTTGTTTTTATTTATTGTAAAATGGCTTTGGCAATTAGCCAGATTTCCGACCTAAAACCTTGTTGTTCCCCTGTGTTTTAAATTTCATTCAGTTTATTTGTCATTACTTTGGTTATTAATTTTAGGCTTGTGTTTAATAGGTTGATTCCTCTGTAGTTTTATAGGTCTAATTTGTACTCATTTTTGAAGAGAGGTATTAGGATGCTTGATCTCCATTCTTGAGGAATTTTGTTTTGTTTTATTATTTTTTGGATTAGT
Source organism: Diabrotica undecimpunctata (assembly GCF_040954645.1). NCBI lineage: Eukaryota > Metazoa > Arthropoda > Insecta > Coleoptera > Chrysomelidae > Diabrotica > Diabrotica undecimpunctata. The sequence goes on along the minus strand of NC_092804.1, from coordinate 16,805,916 downwards.
TTTAGTAGTAGTTTGGTCAGATATGGTCTTCCGTATTTTAGGAGTTCGTTCGATATTCTGTCCTGTCCTGGTGATTTTTTTTAAATTCCTTAATGATTCCTTTATCTCTTCCTCCTCAATATTTATTTCTTCGTTTATCGCCACTTCTGTTGTTGGTGGTTGATGATCGTCACCTTTAGCACATAGTGATCGAAATTAGTCTGGCCATGTTTAATTTTGAATGTGTCTAGTTTTTATTAGTTCGTTCATCTTTTTTCTTTGTTTCTAATCAATCTCCATATCGCACCTTTTTTAATAATAAAGTAACTCCGCCTCCGGTAAGTACTGGGTAGATTGAGTAGCTCAGTAAATGCCGGTGCTGGTCCCAAGGAGGAGGGTTGAGGCGATGGGCTAGGAACTCATCCTTTGTCAAAAGAAATAAATGCTAAACATTTCGACCAAAAGCCTCGGAATACAAAGGATGGATCAAAATAAAGAAGACTAATGCAACGGAAAAGGAAAATGATATTGGCTACATGGAATGTACAAGGAGTTAGAACCAAACAAGCAGAAGTATTCAAAGAATTAGCGGAAAGAAAAATAGATATATGTATTCTCACCGAGACCAAGAAAAAGGGAAAGGAAATAAAGAGATAGGAGAATATGTACATATCTACAGTGGAGTGAGTAAAGATAACAGAGCTAAGAGAGGAGTCTCTATTGCCATTGCCAAACAATATTAAATCGTGGACTGAAGTAAATGAGTGTATGCCCCAAATGAAGATGCAGATCCAGAAAGTAAAGACGATTTCTACAACAAGATGAATGAAATACTCTCTGAAGTTAAAGAAAACTGTGAAAGCTTTATACTAGGAGATTTAAACGACAGAGTAGGGAGAGAAGAAAATAACAGAGTCGTAGGAAAATATGAGGAACAAATAACCAATGACAACGGAATGCATCTTAGAGATTTTTGTGAAACAATGCCTCTCAAAATTATGAATGGATTTTTTCAACATAGAGACATCCACAAATTTACAAGGATACCTACTAGGAATCTGCGCTTGATAATCGACTATGTAATCCAACGTCAAACTTCCCAGCTGAAAACAACTGACGTAAGGGTATACCGTGGATCAGAATGTGGATCCGACCATCGTTTACTTATGGCCAAGGTGATAGTTAACTATCGCAAAAACAATAACACTCAGGTACAAAATATAGAAAAGGGACAAGAAGTAACATCCCCAAAATATAACCTAGAAAGCTAAAAGAAGATTCAACGAAATTTCTTCACAAATTACGACTGGCGACAAAATTACAAAATGTGGATCGAGAAAATATATCAGCGGAAGAATTATACCAGCAACTTAAAAAATGCATTCATGAGGATGCAAGTGAAGCTTTCGGGTATAAAGACAAACATGAAACAAAAAATCAAGAATGGTGGTCGGAGATTATGCAAACGTTAGTCAACAAGAAGAAAACTGCTTATCAGAAATGGATGTCAACGAGAAAGGAGAAGGATTACAAGATATATAAATAATTAAATCGAGATGTAAAAAGAGAAGTAGTGAAAAGTAAAAATGAGATGTGGGATCAAAGATATGCAGAGGTGGATAGATATATGGGTGGAACAAGAGTTGGGCAAACGTGGAAAGGAATCTAACTTACAGTTAATAGATCTGAAACAGCGGAAACACCATTATGAGGTCTTACTAACAGAGGATAGAAGTAAATTCCAACAGATCGAAATGGAAGAAATATCCGAACATACACAATTAATTGAGATAACAACCGGAGAGTTAAGCGATGCCCGAAAGTTAAGATCGAAAAACGGTAAAGCAGCAGGACCTGGAGATATCCCAATTGAGTTGGTAAAGTATGGACCAAAAATATTACATGAGATGTTGGTTCAACTATTTAACAAATGCTTAAAAGGACAAAATATCCCTGATGGTTGGAATGTTGGATACATCAGCTCAATATTCAAGAAAGGGGATAAACGCAAATGCTCTAATTTTAGGGAATAACTGTTATCAGCTCAGTGGGGAGGTTGTACACGGTCGAATAATAAAAGAAAGAATAGAATTAGAATACGAAGACATAGAAGAACAAAATGGATTTCGTGCAGGAAGATCGTGCACTGATGGTATATTCGTTCTGCAGCAGGTAATCGAAAAATGGAAGGCAAGGAATCTATCTACCCACTTATTGTTTGTAGATTTAGAGAAGGCATACGATACGGTACCTTTGAAAAAACTGTTTCAAACATTGACGAAAGTAGGTCTCAGTAGAGAGTATGTGGATGCTATCGCAAATATATACAAAAATGCAAGAAGTGTTGTTAAAGAAGGAAACTTTATATCTGAATCATTTCCAATAACAAATGGGCTTAAACAAGGATGTTGTCTATCTCCGACCTTATTTAAAATATATATTCAATCATTGCTAGAGCAGTGGAGGAAACAAGTATCCTGAATGGGAATAGACATAGGCGGTGGTAAATGTCTAACAACTTTATTTTTCTCAGATGATCAGGTAGTCGTAGCGAATGATGAGGAAGACGTGGACTACATGTTTAGAAAACTAAAGAAAGAATATGAAAAATGGGGCCTCAATATGAATATGTCAAAGACAGAGTATCTTAAAATAAGAGATGATGAACAAGATCCAGAGTTAGAAATTAGAAACAAAAAAACATGCAATGAATATAAATATCTCGGATTTATAATATCTAAAGAAGGCACTACCAAAAGAGACATCGAAAACAGAACGCAGCAGGGAAAAAAAGCGGTAAACATTCTAAACTCTCTACTATGGTCTAAATATATTAGAGAAGAAACGAAATTGACAATCTATCGAACCTTGGTAGAGCCTATTATGACTTATGGGGCAGAAGTTTGGCAGATCACGAAAAAAGGTAGATAAAGAATAGAAGTAGTAGAAATGGATTTTCTATTGTAAGGAGAGCGTGTGGTGTATCCATAAAAGATCATATCAGGAATGAAGATATTAGAAGGAGGACAAATACTGTGTATTAGAGTGTAGACATAATTGAAACGAGACATGATTGAAACTAGTGTGGTATGGTCACGTGAAGCGAATAAATGAAGATAGATGGCCAAAGAAAGCTATAAATTACATACCACAACAAAGAAGAAAAAGGGGAAGGCCTTCAGTTGCCTGGGAAGAAAATGTACGGCACATAATGAGATATAAAGCCACCAAAGAAGACGAATGGATAGACAGAAAACAATGCTAAAAACTCTAAATGCGAGAATAGAGTACCCTCTATTGATTTAATACTAACACATGTTGAAATCGGACACCTCGGTGGGTAGATATCTACTTGGGTCGGTTTATTACCGAACTGTTTCATTTAAGCGGTTCAGTTATAAACTGACCACTGACCCATCCCATTTTAGTGTTACGTCAGCAGCGAAAGGAAGAGCGTCGTCGTTCGAAGAAACATTTTAGAATTGTACCAGTTTATTACTTAAACTTGTGGTACGTATTTTTTATTTTATTAATAAATAGGCATATTTGCAGTTGTGTCATTTTAGTGTTCAAAATCTTTTGAATATGGTTTAACTTCTGCGAGGTATGTCAGTATATTATCAAATATTTAAATAGTGTGTTTGAATTATTCTGATAAAAATCTCTGTTGTGGTAGTTTTAAGACATTGAGCAATTTAAAAAAATATCATGAATGTAAATAAATACCGTGCCATAGAGAGGAAAACTTATTATTAATATAGTCTTAACACCGCAAACTAATGATTCGGAGCCTAGCTCGATTAAAAACAAAATATTGCCTCGCTATTGCGTTTTCGTTGCTGTGTTGAAATGTAGTAACTAATCAGAATATTGTTCTCACGTAAAACAATGAAGATCATGCGTGTATGTACAGCGTATGTACAAACCCAACGCCTTCTAAAGAAAGTTTGACTGTGGAAACCATTGGATGTGCAGAGGTACGATAATTATTATACATATCATATTGATGATCGTGATTTGTATTTTTTATAAGCATGAATTATAAGTTGATAATTTTATATTGTTTTAGGAGTTTGTGTATGCAAACGACAATGAAAAAGAAAACTATCGTAAGTGCGTGACAGCACCTGAACAATTTGTATGTATTGTTGACCTTGATAATACTACTAAGATTTACATTAACCGAAAGAAAACAGTGAACTATTACGTTTCACCATGTCATCTTTGATGTCATTCTAATGAGAGTGATGCAGATAAAAGCTCTTTCAGTCTCCTTTTTTTGGTGCCTATTCGTTTCGAATATTGGCGATCATTCTGGCTATAATTATTTTATTAACTGATGCTTTAAATAGATTAGTTGTTGTTGTGGAGAACCATTTCATCAGGTTTTTTTAACCATGATATTCTTCTTCTCCCAATTCCTCGCTTTCCGAATACTTTGCCTTGAAGGATTATTTTCAGTAATCTGTATTTAGTGCCGTTTCTCATTACGTGTCTTTTAATCGTATAACTACATCACTTCTCTTTCTTTCCCTATTCTTCGTAGTACAGTCTCGTTGGTTATCTTGTCCGTCCATGATATCCTTAGGATTCTTCTGTATAGCCACATCTCGAAGGCTTCAAGCTTTTTCTCCATCGCTTCAGTGAGTGTCCAGAATTCAACTGCATAGTTTAATATCGAGAAGATATAACAGCTTTTCCAGTAGTGATTCCGTATCTGGCAATTCATCTTCTAGTTCTTCGCATTCATCCACACAAAAAAAGAAACATCAACGACAGTTAAAAATAGTAAAAAAAGCATTTGCGAGTCAAGCAAATGGAAAAAGAATACAACAAAAGAATTAAGAAAGAACAGATTAAGAAATTCTGCTAAGTCTTATATCTCAATGTCTAAATTGGGGCTCAAAGGCAGCCGAACGAAACCACGAGAGATGCAGAACGAATAATAGAAAAATATAAGGTTGGTATAAAAGGTAGTAAATCGATAGTTCATCAGATTGCAACCCTGAGACAAATTTTAGAAAAAACATTGGAATATGGCATATATATCCATCACATATATATTGACTACAAGGCAGCCTACGACTCTGTAAATAGAAATATTCAGAGGAATCAATGAAAGAGCTAGAAGTACCAAATCAGATGGTAAATTTAACAAAACTAACTCTTGAAAAAGTTGAATGTAAAGTACAATCCAGGCATAACTGTCTAAATATTTTAAAACAAACGGGCTGCGTCAGGGAGCCTGTATGCTGTTCAATCTGGCCCTGTAAAAAGAAATATGAATGTCACAACTTACAACCACTGGTTCAATATATAACAAACCAGTGCAAATCCTTGTCAATGCTGATGATATCAATATTGTTGGGAGAAAGGAAAACGCTGTGCGAGAGGTGTGTGTAGCACTAAAAGAATCGGCTACAAACATGGGTTTAATAATAAACACCAAATTAACAAAGTACATGAAAATCAGCACGCAATCACAAATTCTACTGCAATTTCTTACACAGGGTTGTAAAGCCAGAATGATGATGACATAATATTTTTTCAAATGATATAATGTTTCGAAGAATCCACAATAATATACAAGGTCTATAGTTATGTACAGAGGGATTAATAGTGTTTATCAAAAAAACACAATAAATATAAACGATGTTACATAGTACCTAGTCAGTAATATTTTCTATTATGTTGGCGAATTACAGTATATTAAACGATTAAAGTTTATACTACTAATAAATATGTTTATGAAATACTTTTCGCACAAAATTAAAGCTGTTCTAATAGTACTTTTATTATATATTTGTCAAAATTAAATTTTTTTATTTAACTTAAAACATCAACATCTTACTTACCGGACAAAGCCGCAATGTATTGGGGAAGGGTTTTAGCCTGTCCACTATCTGCCATTTTATTCTGCAAAAAATAATTTTTCTGTTATTATATTATATTAAATTAAATATTATATTAAATTTCAAATTATAAAAAACGACAGTTAAGATTTGATTTCACGTATAGTGCCTCTACAAGTCGCTTGTACAAATTTCGTTCTTTCAGAACTCATCAGAGCGACTCAGTAAGAAGCTCTGTACGTGAAATAGCGAATTGCAGAGGCACTATAGGTGAAATCAAATCTTAACTATATCTTTATTTACTCGTATTTCGAGTATTAAAAGCCAGTTCATGAAAGATTCTTGCTTAGATAAATCGATATGATGTGCAATGCAATTTTAGATGCCCCATGTCGGTCCATTTATCGTCTGTTTTGCTTTGTAAATCGTAGATGGCACAGATTTAGGTGAGAATCTGAATTTAGGTTGCAAACAAGTAGAAATCTTCAGATTTTCACTTTTTTCTTTTTTTTTATAAATTATAATTATAATACTACTACAAATTATAATGCAAGGAAAGATAAACGAAGAAGATCAATAGGAAGAAGACAGTACCGGTTAAAAAATTTCCGTGAATGGTTTAACACCAGCAATTATAATCTGTTTAGAATCAACAGCAGTCTTGAAAATACCTACGGCCTTGATAACTGTCCATCTTCGAAACAAAGTCGACACTTAAAGAAGATACATCACTACATGTCTCCATCCAGCAGAGCATCAAGCAAAGCAGCAGAAGTTGAAAGTATAGCGGCAGAAGTGCCCAATTTACAAAGTTATTCCAAATAAAGATGTGGATTAAATTAAATCATTACTCTCAAGATAATCATATAACAATAACTTGAAATCTGCTTCCCACTCTAATTCCTTTTCATCGATTTCGGAAAATTTAAAATTCTATTGATATACGTTGTATCGGCATAGTTTAGAACGAATTAGATAATGAAACAGTTTGACAACAAAACATAATCAGAAACCATTACTCCTGTCACTGTACTAGAAGTTTACAATATAACCGTTCTGTTTTTTAAACTTAACTGTATCTTGACTAAGGACAAGTGACTGTGTTTTTGCTCACATTGTATTGACAGCAAATGTGCTTTACAAATAATTGGTATTTTCTGTGATAACAGTGTAATTAAAGGTTGAAAGTTAAAGGACTAAAAGGTATGTGTTTATATTGTTATCGTATTACTTGTTTGTGCTGCTAAATGAAATCATATTTATTGCAAAACTTAAAATAACATACAAAACAAATATATGGGAGTTACCAGTTTTTCCTTAGAATCAATCGTAAATTTATTGTACTTAGCAGGTTTTTATGTATCGTTATATCGAATACTTCTATATAATTATAATTTTATTGATAAAAATTTACTAGAGAGAGAAATTTACTTAAAGAGAGAGAGAGAGAGAGAGAGAGAGAGAGAGAGAGAGAGAGAGAGAGAGAGAGAGAGAGAGAGAGAGAGAGAGAGAGAGAGAGAGAGAGAGAGAGAGAGAGAGAGAGAGAGGCAATATGTACAGTAATCTGAGAAAAATTGTTTTCTTCAGGGAGGATGGTGAAATATTATTCTTAAGATATTAGAATTAATAAATAATCTTTATCATAAACAATATTGTTTTAATTAAAATTGTTTTCAATTGGAAAACTGGGGCGCGCGTAATTAATAATAGTCTGTGTTAATTTCAAAATATCTGAGTTGCACTACAAATTCAACCTTGGACGATCAGAAATATTTATTGTGATATTGTGAACTAAATAATAATCAAAGCGCCACAGCTCAATTTTATATAATCGTAAACAGACCAGCAATAGAGGCAGTCGGTCATTCATTCATTACTCGTATTTCAGTTCAGTTGGTGTTTTGTAATGTAGGACAGTGTATATGAGCAACTAATAAATACATCAGATCTTAATACATATTCAATATCCTCTCCAACCATCAAGATGTAGCTGTATAGCGAAGTGTCGCCAACCGATCTATACATTGGCTATACGATAAGATGCAGTACATTCGTTTACCAAGGTATCCAGTTATCCAGATATGTATCAAGATATATCTATCAATTCTTTAACTAAGTTATCTATCACTGAATGCAGACAAAGATATTTTCCATATCTTTTTATATTATATGATCAGATAATTATTATATCATATTCTATATTTCGTTTAAAAACAAAAATTGTTTGGAAAAAACGGTTATAATACATTTTTTGATAGTCAAAAATCGACCACTTTCTTCCGTCAGACAGAAAAATTGGTAAACAAGTTCCGCCAGACAATATGAAAAGTTGTTTTTGTTGCTGTTAATGAAAGTATCTTGAAAAATTTAGCTGGTTATCTATCAATTTCGTCATAGTAGTTTTTTTTAACAGAGAAACCTATCGTTTGATGGTCGCCAACCTTCGGTTCGGTAGAAGACGGCAAATAAAGAAGATAGTAGTTTTTCCGACATGTTCGAGTCGTGAGAAGCATTGTATGACCTACATTTATCATCAAACAATTTTCTTGTTTTTTTTTATAATTTTTAAGCTATTTAATTAAAAAGAATAGCAGTATCTATAAATTTTCGGTATGTCGTGAAATCGACATGTTTCAGGAAAATTAGAAGAGACGACCCAGAACTAAAAAAAGTCGTAGATGGAAACTGTGTCTGAGTTAGCCTAATGAAGGGATACTCAAAGTTTGAAGAGAGTATCATTCATAAACTCTTTGTCGACAGGCACTCCAAATATAATTGCAGTTTCCGGTATCCTCTCATCTATAATTTCACACTATCAATCAAAAATACGTATCATATTTGACATTCTGTAAGTACTATTAAGCTTACCTTAAAACAGCAAATATACTATAACCCCAAAAGGTATTATTGTACTTTTAATAAGCAGTTTTTGCAAACATTTTTATCGTTGATTACAATCATAGAAAAAAAATTAAACTGAACACAATTATTAGAAAGATAAGTAGTTTATGAAATCGCTCAAACAAACTGTATTTGTAATTTTGAAAGATATGTGTACCTGGAGATTAACTAGGGATTAGATAAAGACAAAACATCAGGAAATTACAATTTATGGGCAGACTTATCCAAAACGTAGAGGAATATTGAGAATAGGAATATACAGGGTGTGGCAGATAAACGGCCAATTAGAAGTATCTCGAGAATTAAAGCTAACTGAATCATGAAAATTGGAATGAAGGGGTTTTGAAAAATTACTTATTTAATGAAAATATTTTCATCTATTCCGTCATTTCATCTATATATTATAGAAGTTGCTTATAACTTCGGTTTTTAATGGGAAACCCTGTATATTTTTAAATTTTAGAAATATTCACGTTATTCTTTTCATTTTCAGATAATTTCAGAAGATAGAGATACAAGTTAATACATACTTACATGCTTAAATATTTATTGAATTAAAAATAGGTAAAACAAAATCAATTTGTGGTGAAACAAATAAAACCATTAAAAAAGTTTGTAAATAGTGTTTAAAATTTCATATTTGTTCATAAATGTCTAGTTGTCCTGGAAAAATAGTCTTAAATTTTATTCCTAGTTCCTGGACAATGGGCTCGGGTAGTTTTCCCAAAATGTCGCCTTTATCTACACTGCAAACGTCATTTTTTATATTATGACAAAACAGTTTTCTCTTCATTTTTCTTCTAAATGTACCTATCTTCTAGAGATGTTGGCGACCACATTGACCCATCTTATTCTATTCACAGCAGCTCGAAATAGATCAGTTGACGTTAGACCAGTCCATTTCCTAAGATTGGCCAGCCAGGATATACGTCTTACTTATCTCTTACCCTCAATCTTGCCCTATAGAATCAACTGTAGAAGTCTGTATTTATCGTTACGCATGATGTGGCCGAAGTAAGCCATTTTTAGATTTTTAGATATCCAGCTTGTACGACATAACTTTTTTATCATTTGACAAAATATGATATGACATATTAAAGTTTGACGACCATTCAAAATTAGTTTCCAATTGAGACGATCGATCCAATGTTTTAACCTTGTTTAGGCTGTTGCCTTTTCAAGGAAGTGGTACTTCTTTTTTTTTTCGACCAAGGGGGGTATGGTAAACGTGATGACGAATGCTTGTGGAGATGTAGAGGTGGATTGCTAAAAAGCTGGGGTTCAGAAGGTTGCATGTGTTATATGGACGATATGATATGGAGCGCACAAGAGGAATGATTGGTGAGAAGGCTAAACAAGTCAAAGGGAAGCACTTCAAGGTGTTACCAGCCCTACTGGGAACGGCTCTTAATCAACGTTTTTGGCTTGCAGTTGTTAGCTGCGATATTTAATTAGGGTTGATTCTAATATATAAAAATACCCATCAGGAAATTCGTTTCCAGTGTTGTGTAGAAGTTTTGTTGGAGGGAAAGGAACTTTTCATTTAGGAACCCTGGTGGGTATTTGTCCTCGGCAATTGCATGGCGTCTTTAGTATTTGTTTGGCTAGGTTGTTCGATCCTGCAATAGTGAGAAGGATATACCTCCTGCTGAGTGATAGGATTCTGACCTTAATCGGTGTTAGACTCGGTGGCTACCTAATATATGTGTGCTGATGGATAGTATCTGCACTTCCCCATGCAGAATCTAATGATTTTCCTTTCAGTGGCCATGATGGTGTTAATTTGGCGGCTGTTAAGTGATGCGTAGACGCATGCCTTGTATTCGATTAGCGGTCTTATAAAGGTTTTGTAGGTGTGCAACAATGTTTTAGTTGGCGTCCTGCCCATTTTACCGGACAGCGCTGCCAGGAGTTTAAACCTCTTTCTTACCCTGTCTAGGGTGTTTTGTATGTCGGTTTTCCAGTTGAGAGTCATGCTAAAATGAACTACCAAATAGGAAACCGAGTTTCTGAGAACAAGGTCTTCCCCTCACAAGATTATCCGGCCATGAACATCACGACAATTGGAAGATTTGAATAATATAAGTTGTGTTTTGGAGACGTTTTAATAATCTAATAACTCGATCTAGATAGTTTTGCGTTCTTTCGAATACAGACATTTGTCTACGCTCTCTATGTGGCCCTGACGTGAGGAGAGCAGTGTGATCCGCATAAAGAAGAAGGGTTTTGGATCTATAGTGAGGTTGAGGGATGTCACTATTGTAGATTGTGTATAATATTGGAGCAATAATTGAGCCCTGGGGTACTCCAGCTTGTGGAGCAAAGAGTGTGGATAAAACAATGGCGACTAGATGCGAAGGTATTTAAGTTTAATAGGTCTTTTCATCATGTGACGAGAGCATGCGCAGTCGCCATATTTTTCATACAGTTTTTAACAACAATTAAGAGATTAGGCATCATTGCTTGTTGATAAAGATTGTTTATAAAGAAATTTTTGGCTTTGGAAAATTTATAAAACAATAGGTACCTATGTATTGTCTTTAAATGATTTATAGTGTGTAGGTATCACTCTTACATACTCCATAATGATACCGTTTCGTTGTTATTTTTCGTCCATGTATCATAATAATAATTTATTAACAAAACTAATTTGCTAATTGTGCAATTTATTCTTTATGTTCGTATTTTTTTCAATAACTAGACTTTCTTTTTAAGTTATTTTTCCATCTTAATTACGTGTTCACATGCACTTTATTGTTATCTATATTACTAACCTGCTTGTTTACAACAAACAGTACAAAAAAATGGCGGAAACAATTTGCGATGAAAAGCCCTACTTACTATCGGATAGTAATATTTTTTCGAAAGCTCACAAAACGTATATTGCATACGTTATGTGAGCTCTATGTGTTGATTGAAAATATTTAAACGGGAATAACAAAAGAGACTGAATAATGTGGACAGCGTCTTAAAGAAATTGGTTTAAGTTCTATTTAGGCAAAAAAAGTGGTAGAAAAATAGGTACAGAAAACAGAAAACAGAAAAAAGACAAAAACAATAAACAGAAAAAACTCACACTGACTCCAATACTTAAAATTGTCGTTCACTGTATACATTTACGTGTGTATTAGACATTTGTTCTATTATTTACCGTTACAATTGAATAAAAAAAAACAACCTTAATAAAGTTTATAGGGCTACAATTCAGCGCTAAATAGGATAATCCTTCACTTTAAACTTTATTGTCTGGTATGCTTGATAATATTAAGAACAGCGGTTGTCAAAATGTGTGATCCAGATAAATACTTTATTATATCACACTATAATAAATAATTAATTAATAAATGCTATAATATAATTATAAATAATTTTTAGTAGATCTCTTAAATATCTTTTAATTTTATATTTTATAATTTTATATAGATACATTTTGAAGCCAAGCTTCTATTTTGGCGTTACATTACTTTTTTTTCTATAGTAAAATACTAAGACAAGCGTCACGGAACTAACGCCACAAGATGACGTCGTCACGAGTAGGTGAAAAACATGTAGGTGTTTAAGAATTAAGCAAACAGTTTTTAGGATATATAGAGACGGAAGAGTTAAAATCCCATAATTTTTGAAGTAGCTTTTGTAATATGTTATTCTACTGAGGCCAAAAAGATACCGTATTGCTCTTTATAGTAATTTAAAAATAACATCAGATTGGGCAGCTGTACTAGAACCCCAAAAACGAAGTCCATATCGAAGATGGGACTCGAACAAAAAAAAGTATGTTATTTTGGAAAATGCTAAATTCATTTCCTTAGAAACAGATCTTATTGCATATCAGGCTGAGACTAGTTTCTTACTTAACAAATCGATATGAAGGGACCATTTAATGTTGCTGTATATAAAAATACCAAGAAATTTTACAGAATCATTTATACTGATCTGGTTGTTATTAAAAAGCAAGGATTGAAGAGCTCCTTTATAGGATAATGCTACTGTCTTATCCACTTTAAAAGAGAGTAAATTAGAGTCCAACCAGGTTTTTATTTTAAGTAGATCAGAAGTTATAATTGCATGAAGAGTTGCAATATTTCTTCCAGGTAATGCTGGTATCATCAGCAAAAAGAAAAATTTTTCCATCGATCTTTAAGTTAGTGATGTCATTTATAAAGATAAGGAAAAGTAGATGACCCAGTACTGAACGTTGTGGTACTGCACATAAAATGCTTTTGTGACTAGAGTCAATATCATTTGCTCTAACTAGTTGTTTCGTATTCCTCAAGTAAGATGGGAACCAATTTAAAGAAATACCTCGAATTCCGTTTAGTTTTTTTATCAAAATGTCGTGATTTACACAATCAAAAGCTTTGGCATAGTCACAAAAACAGTAGCAGTGTAAAAATTATTGTTTAGTGCTTGATAGACCTCATGTAGTACAGAAAACATAGCGTGGGGCATTTATAAGTCTCTCAATAATTTTGGATAGGACCGGTAGTAAGGCAATAGGTCTATAGTTGCAGACATTAGATTTATCACCACCCTTATGAAGAGGAATAATAATGGCTGTCTTTAGGCACTCTGGAAATATATATTTTTAAAAGGAATCGTTAATTAGTGAGACCAGGACTTCCAGGTAAAAACTTAAAAAGATACACCAATAAAAACTGCTGCTGAACGTTCTAAAGAAAAAAGGGAACGTAAAAACAAATTATTGATACCATTAATAGTGCAAGAGATCTTAATCCAAAAGGTCTAGTACCAAAAACTAGTGCCTAACGTTCCAAAACTTGAAAACGTAAAAACAAATCACTGATAACAACAATATTGCAAATATTAATGTTCAAGTGTTGCTTTTGCAGTTATATATAATTTAAATACATAAATAATATCGAATTTTATATTTTCATTATGAATAACTGCCAATTTTTTATTTATAGAGAAAATCGGATGAAATACGCCCACTGTTTTGAAAAGATTTAAATGTAAATTTGCAAGAATCACCACAATCATAGGAAAATATCATAGTACCTACCTTGAATTTAGAAAAATATATGCATAGTAATTCAAAAGGTTTAAAATCGAAAACTGTTGTTGAACGTCCTAATGCTTATAGAGAACGTAGAAAAGCAATTAATGAGAGCCTCAACGTTAAACGTCATTTTATTTTTATAAAAGTTTATATTCTGTATAGTACTATATACCGCAAGGTTACTACTGCACGCGTCTCGATATTTCACGATACCTAAGTATTTTTTTGAACCCGTACAAAAACATCATAACAAGCGATAATAAATAGTAAAATTACTTTAATTTTAAAAATATTATTTAAAGTTTAAAAATAGAGAAAACAGTATTAAGTTTCTCGCTAGGCTATAATAGTACCTCCTACTGAACCCTTTTTTTTGTTCTTATTTTAGAGGATAACGGGTTCTATTACCCAGGACCCCCACATGAGTAGCATTTGGCCGATAGTTGTGCCTCTATCGCGCGGGGAGAAAGGGATGGTCGGGAGCATTAGAGCGCGGTGGAGTGATTCCTGTTTTTAACTCGAGTTAATACATCTCGCTCCAATGAATTGTTACACCCAACGGAATTATTACGGGTGAACATGTCGCACAGACTGAGTTTAATTAAATTGCTTGCTGTTTTTACTTTTAGTTAAGTAATAGAACGAAGAACAGCCAGAAATCACATTTGTCGACTTAAAAAAGGCCTACGATACGGTGCTTTTAAATAAACTTTTTAAATGTTTGATGAAAGCCATCTTCGTAGAAAGATGCACAAGCAGTTATTAAAATTGGGAAAAATATATACCCCTTTTAAATAATAAAGGTTTAAATAAAGGTTGTTGACTCTCCATCCGTTTGTATATTTAAAAAGCCGCACATACTTGGATAGGGAAATGTAAGAATTTTATTTGCTATGGCGCGCCAAGGGGGGGAGGGAATTTTGGGGGTTAAACCCACCCAAAGGGAATATAAAGTAAAAAAGATATAAAGAATAGTAGAAAATGTAACTTATGTTACATTTTCCTACTATTAACGTGATGGAATAAGTAGAAAAATATTAGTAATTGCGAACTTTTATCAATAAAACCAATGATCATACTGCAGAAATAAACAGGCGAATAGAGATTGATAGATCAGCATTTTTATACAAATGAAGCCACTCCTAACGTGCAGAAAATTTGGAAATCAGCCTATGTACCACTCGATGTTATATATTTTTAATCTTAATATATATAAATCTCGTGTCACAATGTTTGTCTTCAATGGACTCCTAAACCAATTAACCGATTATAATAAAATTCGCACACCATGTGCAGTTCGATCCAACTTAAGAGATAGGATAGTTTAAATCTCAAATTATAGTCACAATTTTAATTTATTGCTAATTATTTGTCTGTTATTATTTGACAGTCACAATTATCTGTTAACTCCAAATGATTCTAACAGATGTCGATACCTTTCGACTGGGTTGAGTAAGTAATCAATAGATGGCGCTGCTATGGTAAATCTACGAACGTGTCATATAAGATACATTTTAATAGCATAATTACCACGTGTTGTTGACGCTATAAAATTAATTAAATTTATTTTGTAGTGAACGAAATACTGTATAATTCAATTATTTCCACTTTTTAAATTTTTGGTGTTAGCATAGCCGGCCACGTGTTACTTAGACTGAAGTGTAAATTGAATTCATATTATAATGAAGATAATACAGTGAAATTAATCCTGTTTTTTACTTATTTGTGCTTCATTGATCAACACTTTATAATTTAATTTGAATATATGTATGTAAGTATTATCACATAATTATAATGAGGCGAAGTGTTGAAACACTTCGATTGACCATAAATATGCGAGTACAATTGCAAAATGATCCATCAGCATAAATATTTTCCGAACAACTACTAGATATTGGGAACGGTAAAATAGAACTGCAACCAAATACGCAATGCATTAAACTACCAGACAATTTTTGCACTGTTGTTCAGGATAAAAATGAATTGATTCAGAGTATTTTCCCGGATATACAGAATAATTATTTGAATCATGAATGGCTTAGTCAACGGGCGATTTTGGCAGCCAAAAACGTTGATGTTGACGAAATTAACTTCCAGATACAACAGTTGTTACCAGGTGATCTGATGTTTTTTAAATCAATCGATACTGTTGTTGATGAAAATGAAAGTGTAAATTTTCCGATTGAATTTTTAAATTCATTAGATATCCCTGGAATGCCACCACATAATCTTCGATTAAAGATTGGTTTCCCTATTATTCTCCTCCGTAATTTCAATCCACCTCAAATATGTAACGGTACGCGTTTGGTCATCAAAAAGATCACCGGAAACATTCTTGAAGCAACCATTTTGGCTGGGAAGTTTAAAGGAAAAGTGGTCCTGCTGCCACGTATTCCGATGATACCATCAGATTCTACCATATCCTTCAAAAGGCTACAGTTTCCAATTCGTTTAGCTTTCGCCATCTCTATAAATAAATCTCAAGGTCAAACAATGTTCATTTGTGGTTTAGATTTGGAAAATCTATGTTTTTCTCATGGGCAACTATATGTTGCGTGTTCACGTGTTGGGAAACCGTCGAATCTATTTGTGTTAGCTAGAGACAGGTTAACCAAAAACATTGTGCACCGATTGGTGTTAAATTAAATTAAAATTGAAAGTATTTATAATTCAAAAAAATAGATATTAATGTTTAAAAGTTTAAGACTGTCTGCCTTGCCTACCTCATTCATGAGTTTAAGCGTCACATGTTATTTACTGTATTATACTGTAATATACTTATATTTGTTATAAAATTAAATGGAAATAATAAATCTGATAAATTTTTATTTTGTACCTATTGATTTCTGCTTAATATCAAGTGTAAGAACATTTTAATTAGTTGTGTTCAACGTACTTCCCCTTCAAATATCAATCCAGTGAATTTGTATACTAACATCAACATTTTCGTCTTTGTTCGTAAATAATTTCATTGTACTAAAGGGTTATAGTAGTAGAAAGTCAAATAAGGAGATCACCATATTTTTTTACAAATACCATCTGTGTGAAAAAGCATAGTGGACTCCGTGACTGATGTTCTCTTATTGTTCCTCTTAGATTGTTTACTATAATGTAATATAACAAAAACTTTAGCCACAGCAACGCGTGGCCGGGTCAGCTAGTATTATTATATGGAGCTGACACTAAGACACTAAAAAAATTCAATTTAAAAACAATCAAATCTTTCGAACTCTGGTTATACCACAGAGCATTAAAACTATCATGGACTGATAGAATTACAAATAAAAAAGTACTGGAGAGGTTTGGTAAAGAAGCAAAACTAATCATTACCACCATACAAACAAGAAAACTGGAATATCGACCGCCGCCGCCGTAGGGAGACGGGACTCTAATAAAAAGTTAAAACATTTTAAGTCATAGAAGAAAAAAGGACAGGCATTTACTAAAGATAACTGGAAAGGTCTTTGGTAAATTTAAAGAATGAAAGAATAATTTCATGAAACAAATCATAGCAGATTTATATAAGTTTCTGAAAAAACCAATTTATCCGACGGTGAAGGAAGTTATTGGAGGAGAAATATCTTACTTACAAATACTTAATTAATTTTGGTGACCAAAACACCTAGAGAATACCTTGGAGAAACAAAAACTGTCCCTGTCAAAAATGACACTACAAAAATGAGGACACTTAAATGATTTTAAAAGAGAAAAAGACATATTCACAATCTAAAATCAGTCGGAAAATAAATGAAGATGTATTCACTACAGGAAGAGTCATCACGAAAGTTTAAAAATTTTTAATAAGTTCAAGAAGAACAAATAACATTAAAATTAATGTAAAATCTATTCATGGCCATAAGAGGCACCAATATTTTGAAAATATGCCCACAGAACATACCCAACATTAACAAATTAAAGCCCCACAAAATAAAATGAGCATAAAATGGACCCAAGAAGTAGAAAACGTTAAAAGTAGAAAATATTAAAAATTTAATATGTAAAATAACGAATACAATATTTGAGGGTAATATTAAAATGATTTACTTACCTGCAGCTAGAAATATTGTCGTAACACTAAAGCTAGTAAGTATGGAATAGCTTTCGCAAGCAAATTGATCTATTAAGATAAATTAGATAAATAAGAAGTGGACATGATAATATTAAAACAAATTTTTGTACCTCATTGTTTTCAAATTTTCACTATCAACTTTTATTGATTAAATTTTTTGATTGGCGGAAAAAAAATTCAAGCGGAAATTTATACCAAGAATCGTCATAGGTTCGATTTTATTGTAGTGGAGGTGTTAGGGAAAGAGAGCAATTTTTAAAAAGAAGAAAAATTATATCCCAATGTTTGTTCTCGTGTAGTTCTTTACTTTGGTGAAAAAGGTTTTCGGGAAGTGAACTGTTTGGTTACAACTACAGTACATTCAGCAAACTTACACCTCTAAACGATTAATGGAATTCGCAGAAAACCTTAAGTTGTAGTAAAAGGCATGGTAAACTGCACTGGAGTTCTCTATAATCTTTTTAATAACTTACTTTGTTTAGAATATTTTTGACTGTATTATCAGTTAGAGTTAATTTGTATAAAATGAGGAGCAAAAATTCAAATGGAATTTTTGCTGTACAATTATTTTGTTAAATAACATTATAATAGTGTACTTACTGATTATTTTAATTTATAAATCATCATCATCGTCACTAAATTCACTACCGCTATCATAATGTATATCTATGATCACTGGATTAATTTCACTAATTTTATTTTCCCAGATCCACCACTCTTCTATTAATTTTTCACATTTATTTACAATTTTGGCCCATATTTCTGGAGTTGCAGTTTTAAGACTTCTTGCCACATTTCCCTAACTGCATCCAACGTGATTATCATAATACGTTTTACATATACCCCAGATGTGTTAAATGGGATTAAACTAGCAGTGATATGGCGGTAACCGTAGTACTTGATGTCCATAACTTGATATAACTTGGTTAACTATATACACTGTTGGTTTTTCATTACATTTCGAAATTTCTCGTAACTCTGATTTGAAGGCGTATTCCGGAAAATTGATATTATTTTTAACTAATCAATTTTTTATGTTCGGTACGTTCCACGACTGTTTTGGTTATTTCTCTGAATGATAAGGTGCATTATATAAAACTGTAACTGATGGTCCACTCAGACTAGGTAACAGTTTCTCCTCTTTAACAAACATATCTGCATTTATGTTTTCATGGTAATTAGTAGATTTTGATTTTGAAGAAAAAATCAAATCTGCGTTTTCTCATCATGTCTCATCTAAGTATACGAATGTGTTATTTTCAGATTTAAATCTAATACATTCTCTCAAAAATTTAATTCTTTTGTGAATAATACTTCTCCTTTCGCATAAAAGTAATCTATTATTTTCTTTTTTGACTTTAAATCCTAAATCTCTCAACACTTTACAAAGGCTAGTCCTCTTAATTTCAGAAACTTGTCTTTCTCTTATTTTGTATTAGTAAAGTATCTAAACTGACATGTTGATTGTTTTCACGCATTAGATACAAAATATTGCGAATTTAAAATTTTTCTCCATCAGGTAAGTCAATGCTCCTAGAATGTTTCCGAGTTGTTTTCTTGTCTTCGTAATACTCAGTCACAGTAAGATCTTCTTGAGAATCTCTGACAGTCTTCGTTACAGTTTTTAGCTTACTTTCACTTATCTCGAGTGCGTCACAAACGCGTTGATTTATACATAATAATGACTTAAAGGTCCACCATTGTCTCTTTTCATGGTAAAGTATTTATGCACATTTGCAATTAATTCATCAATATCCAACTTACGTCTAAGCATGATGGTCACTTGAAACTACACGTTTGAATTACAATATACTGAGTTTAGATCAATATGACAGAAACTTTCTAACTGTTGTGCTTGAGAGGTAAAATATAATGTAAACGCTTACAAACATCCTAAACACATTAAGCAAATTAGCCTAATGATCACTACGAATGCCGATTGTAATTTAATTATGTTTGATAAAAAGTTTAGAAATGGTTGGAAACTGCACATAGCAAATTAAAATGTTTCCCACAATTATTTTATTTTTAGTATAGTATTTTAAGTATTTTAAAACCCTAACTTTAACCCTTAATCGCAGACGTCTCAAAAACGGTACACTCTAACAGACATATGGTCAATCTAACCACCACTATTTAAATTGACAAACTGTTCTAGTTTACTCCAAAGTATTTTTTAACAAAAATTAAAAGTGATATTTTAGTACTTTGTATATCTACTTTGAATATAAATTATCCTTAGCACGGTAGTATTTGTTTCAAAAAAAAAATATTAAACAAGTAGGTGAAAGAAATTTACATTAAATAACATTATGCAGGAATAGTATTTATTAAAAAAAAAATGTAACAAAATATGCAAAACCATGAACAACGGGTTAATGATACATATATTTATTTTCTACTTAAAATTTACCAAAATGTTAAATATTATGGATAAAACCAGTGCAGTTTACCGTGCCTTTTACTACAACGAAAGGTTTTCTGCGAATTCCGTTAATCGTTTATAGTTGTAAGTTGGTTGAATGTACTGTAGGAAAAAATAAACAAAAATTCAGCTTTTTTTTTATTTCTTAGAATAAAGGTAAGGGTTTCTCTAATTGGTGTCAATTTGGTCAAAAAGTAAGCACGTCGTTTTGGTGTTAGTGTTCGTGTGTACAATAAGTCTAAGGGTGGCCGCACACAGAAAGAGCAAAACTGTTTTAGTCAAAAACGTTTTTGACTAAACGAGTCTGATGCTGATGTTTCCATATAAATGAAATGAGCTGACGCACACTGATTAGTCGTGTGTCTAAAGCATGTTTAGGCTCATTTAGTTTCAGTCAGTCTGTTTGATGTTGATTACCGGATCGTCGTTTTGTGTCAAAACATTTCAATGTACGCAGGCGCAACGTGTTTTTGGAATTCCTTTCTTGAAACCGCTCGAGTAGTTAACAAGAAGCACATGTGGAAACAGCGATATTTTGCTTGTTTATATTGTGTATCATGGAAGTGGACGCAGAAAAATTAATTGTACTGATTGAGGCCAGATTCTTTTCTCATTTATAGGATGCACCCAAAATTGTATTTTATTTTGCGTTTTTTCGTCCTGTAGGAGGAACCACTGCCAGAAAACTAGTGCAATTTCGTCGTTATCTGTCGACATCTTTAATAAAACTGATTGCAGTATGGTTTGTGCAAACATTTTGTTTCTCTTAAAAACAAAATGTTTCTTGTGGAAACAAAAACGTTTTCGTTTCAAACAAAAACCTTTTTGACTAAAACAGTTTTGCTCTTTCTGTGTGCGGCCACCCTAATAGTCAGTAAGAAAACGTGAATACGGCGATACCCTGTAATTTTCCGTGTCACCACCGAATTGCAGAACATTTTCATTCAGGCTCTACTTACCCTCCACTTCACTTTTGGACTTATGCCGTTCATTGCTTTTTATTTTTGAGGGCTGAAAACTACCCCTATTAGAAAAAAATGGTATAATTGTAAATTAAAGCGGGTAATTAATTCAAATCATCTTTTAATGAAGTGAATGAATGTCAATTAACATTAAACAGCATTATTTAAGATTTTATTATAGTTTAACCCCTAAATCTCACCCCCTAGATTAGTTATAATTAAAACAATGTCATTGAATACCTTGTCTCTACTGAATGTCATGGAAAATTTAGGTTATTCTTACCCACCACTTCAAAATTGTGCCGTTGGTTGCTTTTCATTTTTTTAGGGGTGAAAACGACCCATATTAGAAAAAAATCATACGATTGTAAATTCAAGCAATTTGCAATTATTTAATTATACAGTAACATAAAATTTAGATTTCTTTACTGTTTAAATGGTTTACCACATAATTTCTACCCTGATAAAAACCTCCCCTTGCGAAAAAATTCGAATAGTTGTATTTTTTACTATTGAAACTATAAACACAATAATTTCTTAAATCAAAATATGAATTTCTTTTACTTTATTCAACTTACAAACGGCATTGCCGTTCGTATGATTTACTCCATATAGTCTTTCCCAAACCCTTCTTTCAGTGCGTCACAGTTTTTCGTTTTCTTTGAGCGCTTTCTCTATCCAATCAGTTAAGTGAATCACGAACATTTGACGTAAAACTTCATTCATGTTGGCAATCCTTTCGAAGATTACATGAAATAATTCTCGACACATCTAATACAATATTTGGCGTCACAATTAATGACGCACTGAAAGAAGGGTCTGAGAAAGACTATAGTAGTGCCATTGGCGATTGCGTCGACGCTGACGCGGCGCTTCTAACGCAACAACCATTTAGTTTTTCTTTATCTTTTAAGCATCCCAGTTCTGTTTTTTTTTTGTGAATTCTTATTATTTTCATTTTTGTTTTTTTATATCTTTTGGGTGTGTCCTACTCTCCTTGCAACCCTACGTATCCTCAACGGCTGAGCAAGTTTGCCTTCCAGATACAAAGTGTATCATTGGTCTGAACCTATTCCCTAGTAAATTGGATTACGAGTGTTACAGTATACAACTTTAAACAACACAAAAAAAATTCTGTAGTAGTGAAAAAATTTAGAATTCAGACTATCGAAACGCTAAAACAACAGCTGTCATGCTAAAAACTCTTAAGAGTGTAGGCGCAAAATGTCGGGCCAATGCTTTTTAAATGCATTTATTTTGTTCGAATCCTGAGAAAACTAATAAGTATTTCTGAAAAATTTAAACGCAGAATGAAAGATTACATTATTACTGACGGGCGAAAATTCCTGAAAACTTCTATAATGTTTATTTTAGTAACTTACACGGGCAAAAAAAAAGAGAAAATTAAGTGTGATTTTTAATTTCAAATATCTCATTCAAAAGAAAATTTTTGTTTATTTAAAGGAACTTTCGGCTCTCGGTAATAATGTAATCTTTTATTCCGTTTTTATATTCAATTTTTCAAAAATATTTATTAGTTTTCTCAGAATTCGAAACAAATGAATGCATTTAAAAAGCGTTGGCCCGAAATTTTGCGCCCACGCTCTTGAGAATCATTAGTTAACCAAAAATTTCACAGTCCTGGAAACAATATATTGCGGGATCTGAAGAACATATTGTTTATGAAAATTATTATGATGAAGAGATATTTTTGTCTATAAATAATACAGTTTAACTCAACTATTTATATCCGCAAACAATAATTATTTGTTCAATGTGAAAATAATATCGTTGATGCAACTTTCCAATTACTATTTACTTTTATGAGATTGATAACGAAATCAGTAGTCAAGAGTAATGCTAAGAACTATGATTAACAAAAGAACAATACACGTTATTTAGAAAATTTATCGAAATAATTCTATTTTATCAACATTTTAGTTATGAGATAAAATTCTCTTCAAATTTTAAACACACCAGAAACGGAAAAAACTAATTTTAGTAGAAAGGTTATGCAATATATTATAAGGCGATGACACAATTGTCGCCGCTCCCAGCAAATAGTGGCAGTTTTTACCAAGAGTTTACTAAGAGTTCCCTATACTTATTACAGTGGGTTTTGATTTATTTCGATTTTTCTAACAATGTAAGGTTTTAAAAAAAATTAAATGTCTACGAATATAAGAATTGGTGACAAACTTAATAATCGACTATCTATCATATTTAAACAGATGTTTATTACAACAGATTTTTTTACAGGATGCCCAAACTATTAGATTTTTCTATTAGCAAATTAAAGCTGTAATATCGTACTTATTTTTAATGAAACATCTTGTATTTTATCAGTCTTTGGTGTGGAAAATTTACTTAGCTTTCAATCTATATCAGGCTTTCCTATACCTATCTTCCTTCATTTTTGAAATGCATTACTTAGTGTAACTGAGTTAGTTACACTAAGTAACCGGGAGACTAAGACCTCGGAAGCCCCGAAGAAGACATCAAAGATGATGTCGAAAGCTCGGCGCAATGATAATCGACACGGTTCAACCCGGAAGTCTGTTGAGTTTAATATTAATTCTTGTAATTGTATTAATCTTAGCTCTAGGTTTAATTATTGTACTAACGGCGGAAATCTTTAGGAACACACACACATAGTAGGCGGTACAGTAGACTAGGGCGAAGCTGTGTTTTTTATATTTTTAAAATTTAAATAATATTTTTAAAATTGGATAAAGTAATTTTAGTAATTATTTATTATTTATATTTTAAACAAATTATATTATATTAAAACAATTCAATAAATTATTATGTTTGCTCTTAACGTCACCTAGTATACTTTATTTACTTCTGACAGATCTGTCAAATTTAGACGAAATAATAAAATCTCATTGGATAGTAAATTTAAGTATTATACAGGGTAGTCCTTAAGTAATTGTACAAAAAGAAACCGTAGATTCTACACTTTAAAGGATGTTAAAGTGGAAATTTAAAATTTTATTTTTCGCTATAACTTTCATGTTTGTAAACATTTATGTATAAAAATTTATTTACAACTGGGTACTATTGAATATGGGGAATTACAATTTGATGCACAGTTTGATGTAGCTGATAAAGGGCGCCACATATGCCACATACGTAGCATCAATTTTCACTTTTTTGCTTCTCAAGTTACGGGTATTTGTGACAAAAAAGAATAAAGATACATTATTTTAACAAAAAAAAGGTATACTTGTTAATAACTTCAAAACTCAACAGTTTTCGAGATAATCGGATTTTACAAATCAACTGCATAATTCTGATTTAACGCAATTACTCCAGACAACGAAAGAAAAAAAGACAAAAACATCAATACTTCTGAATTTTGGTATGAAATACCTTTAATAAAGTTAATAGTTAACTAAATATTAAATAAAATAAATATATCAGCAGGATAATTTGCAATAGGATTTGACAAAATAACAAAATAATTGGATTTTACATCAAACATTTTACGCTTTATATTAAATCAAAGTCATAATCAAAACATTTTATTTACAAACCAAATTAAGAAATACTTAGTTAAACTAAATAACATTAACCTATTTGGAAAGTAAGTGTTCGATATGACCACCATTTTTTTTATTCATTGGTCAATACATTCCATAAAAGATCGTCTCATATTAAATAGCATCATTGGTTCTAAAGAAACTGCTGCAGTATTTATTATAAGTATTATAAGTATAAAAATAAGTACTCTTCTCTACACATCACCAAGGAATATGACTACCACGAACAAACCAACGTTAAGGAAAGTTGATATTTAAGTATATTCTCACTCCCCTTTCTCTATAATGTGGTGGTGTACCATCTTGCATAAACCACATATTTCTCCTTAAGTTTGATGACAATTCTTCCAATAAATCAATAAAATCATTTTTTTTTAAATGTAAATAAATCTCACCATTCAAATTACAAGGTAATTTGCATGTCTGTAAAAAATGATTACCATTGGCTCCAAACCATACGTCTATTTAAAATTCAGGTTGAAAATGCATTTTTTTCTCAACGTGAGGATCTTCAGTATTTCAAAAATAATTTTTCTTTAAATTAAAAAGACCGTGGTGTTTAAATGTAGCTTCGTTCGTAAAGATATTCTATCGACAAAGGAATGGTCAAGATTTTACCTGTTTCCGATATCATTTGCAAATCTACACGTAAAAGGTAAATCTGCTGACAATAGATTTCGCACAGTGTAAAATGGGAAGGATGAAAATGCTTACGCATCGTCAACGAGAACCATTACTTCATCTTCCTGATCAGGCGTAATGATTTTCGGTCGGCCTAAGTTGTCACATTTAGGACAAAATGAACCTTTACGCCTTAAAGGTTTGGTGATTAAGTTGTAGCCTGTTTGGATATCTTTTTAAATATTCCTTCTCATATCCATATTAGAAAAATTATTATGCCTCGGCATTTTCTGCTTTTCTTTAATAAATCAAAATAAACTAGATATTACAAAAATCACTGATTATCCGAAACAAGACTTATTTTTAGTTATCAAAAGCATTCGTGATATCAGCCTATTATGTTAAAATTTTCTTAATTTTTAAATGTTATTATTAACATTTAATAAAGTAATTTTATTATTTATTTTTTATTTATATTTTAAACAAATTATATTATATTAAAATAATTCTGTGTTTGCTAGTAGCGCCACCTGCTAACGTATCAACAAAATACAGACCCGTGAAAGTGAGACTAAATATTAAGTTATTAATAAAATATAAATTTGATATTCAATCATTCATTGGACAGTTTAATTATTATATGAAATAAATAAGATGTTAAAAATAAAATTTGTATATAGTTTAGTACATCGATGTGCACCTGTACACCTTTATTTCGTAAAGCCGCTCGTGACGCCGTCTCGTAGCGCTTCGTCCGTGACGCTCGCCTCAGGATTTTACAATAGAGAAAAAGTAATAAAACGCCAGTATAGAAGCGATATAGAAAGGAAATTGTAAACATGATGACGGCCAACTTCTGAATACGGACACGGGACCTAAAGAATAAGATAGAAGCTTCCCTTCAATAAGACATTTAGCAGCCATAACAAAGCATTTTGTGATGTTACGTTATCATCTTTGAGTTGTTTTAATAAGAATAAAGTATGAATTATGCTTATCTACACGTATTCAGTGCTTTACCGCACAAATATCACAACTAAGAATTATTATGCAGCTGACTTATAAAATGCGATTATCTCGAAAACGGTTGAATTTTGAGGTTACTAACAAGTATACCTTTTCTATGTAAAAATAATGTATCTTTAATATTTTTTAACACAAATAGAGCTGACTTAATGAGCAAAAAATTTAAGCGCAAATTTATGCCACGTATGTGGCTTATGTGGCGCCCTCTATCAGCTTGATCAAAGTATGTATAAAATTATAATTTCTACTACTCAAAAGAATCCAATTGTAAATTTTTATTTATAAATATTTACAAACGTGAAAGTTATAGCGAAAAATAAAATTTTAAATTTGTACTTTAACACCCTGTATCTTTCTTAATATCAACATTTTATTAAAACAAGTTGACTTAAATCATAATATTTTAAAGTGCAGAATCTACTGTTTTTTTTTGTACAATTACTTAAGGGCCACCGTGTATAAACTAAATAAGATGTTTTAAAATAATAATTGTATTTATATGAAATTATTTTAAAACGAGAGGTGTCATAAATATTTAAACACATGATTTAATAATTTTATTAATTGGATGGCATTTATGACTTTTAAATTTTGACAATCGTTACGAATCAAATCTTTTATTGACAGACATTCTTTTAGTTTTTTACTTCTCATTTAATGTCTGTATTTTGTTAGCTATTTTTAGAGCTAATCAGCATTTTACTATAGAGAAAAAAGTAATACAAAGCCAGTATAGAAGCTTCGCTTCAAACATTTTCGGTGGTTGCATAAAAAATCCGTTTTGAGCTTTAAATTGGTTAAGAATGTAACATAATGTTTTGTATAATTCCTTAAAAAACTTGGAATAATGGTTTCAAAAAGTAATACAATACTTTTTGAACAATTTTATTTGTCTGTTTTGAACATTTTTATATAAAACAAAAAAAAAAGAATTGAGTTATATCTCAAACAGTCAGTAGAATAGTGACAAAAACAACAATAAATATAGATTTATAGATAGATAAAAAAAAGTTTAATCATCAATTAAACTATTTACATAATTCCGATATGACTAAAACTTTTGTTTGATATCTTAGTGGAGATACCAGAAAATAGATCATGCACCGGATTATTAAATGCACTTACATACTTAATAAATTAATCCTTATTTAGAAGCGGATAAGAGAATCTGAACTAACGATATGCAATTACCTTAAAAAGTAGTCCTGTAAGTCACCAACTGATCTAGTGATTTCAACTCAACTGATTCAATTAGGAAGTAAGTAGGCTCGTTCTTCGCGACGATAAAATGACGAGTGCCCCAGAGAGATGTTTATTATTAGATAATGCCTTTACACTACAAAACGATTTTTGAACCTTATTGTTTCGCATTAGTTACAAGGCGATGAGAAATTTTCATTACCAACAAGATCTAAAAACAAATAATACGAATAGTAGTTGAGAAAATAAATATAAAAAAATTGTATCCAATATAAACGATTAACTATAAATATATTCTGAAGTAAAATTAAAGCTAAAATAAGTAGGTACATACTTAGAAGATATAATATGATGATTTGATTTACTTAAAAATTCTTTTCATGTGAAAGATCGGCCGATTATGAAATTTAATTTACAATTTCTAGTGTTTATTAACCTATCTTCTTAATTTTCTTCCATTTTTTACACTCTTTATCTTTCTTATATATATACAAGGATTTCCACAGTTTTCACTGTATTCCTTCACTCAACCGTTTTCTCCAATTTTTCCTGTTTAGCCAGTCCCCTTCCTGTAGGTTTCTTCTACTCATTGCTTCGTCCACTTCATCTCTGAAAGATCTTCGGGGTCTGCCTCTCTTTCTTCTTCCTATCGGGCTCCACACTGTTATTCTATTTATTCACCGATTTTGGTCTGCTCTTCTGACATGTCCGTACCAGGTTAACCTCTTCTGTTCGATGTAGTCTATTATGTTTTATTTCTGTATCTCCGTTGTTAGGTATTCAGTTTTCTTTAGGTTTATTTCCATCCCATTCTTTGTATATTCCTGCTCCAGTTTTCTCATCATAAAACTGAGGTCATCCTCGTCTTGTGCGATCACTATTTGGTCGTCGGCAAAACTTAGCGTATATAGATATTCGTTCCTTACTGGTATACCCATTCCTTCGCACTTTCTTTTCCATGGTTTCAGGGTTTTTTCCAGGAATATTTTGAACAGGGTGGGGGATGTGGAGCAACCCTGTAGTAGTCCCTTTGTCGTCTTAAATGGACTGCATATTCTATTGCCCGTTTTGATAGCTACTTCGTTATTCTTGTAGAGTGCTTTTAACGCGTTTATTAATCTTCGTGGAACTTCGATGTCTTCCATTGCTTCCCATAGCTTGGTTCTAGGTATTAAGTCATATGCCTTCTTAAGATCAACAAAAACCAGATGGACGGATCTATTTTTGGCCATTCTTTTTTCTATTAGTTGTTCGACCGTGTAAATGTGATCTAAGCATGCTTTCCCTGCTGTGAAACCTGCCTGGTCTTCTCCGATTATATCTTGTATATATATTTCTAATTTTTCCTTTATGGTCTTTCCATACAGTCTGCCTATAGACGATATAATGCTGATTCCCCGATAGTTTTCGCAGTTTTCCTATTTCCTTTCTTGTATATTGATGTCATACATGCTTGGGTCCATTCTGCCGGTAAGTCTTCTCCATTCAGTGCTCTCTCAAACATTTTATGTATCATACGGAATAACTTTTCCGATCCGTTTTTTATCAATTCATTTGGTATTCCGCCGGGACCTTCTGCTTTTTTGTTCTTTAGAGTTTTGATCGTTCTTTTTATCTCAGCTAGGCTTAATTCGATTTCGTCATGTGTGTAGATTTCTATTCCGTCTATTTCTGATTCTTTGAATTCGGGACGGTCTTCGGTTAGCAATTTTTTATAGTATTCTTGCCATTCGTTTTCTTTGATTTGACCGATCTTGATTTTCTCTCTCTTATTTCTTTGGAGCGACTTTAAGATGCGCCATGACTCTGAATTTCTCGTTCCTTTTATGTGCTGTTCTATCTCTGTGCATGTTTTTTCTCATCTTTCATTTTTTTCATTTGCCACTTTTCTTTTCACTTCTTTATTTTTTTTCCTGTATAGTTCGAAGTCCTCATAGTTTTTGTGTTTAGGTATTTTATATGGAGTTCTTTTTCTCTTTTATGCATGTTAGTGTGTCTTCGGTTAATTTCGTAGTTTGGTGGGTGTATTTTTGGTCCACTTCTCCAAGAGCTTCTAGGGCTGCTGTCTTCATGCAGGTTTTTATGTGTTCGTATGTTTGTTCTAATGATTCATACAGAAACTCTTCTAGCTTTTGGTCCAATCTTTGCTTATATAGGTCTTTTATTGAGTCTTCTTCTAATAAATTGATTTTGAATTTCTTTTCTTGTGTTGAGCACGTATTGACAGATGTAGCCGGAGCCGTAACTTGGTCAAACTCTCCCTGGGTCGGTTTGTGTTGGGTCCATATGAAGGGGAATTCCATCCAAGCGATTACTAGTTTGTGATCTGTGCCGCATTCTGCGCTTCGCTCTTTCTTATTAAATTCTTTATCTTTCTTATTAAATAATATTTGGCAGAAACAAGTACCAATTCCAGAAAGCTGGAAAGAATATGTTATAATACCTATAAGAAAACCTGGCAAACGAGCTGATCTCTAGCACCTTTTGTTTTTAAAACCCTAGAAATACCTTAAAAAAAGATTAGAACATTGGTTAGAATTTAATAATATTCTCCCAAACTTCCAGTTTGGATTTCGTAAATTTAAATCTACCCAAGATGCTATAACTGCTCTAGTAACAGCCGTATAATTAAACGGAAAACTCATTCACTGCAGGAAACCAACCAGGAAATTGATATGTGTTATGTACGGTACATACAAGAAACAAATGTGAGGATTTATTATTTTGCAGAAAAATATGTATATGTTGTAAAGCTACTGATTTATTCGAGATTTTAAACTCATATTTGACTGAAAATAATATTAACTGGGATAACTGTGTAGGCGTGTGTACGGATGGTGCCCGAGCGATGTCTGGACAGTATGGAGAACTACAAGCTCTCATCAAAACCAAGGCTCCAAGTGTAAAATGGACACATTGTGTCATACATAGAGAGATCTTAGCAGCAAATAATGTTACACCTGAATTAAGTGTTGTAATGGATAGCATTATTAAAGTGGTGAACTACATTAAAACACAACCTGTGAAATCAAGACTTTTCCATAAACTTTGTGAAGAAATGTAGTCTGAGCACACCTCTTTAATTTATTATTGCTACTCTCGTTGGCTGTCCAAAGGCAACGTACTCGCACGTGTATACGAATTAAGAAATGAATTTTACACGTATCTATATACAGAATCACATGATGATGCGCAAAACTTTATTAATTCAGAGTTTATAATAAAATTAACATACCTCTGTGACATATTTAACTAATTAAATGATCTTAATTAATAAGTCTTTGCAGGGAAACAATACTCATATCCTGCACTTGGCAGATACAATTACTGGATTTCAGAAGAAGTTGCTGTTATGGAAGAGAAGATTAGAAGATCAAGAAATGACTGTTTTCCTGCTTTACAAGGTGTTCTACAAGAAAAATCGATAGAAATCATTGATCACTATTTAAAAAATATGTTTACACAACAAATGTTATCATTGAGCCAACACTTTGAGAAATATTTTCCCGAAGATATGGAGCAATATGACTGGGTCAGAAATCCTTTTCTGTCATCCACGCCATCGACACTTTCAACAGAGGAAGAAGAACAACTGACAGAATTGTCCTGTGATTCCAGTCTAAAGCAGTCTATTCTGCAGTTCAATTAACTTTGAACTGCAGAATATCTACAAGCATACGTTTGGTGGTAAAGATATTACCACTATAATTAAGCGAAACCGCCTGCAGTGGGCAGGACATGTAGCCCGGGCCCCTGAGTCCAACATGATAAAAAAGATTCTAACAGCGCAACCCGTGGGAATAAGAAGGCGGGGTAGACCAAAGCTGAGGTGGATGGACGGGGTAACACAAGATGCCGAGAAGATCGGAGTCGGCAACTGGAAAATGCAAGCGAGGGACAGAATAGAATGGCGTAGAAAGCTTGAGAAGGTCAAGGCTCTCTAAGGGCTGTAGCACCAAGATGATGATGATGATGATGATCCAGTCTAAAGCTTTAATACAACAAGGAAAAACTGTTTGAATTTTGGAGCTCACTTTCTCATGAATATCATGCCGTCAGCACTGCTGCATTAAAGGTTTTATTACCATTTGCGACTTCGTACTTGTGCGAAATGGGCTTTTCTGCAGTTGCAGTAATTAAAAACAAGTACAGGTCAAACATAAACTTAGAAAAAGAAATGAAAGTAGCAATTTCCAAACTGGAGCACCGGTTTCATAAGCTGTGCTCAAAAAGCAAGCACATCCCTCACATTAACCAGCCAGTTACATAAATAAATATCCCTTTTCATTTTTGTGCCTATGTTTTGATTTCGTTCTTAATTTCTAATAAAAAATATAAATGTTCAAATAGTTTTTTTGTTATGACTATAACCTGTTACTAGGCTAGTACTAAAATTGGTAAGTATTATTGAGGGTTGGGTTAAGGGGGCGTTGAAAAAAATAACAAAGTCCCAACGGCGTCACAGTACGAATAAGTTTGGGAAGCCCTAGAATAGACTATCTTAAAACATTCAGAGACAAAGTTTTCACCATATCAATAGCTTTTACTTTCTGATTATGTAAAGTGAAATATTGTTACTGGTGTCCAGGTTTTATTATAGTTATTTTATTTTTTTTTTTGAACCTATTCTCTATCCTTCCATTGTTGGATGTAGGTCTCCCCCAGTTCTCTACATCTTTCCCTATCTTGAGCTGTTCTCTGCCATGTGGGACCTCCTTGTTTCCTGATGTCATCTTTCCACCTCATCTGTGGTCTGCCTCTTGATCTCTTTGCATTGTATGGACGCCACTTTCCGATGGCATTGTTCCATCGTCCGTCTTGGAGACGTTCATTGTGTCCAGCCCATTTCCATTTCAGTTTTGCTGCTTGTTATATCGCGTCTACTGTCTTTGTTCTGGTTCTGATCCACTGGTTACGTTTTCTATCTTTAAGTGATATACCCAACATTTGTCTCTCCATCGCTCTTTGTGCCTTCCTTATCCTATCCAAATTGGCCTGTGTAAATGTCCATGTCTGTGCTCCGTAGGTGAGCACCGGTATTATACAGGAGTTATATACCTTGATTGTTTGATTTTTTAGAACGTAAGAAAGTTTGCCGAACGCTGCCCATCCCATTCTTGCTCGCCTCGATATTTCGGCTGTTTGATTTTCTCTGTTAGCTCTGATTGCTTGTCCTAGATAGATATACTCATTTACCTGTTCCATTTTTTCTGTTTGTATTTTTATTGCCTCTTGGTCTTCCGTGTTTGTCATTACTTTTGTTTTGTTGAAGTTAATTTTTAGGCCTTTTTGCAGTGATTTTTCATGAAGTTCATTCAGCATTAATTCTAGTTCTTATGAAGAAGATGAAATCGAAAAATCCATAAACGGCATGAAAAGAAATAAAGCGGCCGGTGAGGACAAAATACTGGCGGAACTGCTAAAAGAAAGGATACACGATAAAAAAAATGCTAAAAATACTGTTCAACAAATGTCTGTTTGAAGGTAAAATACCTAAACAATGGAGAAATGCCAACACAATCTTAATACATAAGAAAGGAGACCGAACAGACCTAAACAACTACCGTCCTATTTCCCTTTTGTCACAACTATATAAAACCTTCACAAGAATAATAAACAACCGACTAACCTATAAATTTGATAACTACCAACCAGTGGAACAGGCCGGATTCAGGAAAGGATACAGCACAATCGAACATCTACATGCGCTTAAAATCTTAATTGAGAAAACCAATGAATACAACCTTCCGCTGTATTTAGCATTCGTAGATTATGAAAAGGCTTTCGACAGCATTGAACACTGGGCGGTGGAAGAAGCTCTGGTCAATAGTAGCATAGATTCAAGATACCGACAATTGGTACATAATATTTACCAAAACGCAACCATGACCGTAATTCTGGACGACAAATTAATAACGGATAATATAAAAGTTAAACAAGGAATCCGACAAGGCGATATAATTTCACCTAAACTGTTTAGCTTGACCCTCGAAGATATAATAAAATCAACAGATTGGGAAAACAGAGGAATATGTATTAACGGAAAGTACCTAAATCACCTTAGATATGCGGATTATAGTTATAGGGAATCTGATTCCAGAATTATATAAAATATTCATAACATTTTTTACGGACAATTTTATTTTCATATGGTCCGTTTGACAGTTTTTCTTATTTCATATATTATAAACAGTGATAAAAATATTTTATGGTTTCACATACTCGATTACGATTCTCATTATAAAGTATATTATTTACTACACACATTCTAATAAATAAATATACCCATAATAATTGTTTTGGAATGAAGTTATATCAACAACAGAACCAATATTAGCCTGATTTACGCAGATAACACTACTATTGATTATTTCCAGATATTTAAAGAATAATATAAATTTTATACAAAATATTACCGTGTAAGGAAACATATTGATTTTTCTATTTTAATCTGTTGAAAAATAGTTAAAATTGGAAAAACAAAGAAAGATAAAAATACGTAAGGGGAAATACAAGGAGCAAATGTTACGAAATTACTTTTGGTTGAAGAAATATATTTATTATATTCGAGAAAACATCCGAGTATGATAAAAAAAATATAGAACTACAAAGAAAGCTCAAAGGAATATTATGATCAAAACATTTATTCAAATGAGATCGTATAATGTTCTAAGTATATGTGAATACAAGGCAGCCTACGATGTAAATAAAGTGAAATATTCAGAGCAATGAAAGAGCTAGAAGTACCAAATCAGTTTACCAAAGTATCAGTAAATTTACCAAAAACACCCTTTTTAAAAAAGTTGAATGTAATGTGCAAATCTCAACATTAAAAAAAAATAACGGGCTGCGCCAGGGAGACCCTCTTTTCTATATATTATTCAGTCTGGCTTGGCTATATAAAAGTAATGTATGTCACAAATCACAAGCACTGGTCCAATATATGTATAATAAATTAGTATAAATCCATGGCTATGCTGATGATACCAATCTTGTTAGGAGAACGGAAAACACCACACGAGAGGCGTACATGGCAGTAAAAGAAGCCACAAAATTTAATAATAAACACCAACAAAACGAAGTACATGAAAATAAGCACGCAACCAGAAATCCTAAGGCAACTTGTTATCGAAAACGACGTCATCGAAGCAGTTAACAAATTTGAATGCCTGGCAGCGCTCGTCAACACTGAAAATAACACTACCACAGAGATAAACCGCAGAATTTGCACGGTCAACAGGTGCTATTTTGGGCTTAATCTCCTTATTAAATCCTCGATTAAATCGAGAGATACAAACGTAAACAGTGGTATGCTATAAATAGGTTTACAAAACAATAATATACGCCGAGTCATAACAGATGGTTCAGAGACTTGGGCTCTCACAAAAAGTAATTAGAACATGTTAGGATGTTTCGAAAAAAAAGTACTAAGGAAAATCTATGGAGCGGTAAATGACAATGGAGTGTGAAGAAGACGATATATAAGATTTTATATAACATACCAGGAATCAGATATCGTAAAATACATTCAGATAGGACATCTGGAGGTACAGGACATGTAATGTGGATAGAACAAACTGATCCAGCCAGAAAAACGCTACTTGATACATTGGTCAGAGAAGAAGAGCAAGATCCAGAACAAGAGTCCTTGATATCATCTATGAAGACATGAGAAATGTGGGAATACGTGCTTGGCGGAGGGAGGTGATGGATAGGAATAACTGGAGAGAAATTTTTCAGGAGGCTAGGACTCACACAGTTTTGTAAAGCAAGAATGATGATGTGAAATGGTAGTAAGAAAAGTTGGACTTTTATAACAGTATTTAGCAATATGATGAAAATAATTTTGTTCTAAATGAAGCATCTCCATTTCTTTATTTAGGACGTCAGAAGAATATGTACATTTGTTTAAATTATTTTTAGTAACAATTTTTGTCGTAAGTACTTCAAATCTTTCGACGTTAATGTATATTAGGCGCTGCACTTCAACCTATAATTCCATATAAGATTCTAGATAGAATCTTTGCGAGGTATAACAACTGAAGGTATTTTAAGTATCTATGGATATTTAAATTTGTAGATAAACATTCTTAGGGTATTTATAGTTTGATGGATGTGGTAATTCTATGTTGTAATTAGTAAAAATTAAGTATAATAGTTCCAAAAGTTATTTCCGTAACTTGTTATTGACGAGAATACTGTTTTGGTGTAATTTACATTAAGTAACTTATCACCTAATTTATTTAAAATTTTATCAAGGTGTTTCTCTACAATCTGTTTTAGTTTTTGCCAAATATTATAAGTAGTAAAACACACCTGTATACCAAGTATTATAAGTAGTAAGTAGTAAGTAATTCGGATATTCAATCAACGGTAAAACACCTTTGTAGCATCTGCAAACCTGAATATTTCTTCCTAAGTATTTATTATAAGAAAGTAAATCAGATAAAAGTATAAAAATTGATATGTATAAAGAGTAGTGGATCAAGTATTGACCTGAATGTACACCTTGGTGTACCACAATGCACAGTAATCAGATCACTTCTCTTGTATTCAACTTGAACATATACCGTTTAGTTAAATAACTTTTAAACAGTTTCTAAGCATTTTCCCTTATTCTGTAATCTTGCAGGGTTCCCAAAAGTGGTTTATCATCAACAGTATCAAGAAAGGCACTAGATCTAGGAAAGTGATATCACAGGCTTACCTTTGTACATGCGTAGCTTGCGTTTTTCAAATTAAGTTATTCTTTTCTCTAACAGTGGTATCAAGTGGTATGCTATAAAAGATTCTAACCTTAATTTAATTACCCTGTCAAATATTTTCGTAAAACTGCAAGTAAGCGATAAGTCTATAGTTGGATAGTGTATATTTTTCACCACTTTTATATAAAGGTTTAATGATGAGTACTTTAAATTGTTGTGGAAAATTACTGTTCAATTAACAAATTAATTAAGTTGACTGCTATAATTTTGATAGTTTCAATGGTAATGCCATCTATGCCAGGAGCTTTATGCTTCTTTAAATTATTGTAACGAAATAGTCCATCTCCGATACGTCATAATTCTTAGAAGGATAAATCTAGAAAACACAAGAATTGGCATTTCAATAGCGCCCGTCTTTCGATGTGGTTTCGATGAGACGAATTAGAGGTGGTACTACCCCAGAAGATTAGAGAATAATACTTTTTATTTAAAAACGCTTTAGTATTTATACTATTCAGAGTTTTCTTTTAAGTGGAATAAAAAATATACTACTAATACATATATCTAAGTATCTTATTGTTAATTTTTTGTTTATACACAGAAATATTATTTGTCAGAATGAGAGTTACATTTGTAAAATATGTATTAACTATTTCAGGGATATCTAAAGGGTTACTTGTTTATTTTTGTATTATGCGTAATTTCTTGAACAAACAACATAAATAATGCAAAAAACTGAGTTGAGAACGACGATAAAGTATTTTAATTTGAAAAGCTAAATTCCAAACGACATCAAAGCAGACGTGAAATTAATACTGGTGGCATCTGCTTAACCCACTAACGGCCAGCAATGAAAAACAATAATTTTTCCGAATTTTTTTATCGAAACTAGTTAAAAATGCCTCAACCAAGATATGTTTATGATTTTTTAACAAAAAATTAACAATAACATCTAAACAATTAATGGTGCATGTACGCACCATTGGCCAATACTGTTATACATAAAAAATAATTGTTATTTTGTATGAAACAATTCGAAACATTCGGGATTAAGATGAATTTTAAATTTTTTGCATAAATATATACTTTTGCATACCCTACATTTCTTTCATGCACTTGTATCGTGCCTTCTAAACAAACGACCATGATTGATGGATCAAACCCTGGCCAGAAAATAAAAAGGCCAACGTAGCAGTTTAAAATCCAATTGGCTGCAGTACAACCCGTATTAAATAAAAAAAACATCAAAAAAAATATAATTTTTCGGATCTTTATGATTTTGTAGGATATCCTGTACAGGTGTGTTTAAAAAATATCTCATGTTCATTGAGAACATATTAAACAATTATTATAGATGATATATTATTTCTACTGAATGTTCTTGTAATTTAATATAAAAATCAGCTAATGAGCACTACCGGAAAGGCAAAAAATATATCCGTAATGGTAACGTTTAATAAATTCTATGTAAAAAAAACTTTATTTTAAATAAAAATAAATAGCTTAATCTATTCTAATAGCGTTACACCGTATAATCAAATTCAAGGTTATAATAACAATAACAATCAGTTTGGTTAAAAAATCATATCTGTTGATATACAACTCATCGTCCAATTACATTTGAAATTAAATTTTACTGCTCTCCCAACTATTATACGGTTTTTAAATAGTATCGATTTGATACTTAAAACTACTTTAGAAAAAAAAATAAGTAGCTTAAAAATCAGAAATCAACATTTTCTCTGCAATAAAGTTCAAAATAGAAGTTTGTGCATTATTTCAATACATTTTAACAATTATAAATTTAATGAAAGAATTCTAAATAAACTTAAATTTTAAAATCTACTGAGAATGTTAAAAAATGTTAAAATCTAATTAAGTATACTAAATTCATAAAATCTTTCGTATTAATTTTTATCGTAATTGTAATATATTTTAATCGTAATTTACGATAATTTACAGTCGTTGAGTTGCGCCCGAGGAACTAATTGCAATTGTAACTAAGCTTGTGGACAGTTGTTTACATCAGGGCAAAGTCCCTAAGAGCTGGAACAACTCTAAAGTAATCTTATTACACAAGAAAGGTGATAGTCGAAAATTGGAAAACTACAGACCCATCAGCCTACTGTCACACCTGTTTAAAATACTCACCAAAGTCATAACTACTCGACTAACAAGGAAATTAGACGAATACCAACCATATGAACAGGCAGGTTTTAGAAAAGGCTATTCAACTTCCGATCACCTGTTAACCACAAAAATATTAATAGAAAAATGTAACGAATACAAGTTTCCAGTTTTCCTAGCATTTGTAGACTACGAAAAAGCTTTCGATACCATAGAACACACGGCCGTAATAAACGCAATGCAAAATTGTAGAATAGACAGCAGATATATTAACTTAATAAAAGAAACTATGAACCAAGCTACAGCTACATACTACCTAAATGAAAATGAACACACGAACCCTGTACCATTAAACAGGGGAGTCAAACAGGGAGATACTTTATCACCCAAACTGTTCACCTTAGTTTTGGAGGACGTTTTTAAAAACCTAAATTGGAAATATAAGGGAATAAACATCAATGGCCGCTACCTCAGTAATCTACGATTTGCAGATGACATAATCCTGATAGCTACTGACCTACAAGAAATGCAAACCATGCTTTTAGAACTACATACCGAATCTTCTAAAATAGGACTGAAAATGAATTTAAACAAAACAAAAGTCATGCACTCCGAAGACACCGTGACAATAATAAACGATAAAGTTATAGAAAAAGTTGAAGAATATATATACTTAGGACAAAAAATAATACTAAATAGGGAATTTCAAACTGAAGAAATAAAAAGAAGAAGAAAGTTAGCTTGGGCAGCATTCGGTAAACTGAACTATATACTCAGAAATCAACAAATTCAATTACATCTTAGATCTAAAGTTTTTGATGCATGCATTATTCCGATATTAACTTATGCGGCACAAACATGGACAATCACTCAGAGTCACTCAACACGCGATGGAAAGAGTAATGCTAGGTATATCACTTAAGGACAAGAAAACAAACACATGGATAAGACAGAAAACCAAAGTCACCGATGTGGTGCAGAAATCATTAAAGTTGAAATGGGAATACGCTGGACATGTAGCTAGGAGCGATCTAAACAAATCGCACAGATCAATTTTAACCTGGAGACCATATCAACACAAAAGACCCAGAGGCAGATCTCCTATGAGATGGACAGATGATCTGAAAAGGACTGCCGGGAAAAATTGGCTACAAGTAGCGTACAATAAAAAACAATGGAAAGGAAGACTTGAAGAGGCTTATGTTCAGATGTGGACGTGAATGGCTAGACGAAGAAGAAGAAGAAGAAGAAGAGTTGCGCCCAATGTAGGCAATTTACAGTAGTTGTTGATTCAAAATCGCTTATCACGTAAAGCCATAGTCATACTCACTGTAATCTTTAATATTTCCCCACTATATGAAAACATGCGTAAATCATCATAATACCCAACCTAAACGTACCCTACCACCAAGAACCCTCATTCAACGAAACAATTAGGAATTAGGTCAAAATGACTTGATTGACAGAAGATTGAGAAACGACTTGGGCTGTAACAGATTCGCTGTGTAGGTATGTATGTATTTCGTTTATACGTAAGAAAGAAGAAAGTCTGCACTAAAGCCTGCGAAAGATCTTCGTTTTTATTATAGATGCTGCCGAGTGTATCTTCAGCATAATATTTTTTATACCCGTAGCACATTAAATGTTAAATTTTAAGTTGTATTTTCACGATCATTCAAGATTGAGCTATCTTTAATAGCTAATTTCTGTAGTCAAAATCGTTAAGTTAAATTTCAGATTCTGTCCTATTTTAAAAGTTGATATTTTCACTTAATTTCACTTGTTTCAATTGCAACTTTACCTGTTCAATGTTATGAAAATATTAGTTTTAAAGTACATTCCTTAATTGTAAATTTTAATAGTACATTCATAATATTTGTCTCTTTTTAGATAATAATATTTTTATCATCTATAAAATCATTTCAAAACATAATTATCCAAACAGATTTTAATCTACCGCATGAAATACATTTTCAAAACTAATTAATCAAAACTATGCGAAAGATAGAATCACTAAAAACTTACCTATTTAAGTTTTTATACGAAAAAGTGAGTACCTACAAATGGTATGTCATGAACTAAATAAACGCGGTTCATATTTTCATAGTTTTACCAAATTATCAATGTTAATTTTATTTTAATTATATATTAAATACCTAAAATTTTAAAAATACTACAAATATACGATGTGTACAGAGAAATAACGTAAAAAAAGACCAACCAAATATTTGACAAGTTTTTTGAGCTCTATGGTCATCAATAACTAAAACTTCTATATATTTCTTGCAGTGGATTCGGTGGATTTTTTTTAAATTATTAACAAAATGAGACCAAACATGCACGTTTTCAATCCTTAAGTACAATCACACCAGCTCACAGACGGTATTACACCGCTGGATATAGAATATCTTACCACCCCATCAATTCTCAGCGTGTGCCGTTCATGTAATTTCAGTACGTGTCGATACCGACTGGAAAGGCCGGTAGGTGACGTTCGGAAAAGCGTCGTTTGCCATAATATACTTAAATTCAAGCAGCAGGTACCGTCTACTAGACGGGGTCATAGTGTCAACGGTAGTTTGGTATTAATAGAGTTTTTTGCACTTACTTTCTTATTCAAATCAAATAACGAAAATCTAAATACAATATTTGCCACCACCGGAACTGGAAGGGAGGTTATTAGGTGCATTATGTCAAAAGAAATATGTGATTTTTTAAATTTAAGATTTGATGATCCAGAAGCTAGAGCTGTGAGAAAAGCTGTAAATCCAGGCGCTCCGATTCCAGAACCAATTACCTTTTAAATGCATACATCTATACGGACAACAATTCGGATGGAAATGGACTGACTACCAGATGACGAAACTAGATTCAGTAAACCAACACAGGCCGCAATGCAACTTGCACAACCGCTTTTTTGTTCCAATATATCAGTGACTTTTGATAATTGGTTCACTTTGATTGAGTTGGTGCAGATCATGAAAAAAAAAGCGTGACTTGTACTGGTATAGTCGCCTCGTATTTCGGTGAGACTGTGTAAAAATATATTTATCTGTAATAAAAGCAGGCAATACAAATTAAAATAAAAGTACTCTACCAGGAGTAGTTATTAACTGCGAAATTATCAATGACTGAGATGTATAATAATACAAAGTTTTAATATTCTCTTCGATATTTACATTTAGATGAGCCTGGTAAAATATGGACAGTCGCTCAGATAAAGTTATCATCGATGCATTATTTGCGTAAGATGACAATATTTGCCTGAGCGACCGAAACCATAAAGTAAGTTACCCCAATAAATTTTGTTTCGACCGTCCAGTGGTTTACACTTGGGTAGGTAGTATAATATTTTATATTATTTTAAACTTTATTTTTAAACGAAATATTGTTTATTTGGATGAAACTTGGTATGGTACTAATGACACCGTGAAAAAAAGTTGGACGAATAATAACAAAAATTGTTCTAATTCAGTACCGCCCAATAAAGGATTTTTTTATTTAATTAAAGGATGGATTTTTTGTGAATCATGGATTGAAAATCTCTTCTTCCAGAATATATATATATATATATATATATATATATATATATATATATATATATATATAAATATATATATACAAACAACACATATATATATATATATATATATATATATATATATATATATATATATATATATATATATATATATATATATATATATATATATATATATATATATATAAACAACACAGTTTATTAGGGTTGCAGTCAGAAAATTGGCCGGGATGTTAATGAAACACTCTTATGACTTTTTGTCTAGCTTTAGGAATGGTTTTATTCATTTTTCAAGACACTGTAATAAGAAAAAAATGTACATATTTATAAAATATTACAATTCTTCAGTGCAACTTACTAGTCGTTGAGATTATTTATAAATGCATAGACACTCAACATTAATAACACACATATAAAATAATGGACAAAATACATTCTAAAATTCTTTAAAATTTAGGTACAGATAGTAAAATAATAAATAAAAAGTAAGATAAAGTAATAAACTGTGTTGTTTGTTTATATCGACAGTCACTAATATCCAGTAATTCTTATATATATGTATATATATATATATATATATATATATATATATATATATATATATATATATATATATATATATACATCGAAAAAGAAGTTCGAGCGTCAATTTTAATGCTTTCAGTTATCAATATGATGGAAATGAAGTATAAAAAAAAGTTCAACTCACGAACCATAGATGTAAACGTTTAATGTTTTTTTGAAAAAAAAAAACAGAAGTTAGTTTTTATAAAACTCACAAAGAACGGAAGTACGTAAAAATATGTAAAAGAACAGTAAACTTTATAATTTTACTAAAATACTTTTAAAATGTGGCACCCGTGGTGTGATAATAATTCTGCAGCTGAAGAGCCAGTGGAACCCTGTAATCAATTGGAATATTTTTACAAAGCCGTGTAGTAAAATGTAAGCGACATTTCCAATGCCTCTCTGATGATACCATCCAAACATATGCTGAAACATGTTTATGAAGGATTGTGTTCTAAATTGTCTAAATCAGAAGCAATTGTGGAAACGTATTTATCAGAGTGTCCAAAGCAATCTGCTACAAGACTATAGGAGAAACATCTTCTAGACAGAGGAGAAAGGATTGTGCAAATTCACACAAATAAAACCGCACCTAAAGGAACCTATAATCAGAACAATATACAAAATGGATGCGGCTAATATTTTTTCAACTATTGAAAGCCTTCGAAGTGAACTGGTTCGAAAGGATATTCTCTTATATTCAGCAACAACACTTCGATTATTTCTTAAAGCCAATAATTTTAAGTACAA
This sequence comes from Diabrotica undecimpunctata, assembly GCF_040954645.1. Classification (NCBI taxonomy): domain Eukaryota; kingdom Metazoa; phylum Arthropoda; class Insecta; order Coleoptera; family Chrysomelidae; genus Diabrotica; species Diabrotica undecimpunctata. Next base: position 16,762,626 of record NC_092804.1, on the reverse strand, counting down.
AACTTTAGACAAGCGCCATAATGGAAACTACTAGAATAATTATTTCTTTAAGAAACATTTCTATCAGATAGATAACTTAGTATCAAAAAATGAAACGAAATGTTGTTTATTTAGATGAGACCTAGTGTGATACTCATGACAGGGCAGAGAATTATAATTTTACACTGCGGTTGAGAAAATATATGGATCGATGATGTATTATTAATATCTGCAAAAAAATATTACAACGCGTCTCTAGGTTATCATGAGGATATGGAAAGTTTAATTTTTGAATCATGGTTTGAAGAACCTCTTCTTCCGAGATTACCTAAATATAGCGTGATTATCATGGACAATGTATCATATTATTCAAGATTAATGAGAAAATTTCAAATATTACTTGAAACAAATTACAAATTCAAGAATTTTTATTTGAGAAAGATTTGTACTTTGAGGCATCATATAGTAAAAAGCAATTGTTGGAGGTTGTTTACAGTAGACAGTACCAGAAGGAATAATATGTTGTTGATAACTGTACTCGCAGTAATGGGCATACCGTGCTTGGTACGCCCAGTATTACAATTTACAATCGTACTTCCTCCTTACTATTGTAAATTGAACCCAATAGAGTTAATATGGACACAACTTAAAGGAAATAGAAGAAGAAGAAACGTGGCTCCTAAATTTTTGTCTACTGCTCTCCAGTTAATTAGAAGAGAAGTCACAAAGATCACAGCAACCGACTGGACAAGTGTAATCAAACATGTAATCGCAGTGGAAAATGACTATGTTAAATATTTACTAGCATTAACCCAATTAATTATAAATATAGAAGATACAACTGATACTAGTGATAACAGTGATTCTGAGTAGATTAGTAAGTTCTTCTTCTAAATCAAAGTACAGGTTAGGATATTAGAAAATACCTGCTAGATATATAAAAAAAGATGTTCATACAAGTTTTAGACCTTTTACCCATTTTTAAATTATTGAGGTACTAAGTCTTCTCTCACACAGTGTCAAACCAAAGTTGTTAATAGAATACCCTGTATATAATTTAAAAAGTGAATTCTCTATTTTTTTATTACAATAACTAAGTTATCAGGGATAAAATGTGATCATAAGTTTTAAAACTTATGAGCAGTTGTGTTATTAAAACGTTTGTATACTTAAATACTTGTACATAAAACATTTGTTTAATTGTATGTGATAATTACTTTTATTAACAATTTTTTATAGGTATTGTTATTTTACAATAAGTTCTATTTAGCCGAGTCGGTTAGTGTTATCTCTTCCTAGATATATCACAGAAGTTAACAACACCAATATTTTTTATTTAAACTTTATAGAAAATGAAACTTTTTCTTAAATAAAATGAAATAAAAATAAAAACTTTTATTTAATTAAAAATTAGATATCTACGCTACTGTTCAATAAAGTAGTGACCACTCTGACATTGTTGCCATTTTCTAGTATTTTACCCGTTCTGGTTCCTATAAATTTTCTCACGAAATTACGTGTCGACTATACTCTTAAGAAGAACAGAAAGGAAATACCTGCAGTTTTTTATATTAAGAAATCGTGAAGTAGGAACTAGCCTGTATGGCTGTACAGGCCATACAACATAATACACCACGAGAATCAATACAGCTGTTCTTTTGTTATTATTCTCCTACCACCATGCCAATAAAGACCCACGAACCAAAAAACCTTATAGTAATGCTGATTATAACTTTACTAAAGGTGCACTGTAAAAAATGGTATTTTAGCCTAGTCCCTAAACTAAGAGCAAGAAATATGTCAATAGCAACAAAGTGCAAAATTTATAAAACAATAATACGCCCAGTGTTCACTTACGGATCAAAAACATGTGCAATGACGACTAGAGATGAAGAGTTACTACGAATCTTTGAAAGAAAAGTATGAAGAACCATATACGGCGGAGTTAAGGAACAGGGTTTGTTGAGAAGGCGATATAATTTCGAACTCTATAAATTTTTTGGTGATGCAGATATCCTGAAAACCATCAAAATAAACTGCTTAAGATGGGTGGACCACGTGTTGTGGATGGATGAAAGTGATCCTTTTAGAATAACCATGTTAAATAGGTCAATCGGAAAAAGAAGAAGGGGCGACCTAAACTCAGATATCTGGCGATGTGCAGGACGATTTAAGGGAGAATGTAGTAAGAGGATCGAGGACGTCATATGCAGTCAATTTTTTGGTTTGGTCAAACTAATTTTATCAAATATTTGACCGTGTGAAGTCCGTGTCACCCGGTCAAATATTTGATCAAATTAGCTTGACCAAACCAAAAAATTGACATCATATGGCGTCGTATCCTGAATTTGATCAAATCCTCTAAAAATAGAGGATCTTCTGTTTTAACCGTCAGTTTAAACAAACTTTAATTTTGATTGGTCGAAAAATCTCTAAAGACAAATGACAATCAGCAGTTAGACATAACGTGATGAAATTAATTTTCCTTTTTTTGTTTGGTTGCCAGTGTCTAGTTTATTTGCCTTCCTATTATATTATGTTCTTCTTCTTCTTCTTCTTTTTATATAGACATAACTCTGTCTGTTTTTCAATATGCCTTCAGTAAGGTGCCGTTCCATCGTTTTCGTGGTCTTCCTAATGATCGTCGTCCTATTGGGAAACCGTCTCTTGCCGTCTTTACTACTCTATTTGTTGTCATTCAGCTTATATGATCATTCCATTCTAGTCTTCTATTTCTTACTCAGTTCTTGATGTTCTCCAAATTGCATCTACGTCGTATATCTGTACTTCTAGCTCTATCCCATAGTGTTTTACCATCAAATCTAAGTGTTTTTATGTCTGCTGTTATTAACATACATCTAACATACAGAAATACACTTTGCTCCAACTGATTATGCAGAGAAATATCCAAGGAAAGAGAAGCATAGGGAGGCCTAGAATGTCATAGCTGCGCAACCTGAGAAAGTGGTACGGATGTACATCAAATGAACTTTTCAGAGCAGCCTGCGGCTTTATTTGCTCTATTCACTTGCTCTTTCACTTCAGTTTCGAGCTTTCCGTAGCTAGATAATGTGAAGCTAAGATATTTAAACTCCATCACTTGTTCTATTATCTGACCTACCAGCTCCAATTTACATCTTAGTAAATTTGCTGTTGTAACCATGCATTTTGTCTTTTTTGGGGAAATTAACATGTTAAATTTTCTGCCGGCTATATTAAATTGGTGCAGCATACGTTGTAAATCATCTTCTCTTTGAGAGAGTAGTATTGCGTCGTCTGCATAGCAGATTATTTTAAGTTGTTTTTCTCCCATTTGGTATCCTTTTTTAGTTCTTACTTTTTTTATTATTTCATCCATAATCCGGTTAAACAATAGATGGCTCAGGGAATCTCCCTGTCTTATCCCATTGCTAGCTTCGATAGGGTCGGTTAGTTCTTCTTCTACTTTTACTTTTATTGTGTTGTTTTGGTAGATATTTTCGATTGTTTTGATTATTCCTAGAGGTATCTCTTTTGCGTACAGTAAGTGGATAACGTCTTTTAAGTTGACCCAGTCAAATGCCTTCTTAAGGTCCACGAAACATAGATATGCCGGATTGTTGTATTCTAATGGTTTCTCTTGCACTTGCCTCATTATAAATATAGCGTCGTTGCATGATCTTCCCGACCTAAAACCTTATTGTGTTCTTCTGCTAGCGTTATAATTTCTTTCAATTTATTTGTTATCACTTTGGTTGTTAATTTTAGTGTTGTGCTTAATAAATTAATTCCTCTGTAATTTTCCGGATCCGATTTGTCTCCCTTTTTGAAGAGAGGTATTAGGATGCTTGATCTCCATTCTTGAGGAATTCTGTTTTGTTCTATTATTTTTTGGATTAGTTTTAATAGTTGTTTGGTCAGATCTAGTCCTCCGTACTTTAGGAGTTCGTTCGGTATTCTGTCCTCTCCTGGTGATTTTTTATTTTTTAATTTCCTTAATGCTTCCTTTACCTCTTCCTCCTCAATATTTATTTCTTCGTTTGTCGTCAAGGTGTTCTGGTGTTGGTGGTTCATTATCGTCACCTTTAGCAAATAGGCATTGAAAGTAGTCTGCCCATGTTTCCTTCTGAATGTGTTTCGTTTTTATTAGTTCGTTCATCTCCTTTCTTTGTTCTCTGATCATTCTCCATATTTCTTTTTGTGTTCCGTAGAAGTCGTGTTCCATCTGTTTTGAGCAGCTCTGCCAGTGTTCCCTTTTTATTTGTCTAACTAAAGTAATCGTTTCATTTCTGATTCGTTTATAGTGGTTGTATGCCTGTGGTGTTTTTTGTGTTCTGTATTGTAAAAAGGCTTTCTTCTTTTCATCACATTTTGTCTTCACTTCCTCTCTAAACCATGGTGTTTTATTTTTTGATATGTTAGTGTTCGTTACTTTCTTCTCTCCAAGTGATTCTGTTGCTGCGTTAATCACTTGGCCCAAGCGTTCCCAGCTTTCCTCGATGTTATCGTTTTCTAATATTTTCTAATATATATATATATATATATATATATATATATATATATATATATACATATATATATATATATATATATATATATATATATATACATATATATATATATATATATATATATATATATATATATATATATATATACATATATATATATATATATATATATATATATATACATATATATATATATATATATATATATATATATATATTATTATGTTATAAAATAAAAATAAAAGTGTAAAGTATCTTGGAGCCAGGAACAAGTTTTTACATAATTGATTTATGTATATCGAAAAAGAATCTGTTTATATAATGTGAAATTTACGCATTTTTATAAAAAAATAAAAAATATTTTCATTGCGGATAAGAAAATTCTAATCGTGACTTAAGCACAAGCAACTAATAAATAAGCAAAAAAGACAATTAATTTCATTGACATATCTAGTTTGATCAAATATTTGACCTTCTGACACGGAATTAACACTTCTGTTGGGGATCTCGTGTCATCAGATTTCCAAGCGTAAGGCCACTATAACCAAGCTGCAGTCACGTTATGATCACCTGAGAAAAATGATTGTTGGAACTACAGACCATGGTTGACATCTTGGTTTTATCTCAGTAATTTCAGTATTTTTTGTGCCATCTGTTATTCCATACGTCAACTATTTTGCCTTGGAAGTATGATTTGAGATCTGTCGCTAGAGTTTTTGGATAGATCTATTATAAATAGTTGCATCCTCTAAGGGTTCTCGTGCATATTTATCCATCAGATCGTTTCCCGTGATTACAATATGAGATGGCACTCACAGGAAAGCAATGTTTCTGGGATTTAGATTGTGTAATGAGTTTGGCCACGGGATGGACAATAATAATATTCATAACTTCTGCTTACAATTAATAGTAGTAAATTTCCGTATTAAAATAGTAACAATAAACTGTAAATGTACAAAATTAATAATAAATTTACTAAGTTTGTAAAAGTACATTAGAATGGACAATTTTACTATTGCGTTCCCTCATAAATTATAAACGTATAAATATAAGAACATTCTTAAATACTGTGAATTTAACCAATCAACGAATAAATTAAAAATAAATGTTTTACCTCTTTTTCTACTTGGAATCCCCCAGGGATGCTTTTCGCATAAACCTTGAACGTAAGTATAAAACGAAAATGAAAAATATAACGAGAATGTCATACAATTACCTTGGTTGTAAAGATGTGTGGTACGACAAGAAATGGGTAATATAAAAGTATTTAAATTACACCTTCATAAAGTTTATGATTAGTGAGTCGTATTTTGGATTTTTGAGTAATAAAACCAATTGAATATTGAAGGTTGTATGAGTACGTGCATGTGTTTTATAGTCAAAGAAACAACATACGGTAAAATAAATGAAAAAATAGGTACATTAAAAACCAGTCGTGAATATTCTTAACAAATTCTTCTAGCCTCCCTGCTGTCGTTTACATACATCACCATTTAAGTATCTATTCGTACAGAGTGATCCAATGTCCCCTCAATATTAACAATGCTTTCAAATAGGATATTTAAATTAAATATTTTTTTATATGGGATTAAGTCACAATTTAGTTTGTATGACAGTTCGTAGAGATTAAGACGATTCGAGTGACCAAAACTATATTCAAATCCATCATACTTTGCGAAAAATCGATAGTAAAGTCTATTTTTATTGTGTTATATTTCCTTCTATATATACGATTTACCAGGAGCGGATACACAAGTGGGAAAGGAGAAATCCCTCCTCCCAAGAAGTTTAAAATTAAAGAAAACCTATTTTTTTATGTCTTTTATGTAATTTGGGTTTATCTTTTTTTATGTCTTTTAGTTGCTATTTCATTGGAAGTTCCCCTCCCCAATACTGTGATTTACAGTAGCACCGTACACATACTGTGATTTACTTACTAACAGCACTTATTTACACGAATTTGTTCAGACTAAAATTACTCAATCTGTAATAATTATTCATGCTTTAATTATTTATTTAAAGCTATTACTTGGGTTTATTTATATAAAACCAAAATTTTATATAAATAAAACCAAATCCAACGAGGTTCCTGGTAAAAATTATCTCCTGAAATATTAATAGCAGTGAAAACCCAACGTTGTATTTAAGGTACCGGACATTCACGTATTATAATCATTATTTAAATAGAAAAAAACCCACAACTTGCGTTCAAAATTTTCTGCAATATGTCATATTACACTACTGAAGAAAAAAACCCAGGGATTGGAATTTTTATGATAAAAATAAAACGTGATCAAACTATTCTACTCATTAACAATATTGTTTTACTTTAATATAAAACACCTGGGAATTGCAATTTAACGTATTATAGTTTATACTTTTTTACGACGACATCGGGTTCACGAAAAATAACACAAAACAAAAATGGATAATGCAAGAGATCATCGACCTCATGGACGTAAGACGAAAACATAAAACAAACCCAATACAATGCAAATGGGTCAATAAATAGAAAAAAGTGCAGAGAAGCTAAAGAAAAATGGATGTCAACCAAATGCCTAGAAATTGAACAACTTCAGGAAATGTATAATAACTTTAATGGCCATAAAAAAGTGAAAGAAATGACAGGTAGACACAGAAAGAGACAAGAAACAATATTAAGAAATAATAATAATAATAATGAGATAATTATAGGTACAGAAGACAAACTGGAGAGATGGAAAGAATACATTCAGACACTTTTTGACGATGATAGACCTCGTTCCCCACCATCCACAGATGATCGAATAAATGAAAAAGGTCCAAAAATAACAAGAAAAGAAGTTATTTATTACCAAAAAAATCCAATGGCTCACACTGCGATGACTATCGAATATTATTCCTTAACTTTGTACTTTTTGCCTTAAATGTAGATGCATATGAATGTTTTATTGATTATCGAAAAGAATTTGACTGCGTTAACCATCAAAAGATGATCGAAATTCTGAGAACAACTGGAATTGACGAGAACTATATTGGCACCAAACGGCAACAATTGAAACAGAGCACACAACATCCGAAGATATACGAATCCGACGAGGAGTGCTACAAGATTGCGTCTTATCACCACTATTATTTAATCTGTACTCGGAATCTATATTCAGAAAAGCATTAGACGAGGTTCAAGGTGGAATCAAGATTAACGGAACCAGCATAGACAACATCAGGTACGCTGATGATATCGTACTAATAGCAACACACAAGAACTACAAAATATAATAAATGCAGTAGTTCGTCATAGTGAAATGTTCGGTTTATATCTAAATGTTTCCAAAACTAAAATTCTAGTATTTTCAAAGATACCAAAAAATTAACATTTGTACGCCAAGGGACAAATAATAGAACAGGTAACTTCCATAAAATATTTGGGGGCAAATATCAACAGCAAGTGTAATCCAAAAAAATAAATGCTGTCAAGAATCGAACAAGCGAGGAAAACACTCATGAACATGAAAACATTTTTTACAAGATCAGGCCTTAGTCTAGAGCTCAGAATTCGAATGATCAGATGTTACGTTTTCTCTGTTTTGTTGTATGGCTGTGAAAGTTGGACAATGGACTCTAATACAGAAAAATAAATAGATGCCTTTGAAATGTATATATACAGACGGATGCTGAGAATTCCATGGATACAAAAAGTTATCAATGGTGAGGTACTTCGGCGCAAGAGTAAACAAAAAGAATTACTTATCATACTCAAAGAGAGAAAAATACAATACTTGGGTCATGTGTTAAAGATGAAAGATATGAATTACTCCAAATCATATTGGAAGGTTTGCAGGACAAAAGATCAGTTGGAAGACGCCAGAACTCGTGGCTGAAAGACCTGAGGAAAAGGTTTGACCGCTCATCCACAGAAACCTTTCGTGCAGCAGTTTTCAAAGCTACAATTGCCATTTGGATCGCCAACCTTCGAAAGGAGACGGCACAATAAGAAGTTTGTACTTTAATGGTACAGGTACCTACTCTGGTGATTACTTGGCATTATTTTGTCGAGTATGTATCGTATTTTACTAAGTTTGGCTATTATATCTTGAATTCGGCGTTTCCTAGAAGAGCATGGTGCAGTTCCAGAATTATTTTTGAGTTTTTTAACTCTTCAAGAAATTTGGACTAGTCTGAATAGTGAACAAAGATAAAATCCGGAGTAAATAATAAACTGATTATGTAAGTTTCCCGAGAAAACAATGATTTAGAAGTAAGAGATGTACACAAGTTAAGTGAATTTTAACGCTGAAGTTACAAGTGCCAGTGATTTTTTTTTCAACAGTATGTATTGTAATTATTCTTGCTTTAAATAGAAAAGTCTCCACAACTTACGTAAAAAATATTATGCAAAATGTCATGTTATTATTCTCGGACATTTGCTTGTTAGTAGAACTGGAAACATGTTGTTTTTATAAAGCAAAGCGATAATTTGAACTAAATCAATATTCCTTATCGATTAACCTCGAGTTCTTTGTTTGTAGCCATAAAGTATTTTATAAGCCATTGCAGCTGTTATTTCATTAATTGAAGAGTTTCTTGTTTACTAATGTCACAATATTTTAAAACCAACTTGTGTACTTTTATTGTTCGACAAATTACCGAGAATAAAAAATGCAACACGTCGATATATCTTTTGTCAAATATTAACTGCATGTTTAGATATTGCCATGAGAGATGTGATGTCATTTAGGAACATTTTGATTATCATTAAATTATTTACTGTAATAAAGGGTTTTTTAGCAGCATTCGTTAGTTGAATAGTTAGAGTGCCTTTCACAATGTTTTATTAAATGAAATCCTCAGAATAATAATAAACTTTTGGATGCGGTAACTTAAGTATTCAGCGTATTCAGAGGTGATCATTGCGATACATATTCCTAGTTTTTATTATTTACGAGATAATATCACTGTGGCGTTGATTGAAAAAAATTTTTATTACATTTAGAATAAATATTTCACTATCAAAAATTTTTACAATAATTGTTCAAAATGACTACCATTCACTTCCATACAATAGTACAATCTATTTTGACATTTTTCTCTGACATTTCTTAACACGTCTGAATTTAATTGTCGACATTCATCCTCTATTCTTTGTCGTAAATTATCCAAAAATTCTGGTTAAGTAGCATACATTTTTGTTTTCTAGGGGTATTAAATCCGGTGACCTAGGTGACCAATTCATCATCTGCTCCCTTCTACTTATCCAACGAGCGGGAAAAGTTTCGTTTAAAAATTGGCGCACAGTAAAAATGTTATCATTTTCTACTATTGCCTAAGTAACTCAAGACAAAATGCACCATTTAAGTTTCCATTGATAAAGAAGGGTTCGATAATGTGATCACCTAGGATACTACACCATACGTTTAATCTTTGAGGATGCTGTGTGTGACCACTGGATCACTCTCAGTCCAGTATCGGCAATTATGTCTGTTCACCAAGCCATTTAATTAAAATGAGCATTCATTGGAAAAATATTGCTTAAAAATATTATTGTGGATTGTTAATGATGCATTGTGCAATTAATTCGCAAAATTCAATTTTTTATGGATGGAACTTAAATTTAAGGAGTTTTTGGAATGCTGTATAAGGTTAAATAACAATTGTTCTGCTTATTGTTAACAGTGATTGCTCAGCCTCTAGAAAACTGTAAGGATAAGACTGAAGAAAACGTAAGGGTTGATAAAATTTTATTACGAACTTTAAAAATTACAGTAATTAAAAAACCGACTATACAAAATAGCGACCGACTTGGTCTGGTGTTGAGAGCGAAGTGAAGTTGTTCGCACCAAAAGCTGGCTTCTACTTTAAACGGGTAAAAATATAAAGCGCTCTAGTCAGTGGCGCGTATGTTTGAACAGAGATAAAAATGAATATATTATCACTGTGACAAATAAGTTTAAAATAAACATAGATGCGAAACGGAACACTGACCGTATTGCTCTAATTTTCTGCATCAGTTCATTCACATACTTATGAGTTGCATGTCTATTGTGGTGTGTTTCATTAAAAGTTCTAGCAGCAGCTCTTACACAATTATTATTTTTGTAGTATAAATTTACAATTTAGATTCTTTTTTGCACAGTGTAAATCATTTCAGCAACCAAATTGCACACGTATTAAAATACTCTGTTACGAGTTATAACAAATTGTGATTGACTATTAACCGATTAAAACTAATGTCCAAATATCGAAAACCTTTGATAAAAGTTTAATAAAAAGTGAAGTTTTTTGTTTCTTGGTTTTTGAAGATACTACAAATTGTACGGTTAAATATTTAAAAAGTTTAAATTAAGCTACAATCAATTTAAGGCAAGAGATATACTATCTTGTTACAAGAAAAATTGTCTATCTCATAAACTAATTACTACAAGTACAAGCTGATTGTATTATACATTTTTTAAATCAGCACAAAAAGGAGAATCCACAAATAAAATAAAAAAGGAGGAAGTAATTAAAAAAAAATAAAGGGATGATACGGGGGGTGAGAGGGTGTTGTTTCCAGCAAGCTTAAATATGATATATTGCCTCCTTCTTCAAATAATAATTGACGTGGTTTTGCGCTTTTCCTAAAAATTACAAGTTTAAATGTTATTTAAGGTGGATAGTTTTATGTGAAAAGCACTGTATATCATCATCATCATCATCAGTGGTGCTACAGCTCTAGTTGAGCCTTGACCTTCCCCAGTCTATTTCGCCAGTCGTTTCTGTTCATCGCCAACCGTTGCCAATTTGCCGCGCCGATTTTCCTTGCGTCCTCGTCCACACCGTCCCTCCATCTCAGTCGTGGTCTGCCTCTACTCCTATTTCCCACTGGGACCGATAATAGAGTTCGTCTGGGTGGGTAATTTTCATTTGCTCTTGACACATGTCTAGCCTATCTAAACCTACCTATTTTTATGAAGGATATTACATCTCTACCATTTACTATTTTTTTATACTTCTCGTACAATTCGAAATTATATCGCCTTCTCCAAATACCATTCTCACAGAATGCGCCCATTATTCTTCTTAGTATCTTCCTTTCGAAGACGAGCAGAAGATTTGCGTCTGTTTTGGAGATGGTCCATGTTTCTGACCCATATGTCAGCACTGGTAGGATGAGTGTTCTATATATTATTAGTTTGGTTTTCTGGCTTAAATTTCTGTTTTTTAGCTGCTTGCTTAGTCCAAAATAACATTTGTTTGCTAGCAGTACCCTCCGTTTTACTTCTTCAGATGTGTCATTATCGTTTGTTATGAGAGAACCCAAATATGTAAACTTATTTACTACCTCAAAATTATATTGGTCTATACTGAAGTTTTCTTCGGCGTTTCTAGCTCTATCTCTGTTATTTGGAATAGATGCTAACATTTTGGTTTTTTCCTCGTTTATTTTAAGGCCCATATTTTGTGCGGCTGTCAAGAAGGAGGAAGTCATCTCTTTAAGTCCTCGTGTAGTACGTGCGATCAAATCCAGATCGTCAGCGTAAGCCATAATCTGCGTTGATTTATTAAAGATTGTTCCCCTATTGTGTAACTCGGCATCTCTTATAGTCTTTTCTAACGCTATATTAAAGAGAAGGCACGCCAGCGCGTCTCCCTGCCTTAACCCTGCATATGTTTCAAACGCTTGTGACATATCGCCTTGTATTTGCACTCTGCAGATCACTTTACTCATAGTTGTTTTTACGAGCCTTATTAATTTATGGGGAATGTTAAGTTCATTCATGGCTTCGTATAATTTACCTCTTAGGACGCTATCATACGCTGACTTAAAGTCCACAAAGAGATGGAACGTGTCAATATTAAATTTATTGGTTTTTTCTAAGATTTGACGTAGCACAAAAATCTGGTCAATTGTTGACCTACCTGGCCTAAAACCGCTTTGATACTCACCAAGGGTTTCTTCCACGTACGTACTTAAACGGCTGTACAGGGTGTTGGAGAATATTTTGTACATTGTATTCAGAAGAGTTATACCCCTATAATTTTTACATTCCAACAAATCTCCCTTTTTGTGCAGTGGACATATGATTCCAGTGCACCATTCCTCTGGCATTTGTTCTTCTTCCCAGACTTTGACTATTATGTTGTGAATTTGATGCATAATGCTGTTACCTCCATGTTTGATGAGCTCTGCGGGGATACAATCCACTCCTGGGGACTTGCTATTTTTGAGTCGTGTGATTGCGTCTTTCACTTCAAATATTGAAGGAGGTTCTACGTGAGTGTTATTTCTTGGTTTTTGGGGTGACGCATCATTTTCCACTTCGGTACCAAGTGTATATCATAGTGATTTGGAAAAACAAACTGAATAAATTAATAACCGTCAATTTGACAGATGAAGCTTCAACAATATGGCTGGTACTAAATGTCAAAGTCTCTATTGGAAGAGCCTATACAATGACAAACAATTAAAATAACATTTCTCAATAATATATTATTCACTTTTTAATCAGACGAGTTGTATAAATCAGATATTTTAATACTTAACCTTAGCCACGTTCTCCTGCTGAATTATTTATAAAATCAAATTCCACTTCAAAAGACAATTATTATGGCAAGATTTCTTAATGATACTCGGTAGATATGTAAAATTAATATACACAATATCAGCAAGAAATAATCAATATTCTCTTGCACAATATTAATAAAACCATCAAAATTTAAAGAGAATTTTGACAAAATATATTACCAAACCCTTTTAAAACATCTGAAAAAAGGATCTAAGACTTGAGACTTGAAGAATTGGAATTTTAAATAAACAAGTAATATTTGAATTCCTTCTCTGTCTATTTGTATGTAATATTGAACAATTTGTAAGATACTGTAAGGTTGAAAATTACTAATATTTGAGCCTTGAGGGAACAATTCTTGATAAAATAAAGGCAGTTGAATGTTCCGAAAAGCAGTTCCGAAACTGTAAATTTTTAATATGTTGTATCTCCAATATGTATTGAATGTTTTTCTTACATCAAAAAATATTGCGATATAATGTTGTTTTGTTGTTAAGGATTTGTGTATATCACTCCTCAGGTCTAATATGATGCCTATGACAGCTCGGTTTTTTCAAAAGCCATTTTGTTCATTTATAAGTAAATTTAAATTTTACACATACCAAATGAACCTCGAATATTCGTTACAAGTGGAATAAACTTGTTTAAAATGTGAGTTAAATTAAGAATGACCAGTCTTTGCATTCAACCATGCTGTTCAACCTCGTTATTGAAACAGTCATCAGAAAAACCAATGTAACCGGTCATATAAACACCAAAACAGTACAAATTACTGCATATACAGACGATGTCACCATTATTAGTAGAAGCACGACACGACTAATGGAAACGTTCAAGGAAATTGATCCTAAAGCACAAAAAAGAGGGCTTAAAATAAACGAAACAAAAACTAAGTCCACGAACATCAAAAGAACACCTGAAAATGAAAATAATAATAGCAATAGACAATTATTATACTATTGAACGTGGGGGCCTTCACATATCTGGGCACAGAAATCAATCAAAAGAATTCCGTAAGTAGCGAAATTAATGCACGTATTTCCAGTGGAAATCGTACATACTTTGCTGATAAAAGATTGATGACATCGAAATTAGTAGACAAAAAAAAACCAAAATGACTATCTACAGAGCTTTGATTAGACCCGTAGTAACCTATGGTTGTGAAACCTATGGGTAATGACGAAAAAATAGGCCAACTCAGAACATTCGAGGAAAAGATACTGAGAAAAGTATATGGCCCGGTGCAAGAGGAAGACGGCACATGGAGAATCACGAGAAACGACGAGGTTAATGAACTGAATAAAGGGTATGACATTGTAAGATTCTTGAAAAGTCAAAGACTGTCATGGCTGGGACATGTTCAGCGATAAGAAGACATTAAAATGACAAAGAAGATGTTACAGTGGAAGCCGGTAGGAAGGCGGAAAAAAGGAAGGCCCAGGACGAGATGGTTGAGAAGGGCCCCAGAGATCTGATTGGAAGGACATAGCCAGACAGGTAAAGACCCATCCAGGGTTATGATGCCAAAAGAAGAAGTTTTTGCATTAAAAAAGCCAAAATTTAGTTTTAAAAAATTACTAAAATTGTGTAAAAAACAAACGAAAATGTTTTGCAGTGTATAATATGTTTTTATGATAGGTACCTATTTAGTATCATCAAAAAATTACAATGCAGAATTGAGAACAACTTTGTTATCTAAACATATAAAATAAAAAAAAAACCTTGACCATACAATTTGCCAGCAAACATTGGTAGATGCATTATATTTAATAACAAAAAAAAGTTTAAAATAAGATATATATACATTAATAATATTGTTATTTAGAAAATGTTTGTCATTAAATATAATTTATCAGGGATGTACAGAATAGTTCTCTTCTATTTGTACCACAAAGGAGATGTTTCTAAAGGTTGGTTCAGACGTTTCAGTGATTTAATAGAGTAAAATACCTTTAGTGTAGTAAGTCTGCAGGCGGGTACTCACGCAACACTTAAAAATATTTGGTACAAATTGTAGGTACTTAACAAATCTCAAGTAGTGTGTGAGACGACGTCAGCACTTAAATAAACAGTTCATAGGCGCCAAAAAATTCGCGCCACATTTAATCGATAAGTCTGTGCAAGTGAACATTGTTCTTTTTCAACGACTTGTAGATGATGACTTGAAGGAATGGTCTATGAAGCAACTATTGAATTTTTAAACCTTTATGAAAATGAAAAAATAATTATTTGAGATCCCAATCAGAAGGTCCGTAAAACCAGAAGAAGAAGAAATAGAAATTAAGGTCACTATGTATTGGATTTTATTGAATTTAATCGAATACCTGAATTTGATGCTCTTAAATCTCCTGGAATCAGCTCAGCAAGGGAAATCTATAAATTGAAAAAAAAAATTTCTTCTTTTTCTATTTAAAAAAATGGTGATGACGTCATCATAAGAAGCTGGTTCACCCTGTATATTAGATTATTATTTGAAGAAATAGTAAATTAAAATCAAAATTCGGCCTGTTTCAGGAATTTCTAATAATTTTGTTTATTTAGCTAATAATGAATTTATTCGTTACTTTACATTTTTGCCATCCGGTACCAATTTGAAGCAACGTGTTATACATTCTTGGAATCAACTCAGCAATGAAAATCTATAATTTGTAAAAAATGGGGGTTCCATTTAAAAAAACTGGTGATGACGTCATCATACGATGGTGTTTCACTCTGTATATTAGATTATAATTTTAAAGAATAATAGATTAAAATCAAAAATCGACCTATTTTGGTAATTTCTAATAACCAAATTTCTTTCTATTTAACAGATGCAGCTTTAACAGATGCAGCTTCAACAATATGTCGTTACCAACTTCCGAACTGCCAAAGTTCGGAACTTTCTATTGAAAACCCCAGCATAAGTTAATAAAAATAAAAGAAAATGTTGGTAATCGGCATAAATTAAATCGATAGAACTTTACATACTGTAAAGCTAAAATCGATAGTGTATAGTATCGGAAAATAATTATTTTAATGTGTTTCTTATTAATAGAATGCTACAGAGCAGATTGTCTACAGTGAGTGTAAAGATATAGAGAAAATTATTATTAGAATAATTAAATATCTTAGAAAAAAACTAATAAAAATGACATGATTTCTAACTATTTATATCAAAAATGTCTAAGAAATGCCATTATATTCCATTTTTTTTTTTTTTTTTTCAATAAAAACAAACTTTTTTGTTAATGTTAATCATTCGATTTCAAAACTTGTTCTCTATAAATCAAAGTACATATGCCATGTAAATTAACTTGTCAATTGCAGTGTTTTATTAAGGCAAATGTGACAACGCCTCAAATGCGTATGATTAATTGCTCAAATTGTAAAGAAACAGTGAGTAAACATTTTAAATATAGTCTGTATTTTAAAACAGAAAGACTCTACCCTGATTAAAGAATAGTAAGAGTTTAGAGAGGACCTGGTTGAAAAAAGAGACTCAGGAATATACAGGATATTCTGGATGTTCACATAGTTTACAGAAAACCAACCCACACCAAAACATATTTAAATTACCATTCAAACCATAACGTAAACATCTAAAATGCAATTAGATAAAGCCCGTAGAGCCCAGAAGACCTGCTCTAATGAAAATGCTAACCTGCTAACAACGGTTTTAACAAAAAATAATTACCCATTGTCATTTATAAACAAGAAAATTCACAAGATTGACGAAAGGAAAAAATAAAACACCACAAGCAATCCAGAAACGCTCACAAGAAGGGATTTAAAGATGACAAAATACAATATTTAAAGGAATTATCGGAAAAATTAAAAAGGATAGGCAATAAGTACATTACAACAACAGTTAAAATAAATATTAAACTGAGATCTTTTCTGTCCAAAACCAAACTTAACAACACAAGGAAGATCAATGAACTGCATCTATAAAATTCCCTCTCAATTCAACAATTTATATGTGGGAAAAACCACAAGACGACTAAGTGTCAGGATAAACAAGCATGAAACACATGTCAACACACATGAGACAAAGAATACAGAGAAAAAGAAAAAAATCAAAGAAGTAGCCTAGTTGATGAAGAACAATATGTAGAAAACCCATCAGCAGGATGTAGCAGGTTCTGGTTACCAATACCAAAAGAAGAAGTCAGCAACAAGAATATACCAACGTTAACAGATTAATAGAAAGTCGGAGACACATAATCGACAATTATACATTGTTAGGGAATCTATAAGTATTTATTTATTTTACTAACCAAAGAAGGTACTACGACGCAATTGTTAGCTTCAGCTTTCGTGATAGCCACACGACGATAACCTCATAGAAGAATCTAGCACTCATTTTACAAATTACCAAGAAAGTTGTGCAGTGACGAATCAAGTCACTCAAGTCTACGTGGGTTACCCAAGTCCTACAGAACGCCATTCAAAGGTAAGCGACTTGCGCGTAATGCGTGGAAACACTTTTATTTTGCATAATAATAATAATATTGCTACTTATTTGTTGCTGCTGTTCTTTTTCTACATAATACATATTCAACACACAATAGATACACATATAATACATTAACACATCATACACAAACGCATAATACATAAACAAAAAAATAATCAGAATTTAATATCATGCTGAGGATAAAAACACCACCCTCAGAATTTTCAACTAAAAGCAACGCTATTTGTTTGAAAAACATAACCCCTAAACAATTTCCGGTTATAACACCTCATTATTTTTTGAAATAATCTTTTTTGAAAAAGATTTCCGGAGTGGAAATCGAAACTTCATGTAATTTTCATTACAATCATTTGTGGCTTAACCCATATATAAAAATAATATTTAAGTATGGTTTTTTTCCTATCCATAAACTATTCGATAAATATAATCAATTTCTATTCATTATTTTACGATATATCTATTGTTATATAATAGAAAAGTATTTTTTAAATTATAGTTTTTATTTTTTTAAATAATTACACATAGGAAAATGTTATGACCTCTATTATGGGTTACCCAACAAATTTTAAATACCCATTGTTACCCCACTTTTTATTTGTTCAATAAGTGACGTTAATGGAAAAGAATATTCCATGAAATTATTTTAACGATCTTTTTGGAATACTAGTATGAAGCAGTGGTGAAATTATATTTTTCTAATCAGATTTATTTTAATGTATCGTTAACTTGCTGTTAGATCGTTTTACGAGAAAATCTTTAATAGAAAATTGATTTGATGTGGAAAATACGAAAATAAAAATTTTATTGACGAGGAAATAATGGAACCTTTTAGTCGTGATAATTAAGATAGATTAATTTATACAAATACATATCTCGCACTACATTCTAATGTAGAAACCCATTTATATAAACACAACGATGAGGTCCTCAGAGTTCCATAGCAAACTCTTGTGCACCTTTCTACTTAATTCGAAAGCTACTTTGCTATGGACTTTCCAAGTGGCTGACTACATCTATATTATACATATTTTTTTGTTTCTGGGTAGTAAGTAGAAAAAAGAAAGATGCCCTTCTGAAAGACGCAAATGGAAAAATCATTATAGAAATTAAAGAGAAATTAAAGAAATGGAAGACATACATAACAGATCTGTTTGGGGATAATCGACAAGAACCGGAAGAAATCGACAGCGAAACGGAGCTAGAGATCATAATAGAGGAAATCGAACAAGCAATACCAAACACAAAAAACGGAAAAACTGTAGGTCCAGACGAAATACCTGCGGAACTACTGAAATGTCTAGACGATGAAACTCTACCTGTACTTCTGGACCTATTTAATGAAGTATATAAAACTGGAAAATCCCACAGGAATGGTTGGTGTCCACCTTTGTAGCAATACCAAAAACAGAATATGCCAAGGATTTTTCAGACTATAGGACAATATCACTAATAAGCCATACCCTCAAAATATTTCTAAAGGTGATTCATGGAAGATTATATAGAAAACTAGAAGATGATATGGATGATACTCAGTTTGGGTTCCGCAAGGGACTGGGAACGAGAGAGGCATTGTTTGCTTTTAATGTCCTCTCTCAAAGATGCTTAGATATGAACCTAGATATTTATTCCTGTTTCATAGACTTCGAGAAGGCATTCGACAGGGTCCGACATGAAAAATTAATAGAAGTACTGAGAAACAAAGATATAGACAGACGAGACTTACGAATCATTATCAATCTGTATTGGAATCAAAAGTCCAATATAAAGATAGAAGAACAAAAGTCCGAAAATATAGATATAAAGAGAGGAGTAAGACAGGGCTGTGTTCTGTCACCATTACTGTTTAACGTGTACAGTGAAGCCATATTCCAGGAAGCGATAGCGGATCTGGGTGATGGAATCTCTGTAAACGGAAGAATAGTAAATAACATAAGATTCGCTGATGACACCGTTATAATTGCAGACGCTCTGGAATCGCTACAAGAATTGGTAAATAGAATTAACGATTATTGCATTAGATACGGACTAAAAATAAATAAGAGAAAAACTAAATTTATGATTGTCTAAAAAACGCAAGATGGAAATGAAAGATTAATGATAGAGCAAACCCAAATAGAAAAAGTAGAGACATACAAATATCTGGGAACCTAGGTTGATGACAAAAATGACCAAAGCAAAGTCCGAATTGAAACTGCAAGGCAAGCATTTGTGAAAATGAAGACAATGCTTACCAACAGAGACCTTCAGTTGCATCTCAGATTGAGGGCTCTAAGATGTTACATATTTTCTATCTTACTATACGGAATGGAAGCTTGGACATTGAAGAAACAACACATAAGAAAAATAGAAGCGTTCGAAATGTGGTGTTACAGAAGAATATTAAAAATTCAGTGGGTTTAAAGGATTACCAATGCTGAGGTACTACGACGTCTAAATAAGGAGTTAGAAATTATGAACAGTACAAAAAGAAGAAAACTAGAGTATTTGGGTCACATAACCAGAGGAGAAAAATATGAGCTGCTGAGAATTATTATGCAAGGAAGGATCCAAGGAAGAAGAAGCATAGGAAGAAGACGCATCTCCTGGCTGAGGAACCTTAGAGAATGGTTTAACTGTAGTTCACTACAACTTTTCAGAGCAGTAGCCAACAAAGTGACCATAGCCGTTATGATATCCAACCTCCGATAGGAGATGGAACTTTAAGAAAAAGAAGAAGAGTAGTAAGTAATGTTACAATAGTAGTAATGTTACAATTTAAGTTTACAATTTATAAATAAAGTACGGTGTTACAAAAAAAAGTGGAGTTCGCATGGATTGCTTTGAGTCACTTTTTGTGTTTACTAAATGCGTGTGTTCTAAGGCTTAAGACAAGCATATAGTCTGTAAGCGGCCCTGTTTAATATCGTCCTAGTAGCAGTAATCTACCTAGAAGTATACTATTTTATTCCTAATGTTCACTGCAGGCCTTCCATCCAGTAGTAACACAGAAGTTTCTACTTTTGCAGACGACATCGCAATACTGACCATGGACTTTAATCCCACAAAAGCATCAGAAAATTTACAAAAAAAAAACCTAAATAAAATAGACATTTGCCTAAAAAAATGGCAAATTAGAGTAAATGAGACAAGTCAACACATGTACGAGGTACCAATAAAAAGAGGTGAATGCCCTCCAGTCACATTCAATGGGAAGCAATTAAGTAAGGCAAATGACACAAAATGCTTAGGTATCCATCTTAAGAAACGACTAACCTGGAAGAAGCAAATATTTACCAAAAGAAAACAACTGGGCATTAAATTTAGACATATGTACTGGTTGATTGGTCGAAACTCTAAATTAACATTTATTATATAACAAACTGCTTATATACAAGGCGATCCTCAAGCCCATGTGGACATATGGTATTCAGCTATGGGGCACCGCCAGCAATTCTAATCTTGCAATAGGTACTCCAACGCTTTCCAGAATAAAAGGTTAAGGTCTATACTAAATGCTTCATGGTGTTACATCCTCCTCTATAAAAAAGATCTGGAAATGACTTTGGTATAAGAATTTGTAACAAGTTACAGTGTCAAATATGGTGAACGGATAAAAGTACATCCCAATGTACTCGCGGAGCGGTTATTCGATGACAATAATAAAGTGCGTAGGCTGAAACATTTTAAACCAAATGATCTACCAAACAGATTTAATGTTTAAGCAAAACCAGCTGTATTTTAAATTCTACTTTAATTACGTGATATGTAGTTGTGATTGTGTTTTATTATTTTATTGCTTTTAACTTACATAATTTTTAATAATAGTTTACTATTCGTAATACCGTAACCCAGAGAAACCCCTGTGACAGAACTGGAAAAGTCTCTCTAAAAACTTTATGAGTTGATTATCAAAATATGTACCTGGAATATGAAGACAATGTATTGGGCTGGAAAACTTCATAATACCATTCAACAAATGACCAGACTTGGAGTAGGTATAATGGGCATAAGCGAAATGAGGTGGCCAAATAGTGGTGGTTGTATTGTTGACAACGATATGGTATATCACTTGGGAAATGATGACGGTCAACATATGTATGGGGTTGGAGTAATCGTATCTCCTCAATTACGTCAATATGTTACAAATGTTATACCTGTTTCTGAAAGATTAATAATAATCCAACTGAATACTACTCCGGTCAAATTAAATGTTTTACAAGCCCCAACCAGCGATAAACCAGAAGAAGAGATAGAGCAATTCTATGAGCTGTTGATAAATTCACTTAAACAAATTAAAAAAGAAGATATAATTATTATTATGGGTGGCTTAAATGCGAACATTGGTAAAGGGAAAAGCGGTGAATCCATTGGTGATTTTGGTCTAGGGAAGAGAAATGAAAGGGGAGAAAGATTTGTAGAGGAAGAAGAATTTGTAATACTAAATACGTTCTTCAAACTACTACCAAAATGTTTGTATACTTGGTCTCTCCGCAAGATCAACTAGGAAACATAATAAGAAATCAAATTGATTACATAATGGTGAACAAGAGATTCCGTAATGGATGCCTCTCAGTTAAAAGTTACCCCGGTGCTGACATATTGTCAGATCATGTTCCTGGTATTGGTAAATTTAGGTTTGATTTAAAAAGGTTACAAAAAAGAATAGTAACAAAAAATGTGATATGAGAAGACTAAAAGATAAGGAAACAAAGAGACAGTCGCACGGATTCTTTCAGAAAAGCTTAGTAACATGGAGCAAACATATGATCCAGAAGAATTACTCCAGAATATATGTGAAACCTTTAACAAGATCAGAGAAGAACATCTAATAGAAAATAAAGAGAAGTAAAAAAGTTGGATGAATGACAATATACTGTAACTCATGGAAGAAAGACTACTTAAAGACAAAAACCTGAGCAAAAACCAAAAATCAAAAATAGATAAAGCAAGTAGACCAGTGATAGCATATGAAGCAGTAGCAATGTGTCTTACGAAAAAAGATATAGAAAACCTAAGAATAATTAAGAGCAAAATTATGAGAATACTAAACGGCCCAATACAGACAGAACAAGAAGGATACATGAGACTGATGAACCATGAAATAGTAAATATGACCAAAAAGGAAGATATAGTAAACTTTATTAAAGCACAAAGACTGAGACAGAGAAAGTAAAGAAGAGGAGAAAACGAGCGACGAGCGTGGAAAATATCGAACTTTAAAAAAGTAGCCTAAAGAATATATGCGAACTATTTTACCGCGTTGTCAGTTAACAGAGCTCATGAAATATTGAGCGACCCATAGGTACTATACCAAGAGTTATCGGTCCATATAATCTAGAAGTATTATCCAATGTCTGTGGTATAAAAATTTAGCATAAGTAATAAATTATTAATCTTGGTGTAGGTATTAGGTTCTGTCTATAACGTTTAAAAAACGGAGAAAAAGGTTTGTTCATGATTTTAAATATCTATAATATGATAGTTTACCTGAGAAGTAATTGGCAAATGGTCTCATTCTAACCGCTTACGATTGAATATTTACCATTTACTAGGTACATACACTCTATGCTCCAGTGTGAGTTAATGGAACTAAGTAAGTCAATACCGTCCTATAGAACCTACATAATTAAATTTAGCAAACAATAAAACTAATTAAGAAACTGATACAGAAGTAAACTTTTTAAAAGTTGACACCGGTTACAAGATAAGAATTTTAAAGTTTTTAATTTTTAGTATTATTTTGGAATCCAATATAGTGAAATTGATAGCAAAAATTGAATGCTTTGAATATTAACTGAATGAAGCAAATGGACAAATCCGTAAAGTACATGAAGTACGTATACGAATTCAAACAAGGCAAACCAGCATAAAAACCATTGCTCATTAATAGTACTAGACAACATTTTATAAAAAACACTTGTAATATCGTACATAATAACCTGTTTTGCAATAACGACAATGGCTATTTATTCACATATAAAACTCTCATGGGTAAATATACCATTCAAATGATCTCAGTTTTTCTAAAAATACTAATTATGAACGTAAAATTAACTTGCAGTGCAGACATGAGTATGAAAGACTGTACTTACCAATGTATACTTTTTGGGCATCTTCATGTTGTCGGTGGTCAACGTCCTGTCTTCTCGAAATAGTTGCAAGAAACTGGCCACTGGCTTCTTTCAGGCTCCTCAAATTCGCATGTCAATACAAAACGCACCGCAAGAGCACAGGCAACTACCTATAACACACATATTTTGGTACCGTGTACTTAGGCTGAGGCAAAAGGTAAATTTAGGCCAGTACTTTTTGCTTGTATACAATTTTGCTATACAAAATACAGTCTTTAAATATCCGAATCATTATATATAAAGATATATAGGCCAATTAAGTTTTTACTCAATACAACTATATAGATGGGTTTGACAGTTAAAATGTGTAGTATGAGATATTACAAAAAGACTCTCATCTAGGGATTCATCAATTTTTTAGTGGAAATATTTTTAAATAAACAATCAAAACGCCAAATTTATTATTTTGATCATAACTTAAAAACTTAGAGAGTTCTCTAAAAGTCTATTTAGAGATTTGATATCAACACACAACTTTTTCAAAAAAAGATACACAAAATGAGATATACTAAATTACAATCGGAAGATAAACAAAAAAATAATTGCAAAATAAGAAACAAAATCGATGTTTTTGAATATTGGTAATAACTTTTTTATTATTTGTTTAAATTTGTGTAAATGTACATGAACTTGAGGATGTTATGGTATTTGAATTGTGTGCAAAATATGGGCCAGATCGTTTAAACAGTTTTTGCAGAATTTAATTTGTTTATAAGATTTTTTTGCATAATGAGTTAATTTCTAAAACTCTTCCAGATAACTTGACTGTATAGATCTCAATAATCTGGAGCTTATTTTCTTCTTTAAGACGTATACGAATAACCTATGGAAAAAAAGTTTAAATAATTATATTTATGTACACAAAATGATTTAATAATAAATAGCACTTTTTAAGCTTATAAACGATAAGACGATACGGTTTTGATTGCTGATAATGCGGAGGATCTGCAAACATTAATAGACCGTGTAGTGGAAGCCTTTGACAGAAGACCAAAATTCTTGTAAGTAAAAACGACGTAATACAGCACCAATTCACAGCTAATAATGAACCCTTGAAAATAATCGACAAAATTACATACCTTGGATGCAGCCTAAATAAGGAATGGGACCACCCACAGGAAATAAGATGTCGTATAGAAAAGGCGAGAGCTGTCTTCAATCGCCTCAGGAAGATTTTATGTAATATGCACCTGAACATTGATATAAGAACACGAGTCTTGAGATGCTATGTATTTTCTACCCTTTTATATGGAGTCGAAGCCTGGACCTTGACGGAGTCAACATCCAAACGATTAGAAGTCTTCGAAATGTAGTGCTACCGCCACATGCTCAGAATTTCCTATATCCATCATGTTACAAACAACACCGTGATCCAACGTATGAATAAAGATCTGGAAATTATTCGTATCCTAAAAATCAGAAAGATGACATACTTAGGGCATGTGATGCGCAATGAGAAGTATCAACTAATTCAACTAATTTTACAAAGCAAGATAGAAGGCAAAAGATCTCAAGGGCGCAGAAGGACATCGTGGTTGAAGAACATCATACAGTGGGCAGGAATGACTACCATACATCTATTTAGAGCAGCTGTCATAAAGTTGTATGGATCAAGGTGATTGCCAACATCCACAGAGGATAGGCACCAAAAGAAGAAGAAGAAGCTTATAAACATTTAGAATAATTCCGCAGAATTTAGTTCACAACTTTTAAAACCAAAAAAAATGTTCTATGGCCCTTAGAAGCCAAGATGGAATTTTTTTTTAAATCACTGTTACGTTAATAATTGACAACATTAAGATCAGAAATTAACCAATCTTTTATAAGAAAAGTCAAAGTTTTTCAGAAAACTTTTAGCAAACAAAATAAAGGGCTAGGAAAAATGACATGACCAAATTTGCTATTTCTTTTTTAAACTGCAGTACAACGTTAAAATAATAACATTTATCTTATATTTTTCTCATCTTTTTCATTCTACTGAACACTCTCATCCCTCTGACGTTAGGGGAGGCTTTTTTATACATCTACAGAGGCCCAACGCTATCTAGCCATCCAAATCTGCCATGAATTAGTAGTAGTAATTACAAATTCTTTAAATAGGTGAGGATACCATGCCATAGTCTCCGTAATGAACGCACGTGGGTCGCTCGAGAGAAACTGTACTCGTACTTTGTAATATAAACATCTCTACAAAAAAATAGCTTCTGCATGTCTCGTAAATTATTGTTTATTTTATCGTTTTATAAATTATTGTTTAAATTATCATTATTCTTTCTAGAATAATAATTTATCATTTAATAACAAAACTATACATCATCGTTTTCTTCATCACCATCATCATTTGCATTGTAAATGTTTTAGCACGATTTTTTTTGTTGTATTTGCAAAATGATCAACATTTAACTCCTGAAGAAATGCACATACATACACTTCTTATACATGCAGTATCTGTATAATTTGGTACTCATTCATACACTGGCGGTAAAAGTATTTCAATTTTCTTGGACATTAATTTTCTATTTATACAATATCTTCGGGATTCAAGAACTGAGCAATTTGTAAGAGTATGTACAATATAAATTGCTCGTAATATGTGTAATGAAATAGAGTTGGACGTAGTAGTATCAAATTCCTGGACAAAAATCAACTAATAAACAAAATATAAATGTTAAATGTTTTGATTATGTTAAATGTTAACTATATTATTTGTAATTTATATTATATTAACATGTAAACAGTAACTCGTACTAATGGCCATAGACATTGGGTCACATGCACGTTAATTTAAATAAAAAAAACTAACATTAATAAAAAGCAGTCCACTAAATATAATTCATATAGTGCAAATTAGCTAAAATAAAAACTAAACCGTGTACGAGCCCCTTCCCATATCAGTTGGCCCACCTATGGAATTTGCAGTTAAGTTGATTACCATAAACAAATTATACTCTGCATGTTTTTATAAGTTCCCATATTAGCTAATATGCCATTTTTATTAATATTTATTAAAAACATTACCCTTATGGTTTGTTATTTATTTTCAACAATAAAAAAAATTTCACTAAACCCTGGTTAAGCATTCACTTATGTCAATAAACGTTGATTTTTTTCATAATAACGTTAAATCCAGAGAAAGCTATGAAAAAATGACATCAAAACAATAATATTGTCAGTTAAAGTCAAATAAATTTTGTAGTATTGTAAAGCTTTTTGCCGTTTGTGGAATGTACAATGGGTCGAGGTAAAGTTATCGATGAGAAAATGTGTTCAATCATTATTAGATTTTTTGGTTTTGGAAAATCCAATTCGGAAATCGCGAATATGTAATTGTCACGCTATAGTGTAAGAAATATAGTCAGAAGATACAAAAATACAGGTTCGGTCGTCACAAAATATAGAAATGTACGAAAAAGTAAAATACCCGAAGCATATCGAAGGGCAATAAGACGCATTATAGTGAAAAATCGACGAGCTAATTATATGAAGTTAAGCGTTTTATAGAGTGACGTTATTGGAAGACACGTTTCTAGATCAACATGTCACCGAGAGGTCCAAAAAAATGGATTTGGTACTTACAAATTAAGTTTGATAGTTAAAAAAGTTAGTACGAATTGTTTTTAAAAAATTTCATTTTATTTTAGGCTAAGGAAAAGCCACTTTTAACATTGCAATAAAAGAAAAATCGACTAAGATGGTCAAAAGAGCATAAAGATTGGACTCAGTCGCAATGGGATTCAATATCATGGAGTGATGAGTCCAGATTTGATGTGTGTATGTTGGAGACAGTAGGGGTCGCATCATTCGTAGGAAAAATTAAGCTTTCCATCATGGCTGTCTGAAGAGAAAAGTCAAATTTCCTGCATCTGTGATGATCTGGGGCAGCAACAGTCCCGACTTGCCCCCGATAGAGACTTTGTGGCGCGAAATGAAAAAAGCTTTGAGAAAACATCCTGCCAGGTTCGTCAACGAATTAAAGGAAAAATTGTAAGAAATATGGGATTCGTTTACATTAGAATTTTGTCAGAACTTGGTAAAAACTATGCCTCGAAGAATTGTGGATGTCATTAAAAATAAAGGGGATTTAAGTAACTCTGTTAACTAATTAACTTTGTTAATATTACATATTCTATGCGTTTTTTTAAATTTATTATTATTAATTATTATTTTGTTTAATCAATAGTTTTCATTACGTTATAAAATATTCTATATTCTAAAATTTACACTGCGCTTTGGGCCAACTGATATGGGAAGGGGCTCGTATTATATATTTCATTTGCTGTAATATTTTTAAACAAGTGGTAATTTACATTACCACAATTAATGAAAAATTTGAGATTTTCGAGACACTCAAAAGTTATTTTTTGTTTCGTAGAGATATTAATATTAAAAAGAGCGAGTACAGTTGCGCTCGAACGACGCGACGGGTGCGAGTTAAAGCGCATCAGCTGGATCAATTTCAAATTACTATATTTTAGCGAAAACTGCATCAAACTGAGTTTAGTAAAGCTCGAAATGTTCGTTTTTCATTCCACTCAGACCACATTAACATGATACTAAATTTGTTGATCTCGCACCACCAAAAAATCGTTGAAATAAACAAATTCGACTGTTTTTTATACCTGAATTGTATACTTTATACTTATAAAGCTATCGGAAGCATTATAGAAAAAGGGTAATACATTTTTTCGGTAAAAAACTTACTTGTATACACTTTTTAATTTTTTTTTAAAACTACACATATAAATATTTACATAAAGTCTGATCGATTCGTAATAAATTTGTAATGTAGAAGAAAAAATATAAAAACTGTTTGTGAGCTACTCTATATAAATATTTAAATGTTTGTAAATTACACGAATTACACTCTAGGCAATATTCCAAAGGTAATTTATATTTAAATGGGAATAAGCCACAATTAAAGGTTAAAATACGTTTATTGACGTTTCAATTTCCACTTCGGAAATCGTTCTCAAAATACAAACATTAGTAAATTAAACAAATTTTGTTTTTTGTTACTTAGTGAAAAATTCTTCTAATAATTTAATTTTATCTGACTCATCTATATTGACAATTCAGACATACCTTATACATTTTAAAGTAGAAGACTTTAAAATGATATTGCCAATATTGTTGAGTTGCGTTCCTGGGACGACTTTACTTATAAGATAGTTCATTCGATTACATGAAATCAACTTTAACTTGAGAATATCCGTCAGAAAAGATCATAACATGTAATTCGTCTTTAAAAAGACAAATACATGCCATGATGACAGTAAAATTCTCCTGTTAGTGATTCCATAGTAAATTATGATGGAAAAACCAGGAAAAAAACCTCATAATACTATCCCGACATGGTAAGTATTTGATCGTGCATTTAGTTTACCTTCAATAAACACCAAATTCCGATTTTATATGTTTGTTATTTAAAAAACATAAATGATGTATTCTCTATATGTTACTGACTTACCAATACTGGTATTTTCCTTTTAATAACTTCCTCTTTCAATATGGGTAACCAGATCCTAATACATTCTGCCGAGGAATTCGCGACACAATTGGTCTCATTTAGCATAATTAGAGCCGCTTCTTTGATTTTTCTCTTTTTACCATCCGTTTTTTTTAGGACTATATTTGAATCATTCCATTGAACCCTATGTTCATTATCCCATGCGTATTTACAGATTTGAGATCTATCAAATTCTCTATTTTTAATATAGGATTGATGTTCACTTATTCTAACATTTAATGGTCTTGATGTTTCACCTAAATAAAACTGATCGCATTCACAAGGTATTTTATAAATGCAATTCTTTGTCCTTTCTTGTTCATTGTTAGGTTTGGTTTTGGACAAGATAGATCTCAACGTGTTTGTTATTTTGAATGTTGTTGAAATGTTGAATTTATTTCCTATCCTTTTAAGCTTTTCCGATAATCCTTTTATGTATGGTATTGTTATTGTTCTCGTATTATTCCTTGCATATGCTGTAGGATCTCGTTCTAAGTTGTTTTGTTCTATTCGATCGATTGTTGAAAATTCCTTATTTATAAACGATAAAGGATAATCATTTTTTAATAAAACAGATGTTAACAAATGTTTTTCCTCCAAGAACGAATTTTCGTTAGAACAAGTAATTTTGGCTCTATCGTATAAGGATTTAATAATTCCCTTTTTAATATTAATATTGTGATTTGATTTGAAATTTAAATATCTGTTGGTGTGTGTTGGTTTTCTATACACCTGAGTTTCGTATCCAGTATCGTTCTTAGAGATTAAAACATCCAGAAAAGGTAATGTGTTATTATATTCCTTTTCCATGGTAAATGTTATTGTCTCTTCTTTATCGTTTATATCATTTAGGAATGTGTCCAACAACTCTGATCCATGAGGCCATATTGAGAATACATCATCTACATACCTCCACCATACTAAGGGTTTTAAATTTTGTTTAGAAATAATATTTGTTTCAAAATCTTCCATAAATATATCGGCTAATAATGAAGATAAACTACAGTTTACTGCTAGACTAAAATTTTGTTTATAGAATTCATTATTTAGTTGAAAGTATGTATTATCAGTACATAATGTTATTAACTCCATTATAGCTGATATATTTAGTCTTGTTCTAGTTGCCAATGTATCATCACTTTCTAATTTTGTCTTGACTATATTTAAAGTCTTATCTAATGGCACATTCGTAAGTAATAATGAATTCTATAAACAAAGTTTTGGACTAGCAATGGGCTCTAGTTTATCTCCATTATTAGCCGATATATTTATGGAAGATTTTGAAACAAATATTATTTCTAAACAAAATTTAAAACCCTTAGTATGGTGGAGATATGTAGATGATGTATTCTCAATATGGCCTCATGGATCAGAGTTGTTGGACACATTCCTAAATGATATAAACGATAAAGAAGAGACAATAACATTTACCATGGAAAAGGAATATAATAACACATTACCTTTTCTGGATGTTTTAATCTCTAAGAACGATACTGGATACGAAACTCAGGTGTATAGAAAACCAACACACACCAACAGATATTTAAATTTCAAATCAAATCACAATATTAATATTAAAAAGGGAATTATTAAATCCTTATACGATAGAGCCAAAATTACTTGTTCTAACGAAAATTCGTTCTTGGAGGAAAAACATTTGTTAACATCTGTTTTATTAAAAAATAAATATCCTTTATCGTTTATAAATAAGGAATTTTCAACAATCGATCGAATAGAACAAAACAACTTAGAACGAGATTCTACAGCATATGCAAGGAATAATACGAGAACAATAACAATACCATACATAAAAGGATTATCGGAAAAGCTTAAAAGGATAGGAAATAAATTCAACATTTCAACAACATTCAAAACAACAAACACGTTGAGATCTATCTTGTCCAAAACCAAACCTAACAATGAACAAGAAAGGACAAAGAATTGCATTTATAAAATACCTTGTGAATGCGATCAGTTTTATTTAGGTGAAACATCAAGACCATTAAATGTTAGAATAAGTGAACATCAATCCTATATTAAAAATAGAGAATTTGATAGATCTCAAATCTGTAAACACGCATGGGATAATGAACATAGGGTTCAATGGAATGATTCAAATATAGTCCTAAAAGAAACGGATGGTAAAAAGAGAAAAATCAAAGAAGCGGCTCTAATTATGCTAAATGAGACCAATTGTGTCGCGAATTCCTCGGCAGAATGTAGTAGGATCTGGTTACCCATATTGAAAGAGGAAGTTATTAAAAGGAAAATACCAGTATTGGTAAGTCAGTAACATATAGAGAATACATCATTTATGTTTTTTAAATAACAAACATATAAAATCGGAATTTGGTGTTTATTGAAGGTAAACTAAATGCACGATCAAATACTTACCATGTCGGGATAGTATTATGAGGTTTTTTTCCTGGTTTTTCCCTCATAATTTACTATGGAATCACTAACAGGAGAATTTTACTGTCATCATGGCATGTATTTGTCTTTTTAAAGACGAATTACATGGTATGATCTTTTCTGACGGATATTCTCAAGTTAAAGTTGATTTCATGTAATCGAATGAACTATCATATAAGTAAAGTCGTCCCAGGAACGCAACTCAACAATATTGGCAATATCATTTTAAAGTCTTCTACTTTAAAATGTATAAGGTATGTCTGAATTGTCAATATAGATGAGTCAGATAAAATTAAATTATTAGAAGAATTTTTCACTAAGTAACAAAAAACAAAATTTGTTTAATTTACTAATGCTTGTATTTTGAGAACGATTTCCGAAGTGGAAATTGAAACGTCAATAAACGTATTTTAACCTTTAAGTGTTGCTTATTCCCATTTAAATATAAATTAATTTAAAATGCCACAAGAAAATAGCTTCAGAACAATATTCCAAAGGTACTTAACATAATATTTATATTAAAGTACTAGAATGCGCAACTTTTGAGAGTAAATTGCAAATTTTAACCTAATTTGACGATAATGAAACTTTTTTAAAAATATTAAAGTAATACCTTGAATACGTTATTCTTATCACTGAACTGTGGTTAAACCCTTCACGTTTAACAGTTTATATATAGAAACATTTCAAAACTTGTCATTATTTAAGCAGTAATAAATACAAGAAGTGCTGGCCTAATGCGAAACTAACCGGAGTTCGAATCCGCGTACTTACACGCCACACACTCAACAGGTAAAAGATAAGTCGACTGCAGCAGGAATGCGATTCCGATTCTGTAAATGTTAGTGAACTGCCCTCCAGCTCCAGTCACAACTTTGACGAGCCTCCACTTGGTTTCTGTTATGGTGCGTGACGTTTACATGGTCAACTGTTCGTACGCATTCGCTCGTTGCCCTCAAATTTCTTTGACGAATGCGAAAAGACAAACCGCGGAGAAATTGCCCACAAATTGTCTGCCGATAAAGAAAGCGATACGCAAATTATAAATTAGGTCTTGGAAGCCGAGACTGGAGTTTCTGCGGCATTTTTCAGTTTTTAACACGTTGATTGTCGTCACTGCTACGATTAAAAAAGTCATAGGGATATACGGAATCAATAATAAAAACCAATTACTATTTTTATTGGGAATATTCGTCTTTAAAAAGATAACCTCAGGCCATGATGACAGTAGTAAAATTCTCCTGTTAGTGATTACATAGTAAATCATGAGGAAAAAACCAGGAAAAAAACCTCATAATACTATCCCGAAATGGTAAGTATTTGGTCTTACATTTAGTTTATTCTCAATAAACACCAAATTCTGATTTTATATGTATGTTAATTTAAAAACATAAAAATGATGTATCGTCCATAGGTTATTGACTTATTAATAGTGGTATTTTCCTTTTATTAACTTCCTCTTTTAATATGGGTAGTCATTTAGTTAAAAATAATGAATTCTATAAACAAAATTTTGGTCTAGTAATAAGCTCTAGTTTATCTACATTATTAGCCGATATATTTATGGAAGATTATGAAACAAATATTATTTCTAAACAAAATTAAAACCTACAGTATGGTGGAGATATGTATTCTCAATATGGTCTCATGGATCATAGGAGTTGTTGGACCCATTCCTGAATGATATAAACCATAAAGAAGAGACAATATTATTTACAATGGAAATGGAATGTAATAACACACTACCTTTCCTGGATATTTTAATTTCCAAGAACGATACTGGATATGAAGGGTCTCGGCAGAAAACCATGAATGTCACAAAATATTTTATTGAAAAAAATTAATTTTACAGTTAAATACCGTGTAAAAACTAAAATATGTACCTGATATATTATATTCCAAAACATTTATCACTAACATTTACTACTAAAAACTAGCACTTAAAACTAAACCAATGAAACAAACAGTTTTTGTAAAAAATAGGAAAACATCAGTCAGTGTCAATCTTTTATGGAAGAAAATCATGAAAGTCCAGGTGCGTTTCTTTTCTGAGCCAAACGTTTCTTCATTATAACAGGCTACAATTCCTCAAGATTTTAATTATTGACAGTTCCTTTGTTTTTTTTTTTACTTCATTTCATGAGGTATACTCATGTACATTTCTTTTGCTTGTTCGGATTCACAAAGCTTTGACAAAAACATTGTGTCTTTGAACTTGTCCTCGTTAATAGCAATAAAGTTGAAGTATGATTGCATGGGTAGTTCAAATTCCGAAGGTGACAATTTATGCGACTTTTTAGCTTGAACGGAAGAACGGATGGGGTCCTCAAGTTTGCTACCATTATATGAATCTCGGTGAAATACAGTGCGAACATGAGTATTAACACGCATCACCTCTTTAATTTTTTTCATAGCAAAAGGAGCTTTTTTGACATTTATCTATCGTTAAAAAATTCAGTCCATCCCTTGATGAAACACTGAGATACTGAAATTACATTAAATGGAGCAGGCTTTGTGCGAGAAGCTATAATATTTTTCTCCCAATCAGCAGGCGTTTCCATTCTTTTTTTTAAGGAAAATAAGGCACATATTTTTATCGCACTCAAGGTACGAATGGCCTCTAACGGGATATGTTATTGTAATGGATTCAAGACGTTTTACTACTGATACCATGTAATGAATAAACCTTACCAGTGTATAGTTTTTGTTTTGTCCACCTGCTCCGTCACAGAAAATATGTAGATGTTGGAGACAAATCATAATAAAATCGAAAAGAAACGAACACACTTCATCTGATCCCTTTTAGCAATAAACTCTGGATATGTATAAAAATAAGAATCAGCGTTTGATAACACTTGGATGTTAAAAGAGTAAATCGAGAGCTGTCGGCGGTAATATACATCATTGGGGAAGATATTCGGCAAGGAAATATTTTTTTGGTCCATAGATATAGATTCATAATTGTTTTCTATTCGTGCCCTTCTTTTGCTTTCCTTTTTCCTGTCATAAAACGCTTGAGCCCTACGAAGATGAAGCTCTCTAAGTGCTTTTAATTTAGTTATTTCAGTACGTCCACTTTTCTGGTCTGTTTCAGCTGCGTAATATTATATTTTTGTCTAAAAATTTCTCTGTAACTTTGATAAGAAATTTTAACTTTCTGATATTTTTCTATAAACAGAGAAAACATTTTTATTATATCTAAAGTTTCAGGCAGGTAGGTTTTACCTTTATTATCAAGTAAGCTATAGTGACTACTTCTTGATTTAAATGACTTGATATTCTCGTGAACACTATTAACACTACTCGGCTTCAGTTTGTTATAATTTATTCTGCCCCTTTTATCTTTATTAGCCGTTCCAGACTGCTTTAACTCTTTCTGTAGATGTTGAAGTTTTGCCCCTGTAATACCATAAACTGTATGAAAAAACTTGGCACAACCTTGTACTTCTTCGTAATGTTTTTTCTCATCCTCAGCATTAGCAATTGACCATGGCTGAACTCTGACCCTGTACATATAGGCTGCATCATGGTATATTGCATCATGTACATTTTTGGCCCTAGATCGCCCCCTCTGTACGTTTACTAATGATATAAGAGAACACAAATACGCATTTTGTTCATTATGACATATCAATGAATTAAAATGATTTAAAATTCTTTGTCTATTCATTTCATTTACTGTGTGACGACACTTCAAGCGTTTGCATTTGCAGAAGTCACCAAACTCATGTGACTGAAGCTTCATTTTTTTTCATGACTTCGTATAACCTGCCCATTTTCACTCTCTTTTTAGTGGATATGTTTCCACTATCTGCCATAATTGTTTTAAATAAATTAACTAACCAAACAGAATTGCACAAGCACGTGGTTATAACGATGTATTTACTACACTGACACGACCGTTTGCAAGACAAGAATGCCAATTACATTTTCTGGCGCTGCTGAGTGGACATTCAGTGTTTCAGCCGTTTACGCGCGGACATGCACTGTTTTCTACCGATATAGGGTATTTAAAAACTGTAATAAGTCGTGACACGCACTGTTTTCTTCCTTATTTAAAATGTCCAAACATAGATATTAACAAAACTTACTAGATGGCGAACTTAACTCAATTTTAGTTAATTTGTGACATTCATGGTTTTCTCCCGATACCCTTCATATGAGACTCAGGTGTATAGAAAAAAGGGAATCATTAAATTCTTATAGGATAGAACCAAAATTACTTGTTCTAACGAAAATTCATTCTTAGGGGAGAAACATTTGTTAACGTATGTTTTATTAAAAAATGATTAACCTTTATCGTTTATAAATAAGGAATTTTCAACAATCGACCAAAATGGAACAGAACAACTTAGAACGAGATCCTGCAGCATACACAAGGAATAATACGAGGAAAATAACAATACCATACATAAAATGATTATCAGAAAAACTTAAAAAGATAGGAAATCAATTCAACATTTCAACAACATTCAAAACATCAAACACATTGAGATCTATTTTATCTAAAACTACACCTAACAATGAACAAGAAAGAACAAAGAATTGTATTTATATAATGCCTTCATTCACTATAAAACCAATAAATGTTAGAATAGATGAACATCAATCTTCTATTATAAATAGAAAATTTGATAGATCTCAAATATGTAAACACACATGGAATGAACATAGGGTTCAATGGAACTATTCAAGTATAGAACGCTTTAGAACAATAATTTACAAGGAAACGAGAAGTGCATCATGGTAACGTTCATGTAAATTGCATTTAGAAATTGACAACTTAAAATAACTAATAGATAAGTGAAGTGTATAGACTCGATTAATACTTGAAAAATTATTCATTTTAGAGCCAATCACTTACTTGTTTTTTTTTTTATAAAAAAAATGTTTAAGGTGAACCACCCTTACCCCTTAGGGGTATGAAAAATAGATTACAACCCATTTTCAGACATACCGAATACACATATAAAATATCATAAAAATTGGTCCAGCCGTTTCGGTGGAGTATGGCGACTAACATTGTAACACGAGAAATATAAGTGTGTGTGTGTGTGTGAATGTGTGTGTGTGTGTGTGTGTGTTTGTGTGTAATTAAGAATAACCAATATTTATTCTCGAATATACCAATTTACAATAGTTTATACAAAAGTTATCGAGTAGAAAAGTTTTGTTTTTAATCCAAATTGCAAATAAATATAGCTTAAATTAAATAACAGGTATATATTTAACTAATACACTCCTGGCAGCTGCCAGATTTGTCTCGAATTGCATGCAAGAATTATCGATATGTCTAAAACACTACGTAACGATTGAAAGAAGGCTCTGAGAAGAACCATAGACACCAGTGCAGGAAGATGAGTTGGGTTACCCTTCACCAAAGTGAGGGACTGACATGACGTCGGCATGTAGCTCTCCTCAATTTAATGTACTTTTTAAGGTACGCATACAAACGATAAATTCCCTAAAATTTGCAAAAAAAATTCCATCTACTTGAATAACTTTAATCAATACTAATGTAATCTGAATTTTTTCAATTATTACAAAACATTTATATCATTTTTTGAATATACACCTATATAGTAAGTAATCAACTTACATTATTTATTAGTCACTAAATTAATTGTTGACACTTTCTGCCGCCTAAGTAATTTACTTTTTATATATAGATAAGATAGTGGAATAGTTCTCAATATCCTTAAGAATCATTGTCTTTGAATGAAGTAATCAAATTAAAATTTTCCTCTGAATGCAAAAGGTGTGAAACCACTCGTCGAGATCATGCATAAGATATAGATATAAGTCTAGCCATATTCCTAGGAAAACAACTAGACTAAGTGCAACAATAAGTAGTGTAAAAAATATATAGAAATCTATCAATATTGGTTTAAAGTAAGTTTATTTTTGAAGAAACAAAGAACAAAGAATTGTATTTATAAAATACCTTGTGAATGTGACCATTTTTATTTGGGTGAAACATTAAGACCATTAAATGTTAGAATAAATGAAAATCAATCTTATATTAAAAATAAAGAATTTAATAGATCTCAAATTTGCAAACATAAATGGAAAAATGAACTTTTTTCGGTATCTCCTATAATAACAAATATACCGGACTTTGTCACAAAAGTTGATCACCCTGTAGATATATATATATATATATATATATATATATAATGTTCGGAAAGATTTCCGCGGTTAGTACAATTAAACCTAGAGCTAAGATTAATACTATTATAAAAATTAATATTAAACTCACCAGTCTTCCGGGTTGAACCGCGTCGATATCCATTGGGCCGAGCTTTCGACATCCTCTCTGATGTCTTCTTCAGGGCTTCCGAGGTCTCAGTCTCCCGAGCCCCCAGTCACTACTACACTCACTAGTCACTTCGTTAACATATCGTAGCAAACATGTGGGCGTGAGCGTTGATGTGGATATTGCTCGGGTCTCGAAGTCTTCCATAAAGATATTGGCAATTACTGGAGATAGAGGGGAGCCCATTGAGGCACTATTTATTTGTCTGTAGAATTGATTTTGGAAGATGAAATAGGTGTTGGACATACAATGTTTATTGAGAGATAAGTGGTCTTTTTGGATACTTTATTTAGTTTTCAGAATGTTTAGAGTTTCATCTATAGGATAGGTTCTAGATCTATAGGATCTAGGATCTATAGGTTTAAACATTCTGAAAACTTTATTTAATAATTGCTTATGAGATGTAAGGTGATATCCAGAAAACTTATTTTATTATTTTGTTCAATTTCTGTAGTAAAATTTAGTTTTGGATGGTAGCTGTTGAAAATATCTAAAATTTCGGTTATTTTATTTGTTGGAATAGCACAGATACAGTCATCGATATAGCTGTAGAATATAGCGGTATATAGCGGTATATATATATATATATATATATATATATATATATATATATATATATATATATATATATATATATATATGTATATATATATATGTATATATATATATATATATATGTATATATATATATATATATATATATATATATATATATATATATATATAGTAAACTCTTAAATATTGGGGAACGTTTCGCCGAACGTTTTCGCCAAAGAGAATTAATTTGGCTTCCTGGATTCGTCCGGTTAATACTATATTATCCTGTTCAAACAAATAACCGTTTCTAATTTGGAGTAAAAATGGACACTCGTTTCTCGTCTAGGGACCCATCAAGACATTGCTTTTAAGACAAACTAGATTGGGTCACGGATAAAAGGTAATAACAAATGGGGTAAAACAGAGGTTAGGATTCTAATTACAGTTAAATATTAAGCTTACTTTTGCAAATAAATTCCATCAAACATTCATTTACAGCTCTTATATTTAGAGATAGCAGATAGCACATATTGTACGGAGGAAAAATTTTTTGATGTTGACTAAATTTTTTATTAGATCTTCAGTTTGTTTTGTGTATTTTTTACATTCGAAGAAAATGTGATCTAGATCACCTTCTTTTTGACAGTCTGAACATAAATTTGAATTTACAATTTTTAGTTTGGACAGATGACTAGGATAGCAGGCGTGTCCAAATTTTATTCTAATTATGGATGTTATATACCTTCGTGGAACAGAATAATTTTTAAACCAATAATCACTTGGGATTAAAGGCTGTATAGAAGCATATTGCGAGGAAGACTGCGTACTGTATATATGCCAAGATTGTTTTCATTTACTATTGATATTATTTTTAATTATTGTTAATGCGTCTTGTCTACAGATTTGGTGATCAGCTTGCGTTCCGGTATCAATGGCCTTTTTAGCTAATAGGTCAACATGTTCGTTGTATTTAAGACCTATATGTGCTTTAACCCACAAAAAATGAACAACTCTTCGGTTTTTATGAAGGTCATAAACAAGTTTTTTAATTTGAAAGACATATATATTTGAGTTGTTACTAGGAAAACTTAAAGTTTCAGTGGCTAACATAACAGACAATGAGTCAGATACTATTGTAACAGATGTATTCTGAGTGTTTTCAAAGTATCTTAATGCTTCATATATTGCTGTATTAGTTGATGGAATGTAGAAAGCACACCCAGTACCAAACATAGACTTTGAGGCATCCGTATAAATAACTAAAGAGTCTGACAGACTAGATAAACAGGACCTCAAAATATTCGAGCTAACAGAAGAATTTACATGGTAATTCGGTTGTATCACAGTAATGTGTTGCAAGCACGAATAAAAATGTTCGATGTGAAGATTATCCTCTGATTTGAAGTCATAATCAAAATTTGTCAGGCTTCTAAAAGCCTCACAAAGTGGAGGTGAGTTCTTAAGTCTCCAATATCGATTAGTTAAATCTTCTTCGTTCAGTTTTCTGATATTTGAGTAGAGAGTAGTGTTATGATTTTGTATATTAATAACAAACTTTTGACTGAGGTATTCTCTTCTATAGACCAAGGGATTTTCTAGAGCTTCCACATGTAGAGCATTAATAGGCGTCGATTTCATGGCACCCAAACAAATACGCAATGCTGCGTTTTGAAACACATCTATTGTTTTTAGAATATGTTTACTTGCTGAACCATATAATATGCATCCATAATCGATAATTGATCTAATATAAGATCGGAAGAAAAGCAAAGAAGTTTCCACATCTGCACCCCACCATGTTTTTGTAATTGATTTGAGGAAATTTAGACCCTTCTTACATCTATCCAACATAAACTCAACGTGAAGTTTCCAAGTTAACTTGCGATCGAGAATCATTCCCAAATATTTAATTGAAGAACTGAAATTAAAATCATACCCATTCAATTTTATCTGATTTAGTTTTGGGATATTGTGTCGAGTGAAAATAGTAATACTTGATTTACTTGATGCAATTTTAAACCCATTGTGTTTGAACCAATTTTTGGATCTATCATGTATTTTTTCTAAAGTTTGAATGCAGTTATCGTATTTTTTGGTAGAAGAATACATAAGAAAGTCATCAGCATACTGTATTATTTTAAAGCTGAGGTTTTTAATGGAAATGTTATGCAAATCTGCAGTATTATAGATATTAAACAATAGAGGGCTTAAAACTGATCCCTGCGGTAGTCCCTGTTTATTATAACGAGGACCTATAAGTTTATTATTGTTTGTTCTCAGGTAAATTTTTCTGCACGAATAAAAGTTAAGAATAGTGTTTACCAATTGTGGTGGTATATGAAAATTTTTTATTAATTTTTCCATTAAAATATCGAGACAAACACTATCATATGCTCCTTCTATATCTAATACTATTGTCGGTAAGTAAATATTACTTGAGAAGGAGTTCTGAATGTCCGTTACCAATGTGGCAAGTGCATCTATGGTACCACAGCCCTTTCTGTACCCAAACTGCAAATCTGGAAGTAACTTCTTTTTATCCAACCACCATTCCAATCTATGTTTAATCATCCGTTCCAAAGTTTTCAGTACACAAGACATAAGTGAGATAGGTCTATATGAGTGAACGGAATTAGGATCTTTCCCTTGTTTGAGTATGGGGATAATGATTACATCTTGAAATTGAGCTATTACTGAATTATTCATGATTATATCATTAAATATTTCCAATAGTAAAATTTTGGCACTTTTGGGAAGATATAGTAACATTGGATATTTAATATTATCTAAACCTGGACTAGTACTATTTCGATTTTTTAAGGCAAATTCCAATTCTAATGTATTAAAAGATTCTAACAAAAAATGATATTGCTTATTGAAAGAATAGTCAAAAGTTTTGCAATTTTTTACAGACGGTGGAGCAATTTGATCGAAAAATTGTTCTTCTAAGGAATCGTCAAAACATTTTATAGAAGAAATTGGTTTTCTGTTTAATTTTCTAGCTTGATTCCATAAGCTTGCTGATGGTATATTTTTATTCAACTTTGAGCACCAATCAATCCAGCTCTTTTTGGCTTTATTTTTTAGAAATATTTTGGCTTCTGATACAAGTTTTTGGCATTGTATGTAATTGGCCATTGTAGGAGATTTCTTATATAATTTAATAGCTTGTCTTCTGTTATTCACAACATTACTACATTCATTATCCCACCAAGGAGGCGGAAGATGATTTTTGCTAGTGAAAGGTTTAAAATCAGGTATTGCCTTTTCTGCAGCCTCATTTATGCTATTAATAAGGAAGCAATACTTTTCGCCAGTATTTTCAAATTCCATATTATTCTCAAAGAGAGAGTCTACAACATCTGTATACAGTTTCCAGTTTGCTTTTTTAATATTCCATTTACTTTTAGGTAAAATTTTTTCATTTGAATGGGAGGCGTTGGCAACTGTTATTAAAATAGGGTAATGGTTCGAACCAAGTGTATCTAAGAAAACAGACCATGTAATTTTTTTTGCAATATCTGAAGAACTGAAAGTAACATCTAACATAGAATCATTAACACCAGGCCGATTTAAACATGTAGGTCCACCAGTATTTAATATTACTAACTCTAGATCATCTGCAACCATCTCTAGTTGCTTTCCAATATTATCACTTTTTTTAGATCCCCATAATACATTATGTGCATTCATGTCTCCACCTATTATAAGGGGAGCTTTTACTTGAGAAAAAACTTTAACCCAATCATCTGTTTTAGTTTTAGTTTTTGGTGCTCGATAAATTGATAAAAAATTAATCGAATTTTTCCCACAATTTACCGCGCATCCACAAACTAGAATTTCATCATTAAAATTGCTGAGGATATTTATTTCTTTAAAATTGAGAGTATTTTTAACTAGAATGGCTACTCCACTATAGCCATCATCACGATCTTTCCGGATGAGATTATAACCTTTAAAGCTGTACGC
Source organism: Diabrotica undecimpunctata (assembly GCF_040954645.1). NCBI lineage: Eukaryota > Metazoa > Arthropoda > Insecta > Coleoptera > Chrysomelidae > Diabrotica > Diabrotica undecimpunctata. Next base: position 16,720,326 of record NC_092804.1, on the reverse strand, counting down.
TAAATTTTTTTTAAACCAAGTTTCGCTCAATAAAACAATATCTACATTTTCTTCTGATAAAAATTGGATAAAAGAATTTTTATTAGATATTACAGAACGTGCATTCCATTGCATAATCTTCAAGAAAATTATTTATTTGTAAAAGTATCCTCCAATACTAGACTAATATCATGCTTAAGAGTTTCGTTATTTATATTTTTTATATCATCGATAGTTTGTATTTTATTAAAAAAATTATCAAAATATGTAAATAAAGATTTAAACAAGTTATTTTTAATAAATTCGATATCATTAGTATTTGTTTTATGTGGATTGGATGATAGTGATTTAGATGGACCAAATTGAAAAGGAAATAAAGGAGGTTGAGTGGGAGATAACGTGATAGGAGATCCTGCTTTACGTTTCTTTCTAGTGCTTTCAAAATGATCTATATTCCTAGATGTACTAGGTTGACTTAGAGACATATTATTTTGTAAACGATGTTTTCTTGGCCAAATAGGTTCGGATGAAGGAGATTGTTGATTTGCAGTTAAAGAAGGAAAATTTTCATCAAGGTTAGTCAGAAGTGAGAATTTGTTATTCCCTGTAAAGCCGGCAAAAGAAGACTCACTAAAAGATTTTGCTTCAGTGTATGAAACTTTATAATTAAACATAATGTTTTTAATTTTCTTTTGGTTGTCATAATAAGGGCATTTTTTATCTATATTTGTGATTTTGATTTTTTTCTGAACCACAGTTAATGCATGAGGAAGAAGTGCTTTTGCATTGTTTGGATACATGCCCAAACTTCAAACAATTGTAACATTGTGTTACACGACCAACAAACTGTTCAACTGGAAAAAGACTCTGTTAATAGATATTTGTCCAGGTAAAATATTTCCTTCGAATGTGACAATAATCATTTGTTTAGGTTTATATTTTATCTCATTATTTTCTTCTACTCTGCGGTGCATTCTCCTAATTTGTAGTACTTTTGCTGTCGATTCAATGTTTTCACACAAGTAATCAATATCAAACTGTGTATCTACACCTCGTACAACACCCTTTACTTCCAAAAGATGATTCGGTATATAAGCTCTTAGATTATCATTTTTTAAATTACAATTTTGTACTAAGTCGTTTGCATCCTTTAAATTTTTTAATATAACTTTAATCCTATTTCTACCAATACTCTTTATTTCAATTATATTTGGCACTTTTAATTTTTTATGTAGGATATGGCCAATTGATAAGGGATGTAAACGTCCTAGATTGTCATTGTTGATACTTTCTATATAAACATGAACAATATTAAAATTATACTTATCTGACAAAACATTGAACAGGCGAGTTTCGTTTGTGTGTGATTTATCAGAAGTTTTTTCTCCCATGTTTTGATTGCCTTTTAATGAGTTTATATCCGTGTCCATTTCTACGTTACTAATATGAATTTGATTTTCAACTGCACTGATCTCTTTGTTTATCAAAAACACACCCGCACAAGTCCTAGGGTCACTAGACTCCCCCATTAGGGGAGTCTTTTAAAACAAACTATATAACTTTAAATGTATATGTTTATTTACAAACACCTAAACTAAAAACCCAAATAAATCGAAAACCGGTTGGTTCTGTGTACAAACGGAGCAAATTATTAACGTCCTAATTGTACGAAGTTCGAATCGGTACTGTAAAAATAAATATGATTTTTATCGCTGTTAATTATATCAAATTAGCAATACTCAGTTATATCTCTGAAAATCAACAAATTATCAATCTCCTTTGCCTTTTATCCAGCCAAATTTGGATAATATGCAAAATATCCGGGTAAAACTAGTTTTACCTAATTTCTGGGTTTACCTGTAACATTATCCACAACTCAAACGCTGCCAGCCGATTTAAAGTTGTTATTTTCAGAATCTACTTCTCTACTCCGTAGAGGAGAGTTCCCAAACAATAATTAACGTTTAAAACTAATTTTTTTATCTAGAAATATTTTGGTCAAATGATCACGGTAAAATTTAAAAGTAGTTTTCTTTTATTAATTACAACATAATCAATTAATTAACAATGTTTACCACTCTAAATAAACGATTAAACTTATATACCATATGTTGTTATTATTGGTGAAATTTTAAAAGCTTATTTTCCTTATTATTCTACAATCTCAAATATTTTCACATTTTATTTCTTATTTTCTTCTGTGTTACTTTCTAATAAATATTTCTTATAATTAAGTAGAAATTTTAAAAAGCTCAAATCGTCATTCGATAACGATTACGACTATTTCTATGATTATCTTAAAAGGTATCACCTATGCATGAATTCGTTATTAATAAATGTAGCATATTGTATACCAATCATCCATTCTGCAGTACTTTCGAACTTCTGTTAAGATCTAGGATAGTACTATCTATGTACTATCGTATGTACTCGGTACCGTGAAAATCAGATCTTTATATTTCTACCTGTAGGTTAAAATAGAGGAATGAATTATATTCTATAGGATTAGATTTAAAAATATGTATAATAAACAATTTTGTTTTTTAACGAAAATCATGAGAAAAACCGTTCACCTGTTCTTGTTCTTGACAGTTTGAATAACAAAATATAAGTGACTAATGGTTGTTACAGTTCTATTGCGTTTGGTATCGATTTTAAAAACTCTGGGAAATTTTGCAGAAAGCTAATAATTATAAAGGTCCATTGTTAGTTTTGTGTACGGAAAACAAACGTTGACAGTTGAAAGAAACTTGAAAAGAATAATTAGAACTCGGAATTTTGGGTGATTTTGAAGGACCAAAAGATTGGTTGAAAAACTACGGTGGAAGGGGAAATTTGGTTTTGGTGGAGATTTGTTGCTGGCCGTAGGAAGAAGAACATCGAATTATGACAGGTGAACTAGTATAGTTTATTTCACGAAAAATGGTTGAGTGCTTAATGATTGCAATAAAACCCGACCGCAAGTACCCCAGCTTAGTCAACATTAGTTGAGCAGGTAAGTATTCAGGTAAAATTGAAGCTACTGTGAAGTGTCGTTATCTTGTTTCTATAATAAATTCCTGGTAATATAAAAACGATTAAAAAATCGTATAAAATTATAAAAACGATTAGAATACATTTTATTTCATAAAGTTGTAAACATTTTAACAGCGAGTTTCACTATCAATGGTTGATCTTTTAATAACCACAATAAATTTGTTGATCGTTAAGTATTTCCTGGAATAATTATACGGGTTCCCTCTATTCTGTATAATTTGTAAAAGTATATAAAACCGATGAGAAATTTTTAAATATACATTTTGTTTCATTTAGTTGAAAGTGTTACAACTGTTACCAGTGTTATACCTATTTATACCTATAAAACAGCATTATGTGGCGTCCGTGGAAAAACATTGATGGTGCTTCTTCCAGTGTTCCAGCAAAGAAAAAGCATTTATCTGCTGACGCTAGAAAAATCGTAAAAACAATATATAGTTCTTTAGTTACAAGAGAACTTACTGCTAATACTGCCGCCAGTGAAATATCTTTAACGAAAATACCTCTAATCACAGTGAAAAGAATTACATCAAATCCCATTAAGTCAAGAAGGAAGCGTAAGGATGCCGGTTCTACCAAATGTATTGACGAAAGTGATAAGGACTTAATAAGACGAAAAATTTACACAGTTTACGAAGAGCAACGGATACCTACATTAGATGCTTTAAAACAACGGCTTACTAATGATGATACACAAATAAACTGTAGCCGCATTAGTCTTTGGTGGATTTTGTCTAAAATGGGCTTTAGATATCGTACAATTGACAAAAGGCAAGTGCTTATGGAGTCCCATCGTTTACAAAAGTGGCGTACTGAATATATAACTTCCATAAGAAAGTACCGTACAGAAAATCGACCAATAATTTTCTGGACGAGACATGGTTTGACACTCATGAAACACCATCCAAAGGATGGTCCGATTCTTCCAACAGGTGTCAAACAAAAGCTCCATCAAACAAAGGGAAAAGAATAACAATTTTACATGCAGGATCAGAAACTGGTTGGGTCCCAAATGCCTTATGGCTTTCTGCAAAGAACATTAAAGACTCCTGCGTGGACTACCATGAGGATACAACGGCAGAGCTTTTTGAGCAATGGTTTAAGAATTGTCTTATACCTAACCTTCCTCAAAATAGTGTGATAGTAATGGACAATGCAAGTTACCACAGTCGTCAATTACATAAGTCTCCAAGTGCAAATAACACGAAAATTGAAATTCAAAACTACCTGTTAGAAAACGATATATATTTTGAAGAAAGTTATTTAAAAAATGAACTGTTAGAAGTGTTAAAATCATTTTCTATTAAAAAAGTATATGTTTGTGACGCATTGGCCGAGTACATGGGACATACAGTGTTACGGCTTCCGCCCTACTATTGTTTATTTAGTCCCATAGAGCATATGTGGCACCAACTAAAGTCAAATGTTAGGTCACAAAATGTTTCTCCGACTTTAAGTGGTAGTGCAGTCGAATTAATAAGGAAATGTGTTGATGATATCTCCCCAGAAAGTTGAAAAAATTCAGTACGCCATGTAATGAACGTAGAAAATTCATATGTTACTTTGAATCACATAATTAAACCAATTGTTATTAATCTTGAAGAGGATAGCGACAGCGACACAGAATTAGGTATTTAGGAATTCATAAATATATTTTGGTTATTTTGGGTATTTTTTTTTTGTAAATATTAACTTGTATATATTTTTCTATATTTTTTTTTTCAATTCATCTATTTTTTGTACATTATGTATTCGTTTGTATGTATATACTGTAAATAGAACTATTATTACTGTACATTTTTAACGATATCCGATTAGGAAGAGCAAAAACTTTTAAACACGCCAGTTTTTTGCTGACAGTCCTAAGCCTGTAAAAAGTGTGAAGGAAAGTACCTTTCTGAATTTAGATCCATATACTACAATTATTCACGTAGAACAAAAAAACTACTTTCTTCATGTTAAAAATTGTTCAATTATCAAGTATATTTACTTGAACAACCTGAAAATACCATATGAAATAATTTAATAAATTTTTATAATCGTGTATTACACAGCTACCAATGAAATATTAAATAACAAACTTTCTGAAGTGCGACCATGTGTACTTCGGTAGTTTATTGAGAGACTCTTGTATACACAATAGGATCAAATCAGGTAACCATTAAGCACTCAACCATTTTTCGTGAAACAAACTATACCGCTAGTTTTAAATGGTTTAAAAGTAATTTTGTGAATAAGAGTTTAAAAAGTGGTAGCAATTTCTGGAGTATGAACGTTGATTGGGAGAAGTTTGCCATATTTGTAATTACAAATAAATTTATTATTCGGAAGAGCTATAGCCAAGGATATTTTGGCAGCCTAAAAGAGATAGGAAGGGGTGTTAGGACATTCAATCCGTGTAAACAGAAGAAAGAAAGGAGTTTTAGCGGGGACTTTGACAAAAGAACATCAGGCACATTATAGAATTGAAATAATTAACAGTTAATGGTTGTCAAGAACAATTTTGCATATTGATAGCAGCTATTTACTAAAATAACTTTTAAAAGAGTAGCCATCTCTAATTAAAAGTGCAACTCAATAAACTGCAAAAAACTGCTTTCAATTTTTAACTGCCTTGTACCACTTTAAAAAACCTGAAAAAATTGTGGAATATAGTTTTGGTGATCGTACATTATAAATATTTTTTTCGAGCAATTCATATATTTTGTTATTTTTTTATAGGCATTTAAAATTTTCAAAAGCTTAAATCAATTTGAATTTCCTGTCAACTCTCATTTTCGTTTAAAACTAAAAATTAAAAAATAAAATACATTTTGGTAAAAAATTGGCGATTTATGGGCACAAAACGATTTTTGACGTTTTATGGAATTTCGAGGTTGTGTCAATATTTTGACACATAACTGACTGTTTTTCCGTTTCCTATCCTTTCAAATTCACAACTAGAGATACTTTCATGCCACAAGTTGATTCGCCATTTTACTATGATCTGCTTTTTCATAGATTTATATCAACTGTTTATTTATTTAATTAATTATCTAAGTGTCGCAAATCATACATAAAAAACAATCTCAGGGTGCCCTTTTATTATACAAAAAAATATAAATCAGCTTAGCTTATACTTATCTTCTCTCGTGGCTTCCAGTATCTCTTAGTTGTTCCTTATCGGGATAAAATAGGAAAGGAAATAAATAGAAATAACATAAATAAACAAATACAAATATCTTTTATTATCAAAAGAAATAATATGAAAATTTATCAAATAAATTCCATGGGCTTAACTGTCCCAATGAAAATTGTACCACATAAAATAATTTTAATTTACCAAATATTTATTGGTTTGTTTTTTTTATGACATTGATAAAACAACATAAACAAGAAATTTGGATATTCGTAAAATAATTACACTTCCTATGAAAATTTTGAAATATTGGAATCTTTGTTCATATGTTTTTGTACTCAAAAAATATAAAATTCTGAATATTATAAAAAGAAACTTTTTAAATTTATTAAGCGATATTAATAATTATCCTTTGACGTAAAAAAAAAACTTTTTATGGTATTTTAAAATAGCGATAATTTTTGATCTTCTGATGGTATAGAGTCTTTCTTCTTCTTCTTCTTCCTTTATTGGGTAATATCCCAGGGGTTTGAAACATACAAAAATTCTGTCACAAAAAATTATTGACTGACCTTTTAGTTCACACACGACGATGTCTTCTTTCGATCAAAACAGCTCCCTCTTGTTGATTATGTTAGGCTACCAATCAACACCTTCTCCGTTCTAGGTATCAAACTATCAGCATACCAGCAACTCTTTCATCAAAACACGAGCAGGCCTCTTTTACCAGTAGGTACTCGTCCAACAAACTCCAAAATTGTCTCCTCTCTTTCATATACTAACCATCTCCTGAGACCCAAGTATTTTTCTTACTTGGTGTCGCAAATATTTTTAATAGTTATAGTTCTTGTGACTTACTCACTTGGACTTTATAGAATCAAGGAAGTATTCGACTTCTCAACTTTGACCTATCTCTCGTTCCACCTTTCAGCCACCCACTTCTAATTAACACCACTCACACTTGCTTCTTAACTGACTACACAAAACTTCAAATGCTTCTTTCGGATGACCATCACACAATAATATTTTCTACTCCAAACTTTCAAAACATTCACTCTCTTTCATCCCCATTCCAAACTCGCTAACCAATCAGAAAATTCCTATATCCCGCCCCTTATTTTACATCAGAAAAACCCAAGCATCGCTTCTAAACAATTTTCTTTGAAAATAATAACAATTTTATCTTATACTTTCTAAATACACCAACTACCTGGTGGCTTTGGCCTTTCCAGCGAAACAAAACAAAAGGCTTTTACCTAAGTTATAAAAAATATTTACAATTCGAAGTACAGGGCGTTGCAAATTTATGTGCTCGCGTTCTATAACAAAATAAAATTTTTATTCTATCTTTGATTGATAAAATGAAACCTAATATTATATATATATATATATATATATATATATATATATATATATATATATATATATATATAAACTAAGGTACACTCGAAGAGTGGTGGGTTTTTCGGTCAAAGTGGAGAAATAAAAGACAAAGAAGTTGGCTACTTCATCTATTTATTGAAGACGTTTCGCTTTCTGCTCAAAAAGCATCATCAGTTCATCTAAAGGTTTAACCTAAAGTTAAAATGAAAATCTAATTGATTATAAATAAATTGTTGGAAGTGCACTCATGATCTTTCTAGTTCTTTTATACAACAAAATAAACTTTAATGTTTTTTACTTAAGTTTTTATAATAACTTTTTTATATACATGTATTTTTACCACATGTTCTTTTGCTGTGCTAATGTTGTTTAATTGCAAACTTTTCCTAGTTTCAATTAATTGTTTTATACAACTTTAACTCTAAATGTCCAGTTTCGGAAGCTTTTTTATACTTTTATTATCATTGACTGCTACATGTCTGTGTAAGGTAACACACATTTTTTTTTAACTTCTCTATGGATGTTTGGTTTCATATTGTTCTTTTTAGATGAACTGATGATGCTTTCTGAGCAGAAAGCGAAACGTCTTCAATAAATAGATGAAGTAGCCAACTTCTTTGTCTTTTATTTCTCCACTTTGACCGAAAAACCCACCACTCTTCGAGTGTACCTTAGTTTATTTTGGATTGACGGTCGTACTCCTTTTCTCGATATATATATATATATATATATATATATATATATATATATATATATATATATATATATATATATATCATGTGGTCTATGCAGAACTTTCTTGCAGTAAATCCTGCCTGAACATCTCCGATTTTAGTTAAAATAGATTTTTCCAGAATTTTTCTTTCAGTATTATGCCCTATAACCTACCCATACATGTTATCGCCACATGCTGAAAAAAACCAAATTTAAAAATTTATTTAATACTCAGAATGTAACGAGTTTATTGTAAATAAACAGTTTAAAAAAACATTTGAAGGAAGCGTATGTTCAATAGTAGACGCAACGAGCTGTAATTACGAGTGACGCAGTTGTAAAAAATATTTGCATTTACTTATATACACTTGAGTGCAAATTAATCGACTCAAAAGCGATATTTGAGATTACACCTTCTGTTTCAATGTAAGAATTATGAAAATAAAAAAATGTAAGGTGCAAACAATAACTTTATTATTGAACTTACAAAAACTTCTATTGCATTATTTAAAAGACGCATTTTAAAAGTAATATGCAATACAAACAGAGTTTCCTAAATATTCATCATTGGAACTAACGCAAGAAAGACGTTATGAATAGAGAAATCATCAGTTACAACATGAATTTCTTAATTATTCAGTAATTAATATTACCACTCTTACTCCTAATTACACTTTTCAATCGATTTCGCATGGATCGGATGACTTTTCTAATAAATTCTTGAGGCATTGCTTCCCATTCATAATTAAGTGCAGCTCTCAATTCCATTATGCTCCTTGGTGCATGATTTCTGTTCCGGACCCTTCGTTTAAGCTCATCCCAAACATGCTCTATTGGATTTATGTCCGGGCTCAACGCAGGCCAATTTATTGTAGGTATACCAATCTGTCAGATAGGTGGTGGTGACTCGTGCGGTATGACATCGTTCATTATCATGCAATGAAATAAAGGCATTACCAATAAATCCCGCGTATGGAACCGCATGTTCCTCCAAAATATCTCTGATGTAACAATCCGCCGTTAAACCTCCTCCACGTCCTCCACCAGGCACGAAAACCAACTCGGTTTTCCCATCCATAGAAATGCCTGCCCAAAACATACAAGAACGGCCTCCATATGACACAATTTCTCGTAAACAACATTGAGCAAATCGTTCCCCTGGCCTTCTATAGACTCGACGCCTCTTGTCGTTGTCATGTAGTCAGATCCTACTTTCGTCGGAGAATAATACCTGACTCCATTGATAGTCGTCCCAATCCAGATGTTCGCGAGCAAATTCTAGTCGCCTTTGCTTTTGGGCTGCAGTTAGCTTGGGATCCGTAGCTGCGCTTTTTGGTGTCAGGTTGACTGCTTTCAGTCTCCTTCTGACTGTCCAAACGCTGGTAACCACACCTCGAACCTCTCTAAGCTCTTCTTTGAGATTAGCACCAGTCAAATGTCGATTTCTTAGAGATTTAGATCTCCCTCTGTTGTTATTCGTTTACGACCTCCTCCTTGTCGGCGGATATAATCACCAGTATCTTGGTACCGACGATACACTCGGGACACAGCAGATTGGCTTAAATTTAGTCGATTTGCCACGGCTCTCTTGCTCAGGTCTTCTCTCAATAATGCTACTGCTTGAGCTGCTTTGACGGAAGTGGTATCCATTTGTTATGAAGTTGCGAACTTAATTGACTGATGTATTAGTGGATTGCTAAGGAAATTGATGCATACGATGTTCACCGAACGCGTTAAGTCGGCGCGTGTCGATTTCAATGAGTCAAATTTTGACCCGCTCTCTACGTATTGCATTATTTATTTGTAATACGTCACCCGATTTACCAAAAATCAAAACTTTTTCAAACTCAATAATCAGGTTAATAATTGTATACTAAATATTTTTAAATTTACACCGTTTTTGATTGAAACAGGAGACGAACTTTCGCAAAATAATTTTGAGTCGATTTTTTTGCACTCAAGTGTATTTTCTTAACGTAACTACTTCAACTAACACTAAATTGTTTTATTTTATTTTAATATTGACCCCCTAAATTGACTAAAATGCACAATTTCCTATTTAAAATAAAATTATTCTAAAATAACTAAGTGCCAATGTGATTCGTTTAAATCAAAACCAGTTATAAATCGATAAAACTTTTCATCCAAAACACCCAAAACTTGCTATTAGTCAAATGGATTTGGGACAAGTTTTTTACTCAACTTATCAGTACGACTAGTTCTAGTATTGGTGAATACCAATTTTGGGTGTGTATTATTATACACACCACTAACGAGTAACTGCTAAACGCATTGTTTTTTAAAGGTGTGTGAGTAAACCTGAAATAGTATTTGATAAAACGGTAAACCAATAAAAAACGAACGTGCCTTCAAGACTTATTTATACTTAGAAAATTATGGACATTGATCAAAAACAATTTTACTATTTAACCCTTAACCACTATAAGTTAAAAGTAATTATATAAGTATGATAAGTGGGTCTATAAGACCCATTTTATATATAAAGAAAACAAATAAATTTTGTTTGATAATTTTTTTATTTATAAACTAAGATTACAAAATAACATTGTAAATATACAGGTATTTTATACTCTGCGCAAACATAGTTTGTTTTTCTGTCTTTCTTGGCTGGACAGAGATGACATCTCTTTCTTTCTCGATTCTCATTGGCTCGAGGAGGCTCGTAAAGACTTAAAAATTTAGTACCAAGAATATCTACCGCAATAGCTTGAATTTGTCGGGGTACATTGGAGTTATTTATTCTTCTCTTCATGTGTGTAATGTACAAGCTTTGGGCTAATTGTTTTAGGAATTTTTCTCGAGGGATAGAATTTTCTTTATTTACAAATTGATATAACACTCTGGCGTAAATACTTGCAATATTTAAAACAGAAAAAAACACTGCCATTGCAGAGCTACAAAATAATCAGCACATTTCTGATCCAAGGCATCCACACCGGCCTTTGTCGAATTATAAAATAAAATGATGTCGGGATATTTTGTTTTCTCATCAACAACATTGTCATGGTGCATTGTAGATATCAGTATTACATTTTTGGCTTTCTTAGGGTAACATTAGGTTCTCATAGTAACATCAGAAATTAATCCAAACCAAGACGAATCAACTGGCGTTTTTCCTTGAGGTAGAAATTCTGGTAGTCCGGTAAAATAAGGATGCAACCTCGGAATGAAAGATAATAAGCTGAAAATTTGCTTACGTCTTTATTTTGATGGTATAAAACTTACCTCAAAAGTCTCATATAATCACGTGTCCGCGACTTAAGATATTTAAGGTCAAAGGTCACGAAAATGAGTTTTCTGCAAATATCTCGTTTCCCTTACACTTTATGACATTTAAGGTGGTGAGAAAAATTGTAGAATGGAAAATTCTCTTCAATTTTTGTCTGAAGTACTTTTATGTACCTTCAACCCTTCTTAAGATAGAGCGCAAAGAGTGGAGGCCCGCTTACCTGTGTATACGGTAACGCGAAGTCAGCCAGTAGGATTCAATAAATAATAAGTTATATAGTTAATTATTCACTTAAAATACTATTATTATCATTAAATATTTATTATTTAATAAACTATATTTATAGATATTAATTATAAAATATATATTTTTTATATCATATTTATTTTATTTTTAACAAACATACAATATTAAATGAAATATTTCAAATGAACTTTAATGATATTTTTAACAGCTGCGATAAATTAAGATCAAGTGCAGAATACAACAATAATCATTTTTTATATTTAATTAAATACTGAAACAATCATATTTATTATTTTTTTAAATTATATATTTATTTATTAATCCAATAATCGATTTATTAAAGTTAAAAATATAATATATATTCTTTTATTATGTATGGTTAATATTTTTGTATTAATTTTCTTCTTCATCGTCTTCTTCTTCTTCTTCTTCCTCTAACTGCTCAATATCGGATTCATCATCATCATTCTCGTTTATTAAAGTATCAGAATAAAAATATTCAAGAATATCAGGTGCATATTCACTTTCTTCATTGAAATCATCTGAAGTTGATGAAGCGTTTAGACATGATTGTCCATTACACTGCCCACAAATTAAAGTACATTGCAATCCTGATTTCCTGCATCCGCAATTAGAACCACAACCTTTCTTGCAATTGCAAAATATTGTATTAAGCAGTTCTTCTGCTGCTGGCGGTAATAATGTTGTTATTGGTTCCAGAAATTTATTTTGCATTACCCAGCCGAATTCTTGGGGTTCTAAATCATTTCCCAAACAAATTTGAGTCTGATAATAGACACGAATGATATACTGACGAGCTGCTGCACTTGAAGGTGGAAGACTTGATAACTGCACTGGTTTGTTGAGTCTTGTTGATTTGATGAACTGGGTGTATCGAAAAGAGTCTATATCGTCTTCTGATGTTGGAGCATTATACGCTGCTAAGAAAATACGTACTCCATTTTCAAATAATTCTTGTACAGAGCAGTTTTTTTGTTGAAATAGTTGAGGTGACTGATGTAAATGGTGATTTTTTTCGAACATTTTAATAAACGATATTTTACCTTTCTTATAAATCGCAGAAGTCGTATCACATCCACTAAACGCGTGTAAAAATAAGATGTGTTTCTTAGAATGAGGGTATTTATCAAAACTTTTCGATGAATATAATTTTGTCTCCGCATTACCCTTACCATTTTTTTTTTTTTTTTTTTTTTTAATTTCTTGTTGATGTGATTGAGCTCGTCCTATCAAGATAACTAGCAAATCAATATCTTCTCCTACAATGACGGAAGTTTTTCCTACATGCTCAGACTCTGCAATAGCTGTTTTTACAATGAGAACATCAGCATCATCTCTGGCTTGTTTTGTAGTGATATTAACAGCTTTTAATTTGTCGATAAGCATGTCTATAAAGATTTTTTTATTAGATGTGTTCGATAAAAATTGTTCTTGGCTGAGAGGCACATTCATTGTTTCATCAAAACGGAGTTCGTAAGATTTTGAAATACCGCCAGTTCTTCTTAGTTGTTCCATTGCTTTTTTGTTCTTAATGTAGTCTGAGTAACCATCAAATACAACAACGATACTTGAGCCATAATGTGTTTGTAAATATCTGACGTATTTATGTAAAAAATTACAGAAAGTATCATCTCTATTCCATACAACGCGGTGCAAAAGAAATCCACCAATCGATAATATATATTGTAGTGATTTCGTCTAGTTCAATATCAATAGGAGTCATACTTTTATATAGTGATACCGTCATTTCTTTCAATACTTGCAGTTTTTAATGTTTGTAAGCCACGCACAACACTCACAGAGACACCTTCTGATATTAACTTGTTACAAATAAAACACAAATCAGCCATTGCAATTAAAAATATTCACTCAAAATTATACGTCTGTCGATGCTAAGATGTCGTTTTCAACTAAACGATAAAATAATTTTTTTTCGGTAAAGAAATACTAACGCAGAGAAATAGCTCTACCCTACCATTCCCATCATCGAGTGAAAAAACACCGGTTAGGTCATATATAACAAAGGAGCATCTGCTACAGCTTCGCAGAAACAGCCACCGCCGTACAAGAGATTTGTATTTCGAGATATAATATTCGTAGTAATATGGACGAAAAGTATTTTATTTAATATTGTATGTTTGTTAAAAATAAAATAAATATTATATAAAAAATATATATTTTATAATTAATATCTGTAAATATAGTTTATTAAATAATAAATTATAAAAATTTAATGATAATAATAACATTTTAAGTGAATAATTAACTATATAACTTATTATTTATTGAATCCTACTGGCTGACTTCGCGTTACCGTATACACAGGTAAGCGGTCCCCCACTCTTTGCGCTCTATCTTAAAAAGAGTTGAAGGTACATAAAAGTACTTCAAACAAAAATTGAAGAGAATTTTCTATTCTACAATTTTTCTTATCACCTTAAATGTCATAAAGTGTAAGGGAAACGAGATATTTGCAGAAAACTCATTTTCGTGACCTTTGACCTTTAATATCTTAAGTCGCGGACACCTGATTATATGAGACTTTTGAGGTAAGTTTTATACCATCAAAATAAAGACGTAAGCAAATTTTCAGCTTATTATCTTTCATTCCGAGGTTTGCCCCCTTTTTTGCCTTATTTTACTGGATTATGGCGGAATTTGGCGTTTTTTTTTTAATTGTGCCAACGTAATATCCTTTTTTTCAATTCACGAACCATTTCTACCAAAGTGTACCAGTTACCGCGAGTCACATTACGTCTTTTGCCATGAATTGGTTGAGTAACCCGTAAAATCACTTCGGTAGGATAAGAGAAATGTGATTTTGGAGTTTTGTTTTCGTTATTGCCTCTGTATATTTCTGCGTTATACATGTACTTGGAATCCGCCAAAATTTGTATTTTTAAGCCATGTTTAGCTGGCTTATTCGGAATATACATTCTAAAGCCACATCGTCCCTTGAATGGAACTAACATTTCATCAATAGTCAAAAAATATCCATCTGAGTAGTTTTTGGAACAATTGTGTACAAATTGTTGAAGTATGTCAATTATTGGAGCCAATTCTCTTAGGTCTTGTCGTAGCATCATCAAATCGGAGACACGACATTGTGAAGAAAAATTTTGCTAGTGTCACTGTACATCGAAATAGATCACGGCCTGTTCCATCAGTTGCCCACATTGAACGTAAATCCTCGTGTACAGATTTAAATACTCATTGCATGTAGAGCAAACCAATAAATGCTTCCATTTTTGCAATATCAACGGGATGTATACAAGCGGGACCGAATAACTTTCTGGAATTTTGATTTCGTTTGAATGTCTCGTATTACTGTTTGATAACTTCAATTATTTCGTGGGTCTGAAGCACTACTTCTAATACTGTCAGGAGTATTAGCGCGAATGGCACCTTTTAAATCAGCCAGAACTGTCACAATATTCTGTTTGAGATCTTTACTTCTTTTTGGTGGAATTTTCGACCATTTCGTTTTGTCTTTTCTATAGTAGTAATTTCTTTGCTTTTGTTCATTAATTGCATCTTTATTTTCAGATTGGTCGGACTCTTCACTAGATAAATTTTAAATCTGCTCTTCGTCTGATGGATCCCAGTTGACATCACTGACCGAATCATGATCACTAAAAATTTCATGGTCGCTATCGCTTTGATCGTTGCCATCGGCCATTCGAAAGATATTGGCTCCTGCTTGCATCTCCTTAGCACTCACTAAAACATTTGTTGAAGACGACGCCGACGTTGACGCAACATTTTTCGGATCTTCAACCCAAAAATCCTCACTTTGAAATAAGGCATCAACATCTTCGACTGTAAGAGGTTTATTTCGAGCCATTTTTAACTGAAAGGAAGAAAATACATATTACTTAAAAATATAATATTACTTAAAAAAAACGGCAAAAAACAATTTCAAATAAAATAAATTAGGGTATACTAAATTAACTTGATATAAAATAATATTTACGTTAAACACAATAATTATGTAAAAATCACGTAATTGCTATAAGCGAGTCTAATACACTCAGCTCAGCTACGTCTCTAAAACTACGTCTCTAAAGCTAGTCCCAAACAAAAGTTATCCACCACTCTTTACTATTGTATTTTCAGACAGAGGATCACAGCACACTTCCATGACTAAATAAGCTGAGAATAGCCGGAGCCGCAGCCAAAAATTTGATAGAGTGCGTGGTTGTCGAGAGCTCTCTGAGTTTTACAGACCCAGATTATAGTAGCTTAGGGTTAAGCGGGTTAAGATTTTCGTCTTATGAAAGATATTATATCCTCGGGTTACAAACAAAATACATTAATAAACCTATTAAGTTAGTAAAAAATAAACCTTCTTTAGTTACAACTGTATAGACGAGTTTGACAATTGAAATGTGTAGTATGAGATATTCGAAAAAGTTTCTCATCTAGGGATTCACCAATTTTTTAATGGAAATATGTTTAAATAAACAATCTAAACGTCAAACTCATTATTTTGCTTATATTTTGACGTCAACAGACAACTTTTTAAAAAAAAATACACAAAATGAGATATGCTAAAGTAAAATCGGATGATAAACAAAAAAAATAATTGCAATATTAACAACAAAATAGCTGTTTTTGAATATTGTTATAATTACACTTACAATATTGTTTGAATATTGTAAGAATAGAACAGACGCTCTAATAAAATGACAGACAGCAGAATATTTCGAATGGCTTGAGACAACTCAATAAGTAGCATAGGTTCACCTAAGAAGAGATGAAAAAAACAAGTAGTCCAACATCATAAGACGCAACTTTGAAATAAAACAGATAATATTCTTCAACAAAAGAAGAAGAAAAGGAACCAACAAAAAAAATATAAAAAGTTCCAAGCAAAATGAAAATGCACCTTAAATAACTCCCCAAACCATTTGACCTTTTTATATAACTACAAATTAATATCAATGTGCACAATCCACTGTTTATTTAATTTTTAAGAAGAGAAATAGAGGGGGAAATATCCACGTAAAAAACTAAGTAAATAATATAGAATATTATAGTTTGTGTCTTACTTATAAACAAAGAATAATCCTATTTATTAAATAATTTATTCATATTGGAAGGTCAAAATACTTATGTCGAGAGCGGTTAACATATTTTGGTTAGCGTGGCAATGGTTATCCCATTTCCTGTGATCTTAATGTAAGGATGTTACGATGTTGGTAAACAAAATGGATTATTATAAAAAATATCCGTCTTATCGTATTCATATTCTTCCTATTTTTATACGGGTATTTCTATAATTATTTTATCTTATATTTGTTTACCTTCTGCCTTTTTATTTATTTCAGTTTGAAGGGATTTTATGGATTTTTCGTAATTTTCTAACAGATATGTGCACAGTATATATTAACATAAGTGTACAGATATTTGTTTATAATTATAAAGACGATCTACATATCGGTTAACCCATTTATTCCCAGAACTATTAATGCTTTTTTTTAATTTCTGAAAAATTTTTGCTCTAAAAGTCACAAGATTAACAAAAATATATGTTTAAAAAATGAAAAACTTCAATTGTTTTATAATTGGCTGTTGCGAAAACGCAACACTAAGCAGTTAGAATGTGAAAAATAATGTTTACGTTGTTTGAAATGTTTTATTAAATCAGATAAAAGAGTTTTAAATAAACTGACATTAGAATCATATAAAAAAATTATCGCGTATTACTATGAAATTTAATAAAACATTTTTTTATGTAAGGCAACCTTACATTTAATTCATTTTTTATTGGTTGTTGAGTGACAAAGGACGCATCGGGTTTGTTTTTCTTGGGTAGAAATAAAATGGCCAATGTTGTCGAATCGAACATCTTTGTGTAATGTTGTTTATGGAAGATTGAGATGGACCAGGTCTTCTTGGAAGAGTTCCGAACATCGCCAACAAGGCTTTGGCTATATTTCGACGAAACTGCAGCAAATCCATTTCATGTTTTTCAGGGATAATGTGTCTCATTCTACGGTAACTTAACCAAGAATTTTGTATGGAGACATTAAGACCCCAGATAAATAAAGGCCAATACCATTTCTTGGATCTTATATTTGTTTTGTAATAGGCAACATTTTGATCCATCCGATCAGTTCCTCTCATATTTTCATTAAAAGCCCGAATAAGATGTGGTTGTGTTACTTTGATTCTTTTGCTTTGGGCAAAGGAGTATCTGTTCGCTTGATAAACTGACGTCGTTTTGAGGTAATTCGATCCCAAAATAACTATGCTGTTGTCATTCCACCTACATAAAAGCATCTTATTTTTCTCGTCGTACTAATTTTCGTAAATTTCACGTATGGATTTTTTTTCACTGAATGGACACTTTTCTGTTTTATTTGATCGTATGGTTCCTACCTAACCTATTCCCTCTGATGTTAAAAAATCAATTAGTTTTATAGAGGTGAAATAATTATCAGCATATAAACAATGAAGCATAACCCTATTGCATTGAATTTTAGGAATAAGTTGAGCAAACTGCAATATTATTCCACCTCCAAGGCCAAATTCTTTTTTGTATACACTGGATTTTCCCTCAGCTTCTTGATAAATATTGAAATCTACGAGGTAACCAGATTTGATTCCAATACCACAATGTATACCCAAAGCGTATGGGTTTGCCTTTTATATGTTGTTTCATACCATGACGCCCATAGTATGGTATCATGGCCTCATCCACGCTAGATTCGGTTTCCCATACAGTGTATTCAGTAAATGATTTGCGGAGACTTTCAAGGTACGGAGAAATTGTATTTTTTGCCTGAATGATCTATGTTTAGGTTATCGTTAAAATGGGGGAATCTTATAATGGTTTCAAATCGGTTACGACGCATGTTACCTGAAATCAGTATATTTTAACATCATCAGATTCTACCCAGTACATGCGTCTTCTTGGATTCGTGCTTTACCCACTAACTGGTAAAATCCCTATAAAGGCTTTTAACTCGTCTACTCCAAATTCGAAAGTAGTACCTTTTTGAAGAGCATAACAAACTGTCTCCTTTACAGTATTTGTTAAAAGCTCTTCATTTAAAAACATCAAAGATCTGTAAAGAAGAGAGTAGTCGTGAATAAAATGAAGGAGTGTATGTGATCCATTGAGTTTTTTTTATGTTCAATATCCAAATAAAGGGAATTTATATCTGGTAAATCTCCCTGAATCCATTTCCGTGATAGGAAAGTTAGACTTTTTGCACGAATCTCAGATATCTTTAATTTCTTCATTTTGTCTGATCTATTTCTGTTTCCATCTAAATCTCTTCCGTATCTTCTTTTTCCTGAACTTGTGTCACACTTTGAAGATCTGCCTCTTTTTCATATAGATTTATATTTTCTTCGTCGATCATTCTTTCTTCTTCTTGATGAATTATAGCTTCTGATTCCGCATCCAACATATTTTTGTTTAGGTTATTGAATGTTCCTCCACAGTCTTCGTCTCCACTATCTTCATCCGCCAATTCAGTGGGGTCACGAGATGCTAGGAAAACATCTGCACTGGAAACCGACTCCATAAGGTTCGATTCTTCCAGCATGGACATAATTTTATGTGTACTTGAGTCGTAAAAATTTTATTATGACGACTTTTATCACTAGTACGACCGAAACTGGTTGAGCCAAGTTGATTTGACATCTTATTTGCATCTTTTAGAACACAAATGATTTTATGTTCTAATAATATACCTTGTGCCCAGTGTTGCGAAAACGCAACACTAATAATTGGGCAGTTGTACCAACTAGCACAGATAAAATAATAACACTTACTTGATAGATATATCTTTTTCAATTATTTAACAATACGTTGTTATCAAAAACCAAATTTGTTACCAAACGACTTACTACTAACTAAAAACACGTGTTCACAGAAGTCAAAATTAACCTACAACTTTCAATGTGCCATCTGTTAATGTTAATAGAATCCTAAGTTTTGCGACTACTTCTCGTTAAAACATACATAGGAAACTATTGTGAAATATATCTGAACTTTGACTGCCCTAATAAGTCATATCATTTTCCAAAATATGACGCCATAGTGGGCTATGTCAACTGTTGTGAAAACGCAACGCTGGGCATTAATGAGTTAAAACAAAAATATAGTAAGAGAAACTTTTTACCTCGAAAAAGCAACCAAGACGATGAGCCTAACAACCTACGAGGTTTGGTCTCATACCTCCTCTTTCAAATACCGTGTTCACAGAGACCACCGAATATTTCTCTCAGGATTCTTCGTTCAAATATGAACAAAAAGTTTTCATCTATCTTGGAGATATGGTCCATGTTTCCGATCCATATGTTAGCTCTGACAGTATAAGGGTTTCGTATATTGTTATTTTTGTTTATTGGTTTAAGTTTCTACTTTTCACGTTTTCATATTTATATTCTCTGTGTTATGGAGTTGTCACTGGTCATCAGGGAGTTTAAGTATGTGTATTTATCCACATCTTCAAAGTTATAATTATTAACAGGGAATTGGGGACTGATGTTTCGGAGTCTGTTATTGGGTGTTGATGCCATCATTTTGGTTTTTTTTATTTATTTGTAGCTCTATTTTTTTAGGGATTTGAGAAAGTTGTGTACATTTCTTATAGGGTGCTGAGGATTTGTTAAAAATATTTCCTCTGTTATCTATTCTGGTATCCCTAACTATCTTTTCGCGGTATTGCCCCACCCGGTGGAGTAATATCGCTTAGTTAGTGGGGCAATATCGTGCATGTTATTTGAGCTGGAAAAATAAGAGAAAATAAAAATAATTTAAGTCATTTTTAATAAACTTAGAAATAATCTAAACACATTATCAATATACTTAACAGGTTTTTCAAATATTGTTTTAAAATAAAGGTCGTTTTCATACTTCTGCGCCTTCTTCTTTGCACCCAATGCATTAAAAACTTTCAGCTGACTCCCAACCACTACAAGCTATATGTGCCCATACGCCACACCCAATGTGTCATATGGGCACATGCAATATTTCATTAGCTACAGGAGGATTGTGATATTGTTCGATTTCACAGAGATCCCAATCGCTACTATCTGACCAATCCATTTCTATGGATAATTCATAATCATCTTCATTTTCAATACGTCTTTTCTTTTCAGTAGTAGTTTTATCATTCTTAGCAACATTAACTTTTCATTTCAATTTTTTTACTTTTATATCACCATTCTGCTCTCTCCTCGCGTTTTTGCATGTCTCTTTACTGATTTTAACCAGAAAAATATCATTCACTGGTGTAGCAGTCCAAATTTCTGATTGTTGCTTCTTTATTTTTGTAGTAGACTTTTTAAATAGTTTTTTTGGGATAGGAACTACATGTGATACTTTAATGATACCCGAATATGAAGGTAAATGAACAGGTTTGGCTGTAGATGTTAATAGTATCTGCTCCGCAAAAGCTCTTAAATGTCGATTGTTGGTGTACGTTCCATATTAGCTCTAGATGTTTCTGGTGACTATTACGCAGTAGATCTTGATGTTGCTTACACCTCCACACACTGGGGCTAGTAGACACACCTCTATGCAGGAAGTGTGAACTAGAAGACGAAACTGTAGAGCATGTCCTATGTGAATGCCCAGAGTTATCGTTAATACGAGAGTACGCGTTCGGCGAGTCCTGGCCCACACCTGCCCACATAAAAGAGATGTATCCTGGTGACTTGTCCACCTTCCTAGAAATGGCAAGATAGACAGCGAGCTAAGGATGACAGCTTCCTGGGACGATGCACAATGGGTCAATTGTGGCCTAAGTGCTGTGGAACTTAACTCGCCCTCCCTACTCTACGGATACAGATAGTATGATTATTTCCCTCACATTTAATTTCTGCAGATATACCATCACTTTCTGGAGTTTTATTTTTTAGATATTTTATTGTGTTATTAAATTGAAGGAGGTTATAATGGTGTATTGTTCCTTGCTCATGGAGGTGGTCGATTTTTATCTTTAACTTTGGCGGAAAGTAGCTCTTTATAATATGTCCACTAACCTATCTAATACGTCCTCTTTTATATTGAGTACATGTCCTTCCTTATTTTTACATATTTTCAGCCTTGGTTTTTTCAGCCAAAAGCTTGCTTTCTCTTCTATTAGGTACGGTAGGTACTTCTCTTCTCTTCTAAGATCTTTATAATGTTATTGCGTTTCCCGAACTCTTCTTTACTGCATAAGTTTATGTGCATCATTTTTTCTTCTGGTAATATCCTCACACTCAGCGTCGAACCAGTCGGATGATCAAAACCTAAATACCAAATACTGCGTTGCATTATTCGAAGAAAATGGACAGTTCCTTAAGTGTAATATTTGTTTCGGTGGCTGCTGATTGAAAAAGATTCCATGATATTGTTCACATGATGATAGCCAGAAGATAGCGAGAAGGAGAAGTTCAGCCATAATAACAACATAAAATTATTAGTTCACAACAAAATATAGCTTGAAAAAAATTATCGTTAATGAAAAAGTAAATGGACAACAAACAAAAGCAAGGACTCTGATGCGTTTGATGATCAAACTACCAAATCTGTTAGTTTATTGTTATGATAAATTGCATTATATCATCTGTAGAATTTTTAATCATTTTTAAATTTAAATAGAAAGGTCGACATCTGATAAATTTTGTAAAGGAAGGTTAACTGCAGAGTCTATCAATCAGAACATGTACTTTTATCTACATACATCATTATAACGTGCACTGGCCTCTATTTGAAGGTGAATCTTATTCAAAAGGAATGAATAATAGTGTAAATACGGTGTACTTCTCACGTTTCAATAATTATAGTTAATTATTGATTTACTTATGTATGTATAAGTAATTTCAGATTAAAACAATCGTATTATAGATAAATAAAAAAAAGTCAAAGATAGTTTGATGTCTCGATAGATGTAACAAGTGGAAATTATATTCAAATTGCGGCATTTAAATTCAGCATCGTCTGATATTAACATATAAAATATCCTTTTAATATTATTATAAGAGATGTGATAAGATTTCACAATAGTACAAAAAGTGACGTCAACCTAACATAACCTACTCTACATCATATAGTATTAAGAATGGTAGTGTTAATATATTTTAAGAACTAGAGTGGGAATGTAAGGGCCAAGAACTAAATTTATAATATAAAGACTGAGCAAATGGATAAGCATCTTTAAAGCTTAAATTCACATTGTTAGAAAATGCTTCCAGTTACATTTTTACACAAAATATTGGATGCAAAAGATTGCCATAATGTCTGATACTCAAAAGTAGCGATCAAAGTAGTGAAATCAAATATGATCAGTTACAAGATGACAAGATTCCAGGAAACAGTGGAGTAAAGGAAAATGAAAGTGTCGACAAATTAACCAAAATAGATGCAAAAACACATTTTATGGTGCCGCAACCCTTATTGATGGAGAAAGTCGAAAGAAAAGTAGTTTGCAAATGATCCAAACATTGAGAAGACTTTCAAGATATGAGACAATCAAAAATACCTCTAGAGAACTATAGCCCTAGTAGATTTAAAGATTGTACTGAATTAACTAAAATGACTACATATTTAATATACAAAATTTTCAAAGAAATCTTACAAGAAAAAATAGACCTAAAAATCTCACTAAAACAACCACAATAAATAGAAGTAGCAATAGAAACATTAACAAAACAAATACACGAAGCTGCATGGGAATCTACAAAACATAAATTTGAACGAAAACGGTTCCATAAGGATTGTCCAACAATAATAAGAACAAAAATATCAGGAAAACGAAAACTTCGTAAAAAGGCATCAAACTCGTTCGCCTCAAGACCAAATCAAATTAAACAGAATGTGTAGAGAAATAAAAGAACTAGTAAAACAACATGGCAACGCCAATTTCCAACATTACCTAGAAAATCTGACACCTAACCCATATAGTGAGACGTTTTCGCAACACACTTAAAAAAGCTGTTTCAGCCACTAACAAACAGGGCAAATGAAGATGACAACATCCATGAATATTTAGACAGTCCTAATCAAATGAATCATCCACCCAAATGGACAACTCCTAATTAAGTAAAAAGACTAACAAAAAACCTGAATAAAAAGAAGTCGGCTGAACTACCTGAAACTAAGGCGAACCTGCGAACTAAGGCTGAGTTATAATTCAGACGATTAACAACCCCCTTCCACATCTACCTAGCAGTCATAGCCAAGATCTCCGTTTCACCACACAGCAAACAACTTACCTATTATATTATAGTCTAATGAAATTAGTCATCCAAAGTCAAGCGTCATTACTAGCAAAAGTAGCTGAAATCACGTGCCAATCGTGGATTCTCGGAAATAATAAATTAAATCAATAGCGGTGTGTAAGAAAATATATTTCTTTATTGGTCACTTACACTGAAATAATAGATGATTGCTATTTCTGTTTGAATTATTAAAAATACATTAGATCTAATTTATAAAATAAGTATTCATTCATATTAAAAATTGCTTCTAGAGACTTGCGGATAATCTGCACTGTACGTCTATAAATAGAAACAAGTTTCTGCAAGCTAGAACTTGTAAAAAATGTGTACTGTAGCTGGACGATGTCATTTAGAAGTGCATGTCACGTAGAAGGAAGTGGGGGTGATAGACAAGTGGTAGGCTGGAATGTCGCATCGAAGAACGCTACGTACAACATACGTACAAATTTGGGCTTTATGTGACAGTAAAAGTTCGTATGCTCTAAAATTGCAGATCTATACAGGAAAGGAAGCAGGTGCCGCGCCGGAACGGTATCAGGGTATGTGGTGTGCGACTTGTGTGGTGATTTGAAAGGCCACAATATTACTTGTGATAACTTTTTTACATCATACAATTTAGGACAACTTCTAAAAATAAAAAATTTAATGCTGGGGACTAAAAAAAAATAAGGCAGAGCTTCCAGCACAAATTGCGAATAAAGAAGTTCATAGTTCGTCTTTTTACTTCACGCAAGATACCACTGTTGTTAACTATATTCCTAAAAAGAATAAAAATGTTATTCTTATGAGTACTTTGCATCATGATAAGGCTATTAGTGACAGAAATGACAAAAAGCCCCAAATTATTTTAGATTACAATTCCAGTAAGGGAGCAGTGGATACTCTAGATCAGCTTGTTGGTACAAATACATTTTAGAGGAAGACAAATCGCTGGCCTATGATTGTTTTTATAATATGCTGGACATTTCTGCCTACAACGCGTTCGTTGGACATCAATAAATCCCCAATGGAACACCAACAAACTTACAAAACGGTGAATTTTTCTTAAGGAATTGGGAAAAACACTGGTGAAACCACTTATCCTTTCCAGCAAAAATTTACCAAGAACTAAAGACTCACAAGAACTGGTAAAAAGAACACGAACAGAAGCGAGTAGAGAAGATGGAAATTCTAGTGAACCGTCTATGGACAATCCAACTCCGCCTGCTAAACGAGCACGCTGTAAATTTTGCTCTAAAGACGATAACAAGACTAATATTTAATATTGTATATGTCACAAACATATTTGTAAAACCCATTCTTTTTATTACTGTCCCAATTGGAAACTAAATTAAATTTTGTAGGTATTTGTTCTTAGGCTTTTCTGGGAAAGAAAAAATGCGTTTTATTTGTGTTAATAAGGTTTAATTTACATTAGCAACATAATTTTTATTTAATTAACTATAATTTTTTGTTAATAAAGTTTTGTTTAGTACCATTAACTTATTTTATATCGTAAACCATAGATGGGTCATATTAACCCGAACAGTACATTTGCATAGTTGACTCGAACGGTACAGCAGGGTTAAAATAGCTTTTACTTCTACTACTTCTCCAGAAGTTACAATATCAGAATAATTTACAAAAGATATTAATATTAATGACAGTAATTGCAGTAACCAAAAACACAATTCTTACATATATATTTTTATAATAAAATGAATAATGCCAATTATTGTATTACAAATCTCTGGAAATAATTAACGATTGTTAAAAAATAAGTTACGAGTAATATTCAGTAGATACCAATGTCCAATGTTGCCCATTTTAGATGAAGGTGTATGTCATTGAAACTCAAATATTGATCGATTTGTTATTATTGGAAATTACATGAGATTTGTATCAGCAATGACCATCATTTGCACTTGAAACGTATTATTGCAAATAAAACACTCGTAAGTAAATTAAATATTTATATAAAAATGTCAACATTTGTAGTAGAAAAACAATACATAATATCAATGTCAATGTTACAGTTTACTCTATCAAAACAATAGAAAAAAATAGTATTATAACTGATAATCAATATCAGTAAATATTGCAGGAAGAATTGATACAGTAAATCAGAAAAATGTATAGTCAGAAATGATATTTTTATGATGTAATAGTAATTTACTAACAAGTTTCGAAAGCGATATTTTACAGGATAAGTAGGAAGTTTGAAATCCTGCGAATCCCGTAAAATCACTCTTGGGTCGTGTTACGTACAATATTTTTTCTGCATGCGTTTATTTAGTTGTATATTAAATATTATGTATCTCTCTCTTGACTTTAGCGGCAATAATTCATTAGTAGCCATTTTAGCAGCTTTATTCATCACGTGTAGAATCAATTCGGCGTCACTTTCACTACTGATTTAGTTAAGACTGCCTACGCAGATACTCAAAATCGTCCTAAAAGTAAAAAATCGATCCAAAAATGAAAAAAACGTCCCGAAAATAGTTGCTCTCATTACAATTTGTGTACAGTGGAAATTTCGATTTAATAAATCATACCGAAAGTTTAGTTTTCGGGATGGCTGCAGAAAAATAAAATTTTTGAGAACGGTTTCTAAAAACAAGCAACTGCTCCCTCACGTATTTACCATAATTGTGAGGAAATCATGTGAGCAGCGCAAATGGGAGATCACCCGAAAAAGTCATCCCCTATAGAAGTTTTTACTTTTTTTTCATGAAACTTAAAAAAAGGCTTCTTTTTAGAGTCAAAATAAAATTGTATTCATTTCTTCACTGTTCTTCTCTAGATCCAGCTAACTGCTGTCTGGGCTGCCTATGTACTGTCCTCTGGTCTTCGTCATAGTCTGTCAACTCTCTTAATAGTCTACTCGGATGGTTTCTGAGATCGTTAAAAATCACTTGTATTTTTTTGTCCATTGTTTTCAGGATTCTCTTTTGTTCTGAATCACTAAATACGTACCTTAATGGAACGTACTTAGGTATATTCAGAGCCTCTCTGATGATATGTCCCCATGCGGCCGAGACATGTATTAGTGCTGTCAAAATTATACAGTTTGCCATCCTAATCTTTGTTTTGAATCTTAATTTACCCTTCCGATCTATTAATGATGAGAGTTGACTTCTAATTATTTTAGCTTTCTTGACCATTTGTTTCACGTGTTCTGTGAAGGTCAGCTTTTTGTTCAACGTTATGCCTGGATATTTGGCTTGATTTAACCATTCGATTTGCGTGTCGTATAGGTATAGAACCCCATTTGGTCCGCCTCTTCTTTTTGGTACATGATGGCCTGTGTTTTGTCAGGGTTGACAAATATCTTCCACTATACACACCTCTTATAGTTCGTTAAGTGCCCTTTGTAGGTGTCTTATTGCTAGATCTGGGTTGGTACTGCTAGCAGCTATACCACCATACATGAAGCTGTCCATCTGATACAGGATCGCACCTAATGGAGACAGCAAGCTAACAATATTTAAAGTGTCACCACGCCCTAACAATGGCTGAATGAATTAGGAGGATTAACAATCACCACATTTAGTGCTACTAAGAGTTTTATCATACTATGGACAGCATCATTTCCAATTCTAAAGCCTAATTTTCTATTTGTCGGTTCATATTATCTTTTCGATTTAACCATATGTGCAATAAACCGCCTTCTATATTTTCCTTTAATTGAATATCACTCAGTATGTGTCCTAATTAATCATAGCAAGCTTTTTTCGCTTCTTCCAGTCCTATTTGAGGAGCATACACATATAACATTGAAGTTTTCTTTATTAAGTACAAATTTCACTAACATTATTTTATCCCTAGTTCTTACAACTTCTACTATGTCCTCTTTCATTTATCTGCCAGTAAGTATACCAAATCTATTCCTAGTTTTAATTCTTCCTAGATGTCACAATTTATACCATTTACATACTTCTTTCGCCCTTTATCCTTCACAATTTAATTCGTACTCTCCTTCTTTTAAGCGTATACTCCAACTCCATACTATCTGCATTCCAAGATTCCACGATCTTCCACTGATGTTTCTTCTAATGATGTTCTCCCTGAAATAATCTTCACCAGGAAACTCGAACCGTTTGCTTCTGAAATATATTATCTCAGAAGAAGCCATCGTTTTAATACATTTTTTGTTATATTGGAGAAGGTATTTTCAATATCATGGTATTTGAATAGTTTTTATCACGTTTGATGCTCGAATATATTTTCTATTAGTATCATAAAAGCACGATTTAGTCAACACACTAAAAGGTAAGATAGGCAATGTATTTCTTTGGGAAATAAAGATCATTATAATGTCATTAGGAGAAGCGAATCAGTTTTAATCTCCATTGTCCACGCAGAGCCAACATGTCCCTTTGCCGATTTGGGTACTGGCCATTAGACCAAAAACTTGTTGGCAAAACTATGAAAGCTCAGTTTTATTTCATTTTCGCAAGCGGATGAAAGTACCTATATCATGGAGCCATTGCCAATATCTGTCGTGAATTTCAAACAGTGTATGACTCTTAGTGTGCAAGTAAAACGTGTGGTGTTAAATGTATTGAACTATCATCTGTGCGTAAAAAATGGTAACAGCTTGACTACTATTGTGGAAAAAGTTTTGAAAATGTGCGGGGGGAGTGGTGTTCGCAAAATTTATGACATCCTCGAAAAGACCCAGCAAGGCGAACTGAAACCGCTACAAATAATGAAGAAAAATAGTTTCCAGTCCAATTTACGTGAGAATACTTACGATGACGGAGTGAAATCTCGAATAAAGAAAATTGTCCATGATTTTTTTTTGGAAAATATACCACCAACCGTCGATGGCATAATGAACAGAGTCAAGGATGATAAGGACCTACCAGCTTTTTCAAAAACCACAATTCGTAGGCTACTATATGACATGGGTCTTGAATATGGTAAAAGAGGTCGAGATTCGATAATGATGGAAAGAAAAGATATCATATCCTGGAGACACACGTACCTTAGACAAATAAAAATATTAAGGTAATATAATAATGTAAACCTACTCCCTTTTTTTATAGAAGGCATAATGTCATCATATTATATCAAGAAATATTTAAAAATAATTCAAAACATATTATTGATTTCTATATATAAAGCATATCAAAATCAATTGGAATTTTGTCAAAATATGTCAAGTCAAAAAAAAATCGAAGTAAATTCCATTTTTCAAATTTCTATATATTTATTTATATACAATAAAAAAGTTAATCCTTTGTTTTTAAAGTAATTATTTCATATATAAAACTTAAGAGTGACATGTTTCACCTAAATTAACTTGCTTTATACACTACTTTTCTTTTAATATTTAAATCAAGGTCATTTTATTGTCTTCTAATAATAAGTGTCTATCTCATTTTTTTCTCCGTACTGCACCCACCTTTTTTATACAAATTAATACTTATTTAAATTTTTCGTGATTTACATATGATTACTTATACATAATGAATGTTTTAGTTGGGCGTTTTTTACATATATGTTCACTTGTATATACTCATATGTTGCAGAAAAGGATTGGCGCTAAGGTCAAACCCTACTTCATCTTCAGGTTTCTTTCTCTAGAGGATTTTTATGGTAACTCCAAGAACTATTTTGTATAAACGTATTATTCGGTCAGACTTTGTCAGTTTTCGTTGGTGTATGTTGCCCTTGTTCCTCGAATTATTGGTTTATTTTTCTTTAATCTATCTTATAGAAAAAATCTAAATATTGCATCTCTGTCCTTTCATTGTGAGTGGGGGTAGATACTTTTTCATTATACTGATAGAAGATAGATTTACTTCAGTAATTCCACCCTACCCACGTGATTTTCTGCCAACTCCTTTATCTGGGAGTAATTATGTACCAACTCCCATACTTCTATTTATTTCCTAGTGATTCCATTGAGTTATTTATTACAGTATTAGTACCAAGTTGAGGACGATAATTGGGCTATCATTGACTTATAGGCGGCTTATTATTGGACACTAGAAATTAGAGGCAACACGTGATGTGGCGGAGTAGACGAAGTCTTTCGGATACTGTGACACACACGATGGGAGAGTGCGAGCGCTGACCGGATGAAAGAAAGAAGTTTGAAAGAAAGTCTAACTGTAGAATGTTTGATTCTGTGAGAGTAATGGTGAAGAAAATGATGAGAGATGAGTGGTGGTGAACACAGGTTCACAAATTTATTAAGGAGCTGCTCTCTTCAAAAGAACGAGAGAAGAGTGAACTAGCAACTGCCTCGAAAGAAATGGCAGCCTCGCTAAGGCAGGGAGTTAAAAATATTTGATGGTTCGTGTGGGTGTTTTTCCCGATGAGTGTATGGGAGGAAGAATGGGAAACGGGTGATAGAAGGGCATCAGGAGAGATGTTACTCCTGATGTCTGGAGTGACAAAGGAGAGGTTTTTATTTGGACGCTGACCGTTTCTGAGTGGTGACAGGACGAAGTTTCAAAGGTCTAACCCCCTCGGGCATCTCGTCCTGGCACAACTTTGTTAGAGTATTAGGAACCCAGCACTACCTGGGTTACAGGTGTATGCAGATTTTTCTTCTTCTCTTTAAAGATGTAAAAAAAAAGTATGGAATAAAGAAATAAACAGGGAGATTATTTACGAGTTGCAATTGGAGGTTTTAGAGAAACTCAATTAATTACATTTACGAATTTATTTAATTAAAGAGATACTTATTTATTTAAGAAACTTAAATAAAGTAAACTATTTAGAGCCATCTATCACTTCCGGTTATAACAGGAAATTGGAAATAGTAAGTCAATCAGGAGAAAAAGTATATTATATATATATTATATATATATATATATATATTATATATATATATATATATATATATATATATATATATATATATATATTCTCATTAATACTGATCTCTAAAAAACAGAGAGATACAGAAGTCTTCCGAAATACTTTACGTTTCTATACTTTTGTATATTAGTTATAGAATAAAAATCTTCTAGTGTTTAGAAAACAATTTCTATGATGATCTAACATATGATTCATTACCTAACAAAGGTAAAATTTCCGTGTGGCTTGTATAAATAGTATATTGGGAATTCTATAGCGTACGTTAAATCGATGCAAATTAAAACATATTTGAGGGATTTTAGTTATTTTAAAAGTATTAATCTTTATAAATGATATTGTGTGTAGTTAAAACCAAATAATTTTTATTCTGTTTTAATTTCATTCAAAATATACGATATATATATATATATATATATATATATATATATATATATATATATATATATATATATATATATATATATATATATATATATATATATATAAAGTATAAAAAACAAAATAGGTATATCGATGGAAGGCAACCGTACATACGTATTTCTGACTATTTCAGTACGGTGTAGCAAAGTTAGAAAAGGAACATGTTAACTTGGGAAAGGATCACTACAGGAGCAATGCGAACAATTTGTGGCATTACAGTTAGAAGGCCTTGATGGTTTTTAGGACAACCACTCAACCATCCAAGCAGGTGCTGCATCGAAGCGCTAAAATATGAATAATTTATTCCGTGCAAAAACGAGACAGCTCCGAAGCTGTCTTCTTTTGGACTGAATCCAATAAGGAGACATCTGAATATTCATTAATGTAACTTAATTCATTTGAATTAAGGTACATTGATTTGAGGAGAACAGATCATACAAGGTGGATAGCAAAGATTTCGGATTGGAGCCCAATAGGAAGGAGGAAAAGAGGTAGACCCCGAAGATCATGGAGGGATGAAGTGGACGAGGCCATGGAAAGACGAGACCTTAGAGATGGAGAATGGCAGAACAGAAAGGACTGGAGACGTTGGCTGAAAGAAGGAAGGCGGCGACAGCTGTAAAAATCCTTATATAGATAGATAGAGATAGATTAAAAACGAAAGATCGTAAAAATATGTAGCTATCTCCTTTTTGCACCGATGTCTTCAATTACTATCCTAGTACCTTACTTAATGTAATATACAAACTACCGATTAAAATAGTAACCAATCGATTAACAATCAAAATGGATAACTACCAAACAAAAGAACAGCTGGATTTAGAAAAGACAATACAGCACAATAGACCATCTGATAACCATAAAAATATTAAGAGAAAAATAAAATAAGTATAAATATACCGTGTATATCACCTTTATTGACTTTAAAAAAGTCTTTGACAGCATTGAACAATGGGAATAAGCAATTCATTAAGATCAGGAAGAATGGACTAAAGATACACAGATTTATTAATGAGTATCTATGAGAAAGTAACAAGAATCAGAATATCTGAAGCCACAAAGCCATAAAACTCAACGAGTATGAGGAATCAGACAAACAATTCTCAAACATTAGATGTATTTAAAAATGAAAACTGGGAAAAAGCTGTAAACATGAATGGACAACGTTTGAACAACTTGCGTTTTTAAGGAAAAACAAAATAGACTATATTTAATATCGACAGGAAAATTTCAACCATATTACCACCCGAAAAAAAAACATTGCATTGTAAAATCAAGGAGCATACAAGATATTTTGTGAAGATTGCACCAAATCGAACATCGGACAGACCCAAGGTTAGTAAAAGACCGAAGTTAGTAATTCAAGGTTGGTCTTTTTACTAACCTTGGGACAAAACAACCGAAGAATTCAGGTAAGACGAGAAGAACATCAAAATGTCATCGAAAAAAGAGAAGACGTCATCCCTAGTAGAGTATGTCATAAACACAGGACATAAAATAAACTTAAATGAATCAACGATGCTAGCTAACATCGAAAATAGGACCAAACCTTCAATCAGGGAAGCAGTAGAAGTTAAAAAACAAGTTTAAACCCAAGAGATGATGCCCAAAAGACTAAACTGCACGAAAACCAATTCTACAGAAAAACGTAAAAATTACATTAGCGAATAAGACCCCGCCCATTCGCATGTGCATATGAGCCAGTGGCGCACCCGGGGGGGGGGGGGTTTGGGGTTAAACCCCCCCCCAGGACCCTATTTGGACACAGTTACTCATACATTTTAAAGACTCTCAAAATGGAGGTAACATCATAAAAAAAAATTCGGTGACAACCAAAACCCCCCAGAGGCAAATTCTAGGTGCGCTACTGATATGAGCGATCGCAAGAAATGCTGCAAGTTATTTAAGAACATAATCAGTTCTCCTCGAACATCAGGAAGAAGCAGAACTGATGAAACACAAAAACTGGAATACGTGGGTCACGTGATGAGGGGGTCAAAATATGAAATATTGAAACTAATAATACAGGGAAATTCAAGATGTGTAGGCCTAAGTCCGAATTCTAGGTTGAAGAATCTGCGTGATTGGTATCAATGCAGATGGAATGATTTGTTTAAGTTGTTGGTGTATACAATACAAAAAATAAAAATAGCTATTATGATTGCCAATGTCCATAGGGAGACGGAATTCTAAGAAGAAGAATGTACTCAATTTAATCAAGATTTTACGGATAGTGGTTGGTACCAAAATCTTTGCAGACACTTTCTAGTTCTTAAAGCATTAATTTCATATCGTAAAAGGAAAAATAAAACAAAATATTAAAATAGATGAATAAATATATTTTCCATAAGTCTTAATATTCATTATGTCATAACTAAACTGGAGCTGCTAGTGTGCTGAAACGAAATAATAGTACTGAATACAGTTCCTATATTATGTACACTTGTATAAATTAACACTATTAAAAAATATAATTCAATGAATTAATTTAAATAAATATATAATTATTTTCACATAAAATATTTTTAAAACGTAGTAGGAAATAGACTTTCCATAAAAGTCATTAGATTTATTCTAAATTAGGTATACTCACCAGCAAAAATAAATTTATTTGAAATTTGTCGGTGAGTATATCTGTATTTAAAGATGCTCTATTAACATTTTAAATCTAGTTCAAGTTTGAGATGAGCTTTGGTTGAATTTAAAACTATCCATACTTCAAAAATTATGCTAATATTTCTTTAAACTAGACTTAAAATTTCTTTAAGCTTAACAAATTGTTAAATACAGCACTGCAATATAAATTATAGTAATTTAGTTCATTCCGCATACGGAGAGTTTTGCCATTCGTTAGTTTTCAACCAAAAAGTAGAAGATGTACAATGCCGCAATAATACCAAATACGAGAGCTAGACATAGACATATTTATATAAACAGACTATGTGTATCATCAGGAAATGCAAAGAGATAAATTTTTTCCTGCTTCTGTCTTTTTGTACGGAGGTGAGAAAATTGGAAGGTTATACGCAGACTTATATATAAAAATATCTATAAATCATAGACATATGAGGCGGTGAAAGGAAAAGTGGTGTAAGTCACTTTTATAAGTGCATATTCAAAATCTCCATATTCAAATATATCACAAGCAACAGTGGTGTAAGGCATACCTCTTCTATTTGCTCACTTGACAGTCAAACAAAATCTCTGTAGTAGTAGGGAGAATAGTGATGCAAGTCAGACTTACTACTAAGGCAGTTAAATTCTCTACACTAACCATAAATAAACTCCTATAAATAGAACAACGTTTTTGAGTGTTATTTTAATAAAGTTGGTTTGGTTCAGACTGTGAATCAAACGAGGAAGTCTCTTCCCAAGACCATGAAAGGAAAAGTAATAGAGAAGAACAGGAAATCAGTGCCTGTATCACAAAGCACATATAATTACGTGCAGCAAATTCAAAACATGTTGTATTGTACAGTGAGTGGCCAAAATAGAAACTGGAATTTTGCCGTGGCCTTGTTACAGTTATTTCAAAGTGAAAATAATAGTATCGAAATAGTTGATCACAAGTTTATGGTAAGCGGACACTCTTCTTGGGTTCAATTGAAACTCACTCTAAAGGTAAACATATTTATGTGCCTGAAGATTTGTTTTCAGTCATAGTTGGGTGTAGAAAGAAAAAAGCTTTTATTTTCACAAAAATGCTTAGAGAATACTTTAAAGATCTGACACAACTCACTGTATCAATTACAAAAAGAAAAACCAATACGGATAACCAATCAGTGTCATGGTTAAAAATGCAGTGGATTAGAGTCAAAAAAGATTAGCCATTTTCACTGTTCTATAAAGAAACACTGAATGAAGATTTTTACGTTTCACAAATTAATATACTTCGAAGCAAGCAGAAGGGAAGACCAACATTTTTGAAAAATCTTTAACTGGATTGCCTGTACACAGCACCTCGACCAGTCATGCCAGCCAAAAACGGGATATGTGAGATTTACTACCATACATTCCTCCAATCCACCATTCTTATTTTATTCATGAAATCATCTGATGAAGTCAATGACGAAGCGAAGCTGGACCACTTCCTGATGTAGAAGAAAATAATGACTAATAAACTAGTGAATTTATTTTTGATTTTCTAATGTAAAAACAATAAACATATTTTGCTTTCTGTGCATTCTCTTTAAACTCTTAAAGCAAAAATTGGTGTAAGTCATTTCACCTCTTAAAAACTACCCTTAACATAGTTTTATTTGTACAAAAATGTTAGTAGAGTTACATATGTTCTTAATAAATAAAAAAATACCACAAGCATGATTATAAATGTTACGTAGATTTAATTACAATATTTCTAATAAAACCTTTTTTATCTCAAAATGATGCTCAGATGACTTACACCACTTTTCCTTTCACCGCCTCATATATGTAATACCTCACACGCTGCTACTCCCACTTAACATCAAGACGAAAGAGAGAGGGTAAAATAAAATAACGAGCTAGAGACAGATAAAGGAAATTAGTTGAGAGATCTTATTGATACTGGAAACTGCAGACTTGCTCAATCTATTTTAAATATAAGTCTATGGCGCTAGATGAAAATCTCTTGTTTTATGTTGAGAAAAACGGTTTTGTGTTATGTTGACCTGCTGCAAAGATAAATCATAAAAGTAAGTTTGATAAGAGAGCTTATTGGTTTCGTGTATCAATCTGCTCAAATTATATTGTCATGGAAAATTAATAATATGTAGAGCTTATATCATTTAATGTTTATCTTATCTTATTTTATGTTTTATTCACTCAACAGTCAATCAAAATGCGAAGTATCAACTAAATGTTTGTTCTTCAACTTTTTGTATAGAAATTGTGGTAAAAATTCGAGAGTATTATTATTTCAAGAGAGCAGATTGTCATGTTCATAACAAAAAAAATAGTCTCAGTGCTGTATTTATTTTCAACTTATTAAAAAAATATACTGACTGATATACAAAATAGTATCTATCAATTACAAATTTTGAATGTTGACTTTTTATTGTCTGTGACGTTTACAAAATTTTGGCACATATACCTGCACATGTTTTGAGAGCCTGAAATGTTGTGAAAGTTATATATAAAATAATGAAGCAACCAAAGGACACACTTTTTCTTCTCAAGAACAATACCTACGTACCATTTAAGTAAAGAATTAAAGAGAGCCTGAGTATTCTGAAAGTTATGTATAAGTACTGAAGAAACTAAAAGAATTCATATCTTTTCAGAAGAGTAAAGTAATGGTCTGGTAGTACTGTCAGTACTAAAATGATATAGTTATATGGTAGAAGTGTATATTTGTCGTTATGTAAGTACATTATACCATATAAATATATCCTTTATTCACTTAATATCGGCATAATTTATATTTGATAACATATAATAACTGTACCATTTCTTTTTTAGTGGTTAAATATCCTTAATCGGGCACCTGACGATGGGCTGAAATAGTAAAGCACGAAAACGGTCTTACCTATTGAAAATGGACTCGCATTTGCAAAGATTTATCATTTGAAGATATTTTTCCATGATTTGTAGATTTGAAGAAGGCAATTAGCAAAGTTAGACAGAGCAGTATGATAAAAATACTGAAAGCTGCAAAAATTGACCAAAAAAATATATAGAAAATGTGATATTTGGGTATAAAAGCATTTGTATGCATGTAAATAAATGCCTAAGTATCTTCAAATAGGTTGGCACTCCACTCGAGTGGAGCTGGTGGCTAAGGGAGGGGGAAAACCCATAGATGTATATATTAACATAGACCGAGCAGTCAGTAGAGCTAAGTGACGACACCAGCTTCGCTTTCGTATTCGTTGTTAGTTATGTCTATACGTTACATCAAGTAAGTATAGCAGCGACTGTTTTTGGACGGGAGAGAGCGAGTGGTGATTTTCAATGCAATAGAGAGAGAGACAGATCGAATAACCGCAAAAGATGTCGTCACTGCTCGTTGCTGGCATGCTCAGTCTATGTTAATATATAAGTCTATGGGAAACCACGTATGACACAAGAGTACTGCATTGGGCACTGCAACTAGTAGCCTCGAAGTAATATGTCTACAGAGTAAAATGTCTTTTATTTGCCGCATCAAACACCACAGGAGTTACGTGGAATTATTGTTAACTTATGCTAGGATTTAAAGTCTTCAATTTTATTTGATCACAAAGTGTTTCTATTAACAATTACGATCGCAAATTGACAAGAACAAAAAAACGACTTGAAATATCTATTAGAGCAAGTTGACACAGCATGTAATGAGTATGGACTAATACACTTAAGGCGCAGTTCAAAGAATTAACACTATAAATTTTACATAGACAGAAAAATATATGCTTAAAGTGTGATAGTTTCCGGAAGTTCCCTGTAGACCATTCTAGTTAAAAAATTCTTACATTTAAGTGAAAATGCCTGTTTTATATAGACTGAAAAGCAGTTGATCTTTATCAAGTTATGTTTGCATGTTACTACTGATACTGTAGAACCATTCATCCTGGGAATAAAATTTGATATACTGTGTTTTCTATGAGCAACAGGTTGCACAATCGTAGTTTTTTGTTTAACAACTACGGTTTGTTTAACAACTACTTAATAGTGATTGGTTGAAATACGACCAGTTTTCCACAAGTAAAGTATAGTTTAAGAAATCAAAACTCAATTGTCATTAACAATTTTTAGGTTATGTTTGACAGCCACCGATTTATCTTTTATTCTCAGTTAAACATTACGACGATGTCGTAACGACACTCTGGAGAGGTCTATTTAAAACATAACACTTAGGTTAGATTTAAAATTGATAAAACAAAATCAAAAATACTTGATTTTCGATAGGTGTCCTACTTTAAAGAACACAAAGCTAAAAACTATTGTAATATCTAATTACTGCGAAAATAAATGTCGATATAAAAAGAATATTCTGGTGAGATATATAGGTAGCAACTTTTTTAGATGTCGTGCTTTTAAAACTAGCCATTTTGTTTTAAACAGCCATCGTATCAAAAACTTGAAAAGTTTGTAACAGAAAAAGTTGAGAAACTTGATATAATATTCGTAAAATACTTATTTACTAATGAATCAGTCAGTATATTTATTGTTAAAATGGACTTTTCCTAAAACTCACACACTAAAAAACATCTGAGTGGGGCTCAGATTCTAAATAAATACACATTATGTGACATATAAAAACCCTACTTTAACACCGATTGATAGATGAATTTGACATATACGGAAGTAATTCATTCTATTAATAGTTTTAGTATAGAAGGTATTTCGAAAAATTTAGAAGGCACTAATGTTTATATTTTTGTGCTACTACAGACAAAATATCTACAATTCGATAAGAATTAATCGTTGTATCGATCAACAAAAAAATCGATTTACATATATAGATACTTGATCTTTGTACAGCTGTCCGATTCTAACGTAGCAGGTGGAATAAATTGTACCTGTGCCAATTCTATAGTCGATTCACTGAGCTTGGTAGTACTTTGACAGATTCATTGACAACAATAAAATTTCGACCACTCCGCTGAAATAAACTTAGTGTTACACAGTTCTTTAAATGAAAAAAATTCTGATTAAAAACCTTCCATTTGTAAATATTAGTCTGTGGTCTCCAATAAAAGCCGTACGCCACATACAGCGTCACGCCATATCTCGCACACAGCGTTTGTCGGTCGTCGGCAACATGCCGGTTGGCATCGTTGTCAGTCGAGTGCAATTTTCTACTTGTTTTGTTCAAAAACGGATTAAACAATAAACAAAATTAAACAATACCTTTGATCACCACAGGGAAGATTATCGTGGCAAAATGCCCATTTTGCACTGGAATTCAAAATTAACCGGACACTCAGATTTTTATGTATTTTTTCATTTTTAGATAAAAATTTATTTATTTTTTTTATCTTTATTTTATGCCTTATTAACGATGACGTTTTTTCTTGTTTAAACTTATTTAGATAATTTTTTGGAAATAACAGTTCTACACAAACTTTTTGTTATTAATGTAAAATAGTGTCTTAAAGTAAACAGCATTATTTTAAGTTTATTTTGGTATTTTTAGTGTTTACAAGTTTGGCTTAA
This sequence comes from Diabrotica undecimpunctata, assembly GCF_040954645.1. NCBI lineage: Eukaryota > Metazoa > Arthropoda > Insecta > Coleoptera > Chrysomelidae > Diabrotica > Diabrotica undecimpunctata. The sequence goes on along the minus strand of NC_092804.1, from coordinate 16,681,000 downwards.
GTGTTTTTCTATTTTCTTGATTTCAAAAATTGCAATAACAAAATGATGACATCAGAAAAAATAGCACAAGCTGCTGCTTTACAGGATGATGGACGAGTATTCGTTACATCGCAAATGTTTTAGGAATTTCTCGAAGTACAATATTTGATGCAGTTAACAGATTTCAGATAACAGGACAAAACACCGGGAGCCCAGATCACAGTACACAAACAACCGCAAGTCAAGTAAAAGATCGCTTTATTATATTGCAAGACTTCGCGCGATCGCATATTACCAGCACCAGTGCTTGTTCAACGATTCAATGATGCCCATAGAAACAGTTTCAGTTACAGTTTCCTTTTATACCGTTCGAAGATGCTTAAATGAATATAAATTTCGGTCCAAAATACCTGTCAAGGGCTATCTATGAACAACGGATCATCGGAATGAACAGCAGATCATCGGAGCTAACGTTTACACTTTGCTGGGATATATCTTCAGTAAATATCTATCAGTAAATAAAATTAGAATCGCCCTAATGATATCCAATCTCCGATAGGAGAGGCACTCAAAGAAGAAGAAGGATATATCTTAATTGGGGTGTTAAAGAAGGGGGTACGGTGCTCTTCATCATCTACCAACCAAGGGTACTCATCAGATGGGCGGCCTACGATTTGGACCAGAGCTGATGAACGATCAGAAATGTTATTTTACTCTCAGAGTTCAATTTGGTGGATGTGGTATAATTTTGTGAGCAGGTATTTCCCTAGAGCCCCATACGGGACTTGTTACAATTCAACGGGGCGATTTAAACGCTGAAAGGTATGTTGAACAATATTTGGAAGATGTGGTGCCATTTGCCCCAATTGTTAAAGAAAACTTTCGTCTGATGCAAAATAATGCTCGTCCGCACATTGCAAGTATAACATGGAATTACTTTGATGAAATTGGGATTCTTTTATTACCATTTCCCCCAACGATTCCAGACTTAAATCCAATCAAGCATGAATGGGATATTCTGGGAGGACGTATTTAACGTAACCATGTTGAGTTTCAAATCAATAGTAACTTAGAGCAAGTAGTTCGTGACGAAGGGGAGAAAATCCCTAAGGAAGAATTTGCTGCACTAATCCGAAGTAAGCCTGACCGAATGAGAGGCGCAATTAGGGCTTGTGGAGGTAATACCCCCTACTAAATATCGTTTTTTATTAAAAAATGATTAAAATTTAAAAAATAAATTTTTGTTTCTTTGCTATTTTCAAATTTTTGGAATTTTTTATTCTTTTTTCTTTGTTTAATTCTTGATTTGTCATAAATTTTACTTTTAAATTTTGTTTATTATTAAATACTCAATTGGGAATATCTTAAACTTTTTTAAACGTCAGTTTTTAGGAAAAAATCTGAGTGTCCGGTTAATTTTGCACTCCAGTGTATAATAAAATACGTTTCTGTATTAAATATTATTTAGTTAATTGACACAAATATGGTGTTTTTAAAAACTTATGTGGCATATCAATTATTTCACTTATTTTTTTCGAACATTTGTGTTTTTCAATATTATTTTTATAATTTTCATCGCTAACATCATATATTCATCTGTAACTTTTGATCAATTCGATTAAAAATTTCTCTTTGTCTCTTTTATGAATTAATTGACTCATTGCGCCAGGTTAAAACGCGTACTAGCCGAACGTTACAATGCTCGAAAAAACAGCAGTTACACGCTGCGTTCGGCTTAAAATAGAGACCGCATCCATTTTTTATTCTATTAAGCGTACATACGCGACGTGTGGAGTAACGCTGTAAGTGGCGTACGGCGTTTTTTGGAAACAACGCCTGTGAAGCTGCGTACAATATGAGACGCATCTATTATTTATTGTATTAAGTATATAGACTCGACCTATGGGGTGACACTTTACTCGTCGTACGACGTTTATTGGAGACCACAGCCTTAATCTATAAAGAACTCTTAAAATTGAAAAAATAAACATTTAATTTTTGTTTTATTGTTTTATGATGCATTTTTTTTTGTTGATAAACTGCATGTGAATATATTTTTACTTTTCTTCTCTTCTTCTAGTTCCATGACCGTTATCGATCGTTTTGGATATCATGTTGGCCATCATATTCGCTATCGTGAGTTTATTGACAGCAGCTCTTTTACTTTTAGTTACAATTAATATTGGCATATTTATACGTAGAAAAAGCCTTCGCAGAAGCAGTGGCAGACTCTAATAAGGGTATTAAAGTTAACGGCATATTTATTAATAACATCAGGTATGCCGTTGATACAGCCATAGTGGCAGATAACATCGAAGATCTTCAATGCCTTTTAAATGATCTAACTCTTTCAAGTGAAGCTCGGGGTTTGAAAATAAATATCAAGAAGACAAAAACAATGATTATAAGTAGAAATGATTACCCCGACGCAAAGATATATGTCTCTGGAGAAGTAATCGAACAGGTCAGGCAATTTAAATACTTGGGTTGTTTGCTGAACGAGGGTTGGGACCCCGAGAATGAAATAAAGAGCAGAGTTGAACAAGCCAGAAATGCTTTTTTGAGGCTTCGTAAGTTTCTGACTGATCGCAAATTGGACTTCAACCTCCGATACAAGATGCTTAAGTGTTACGTGTGGCCTGTTCTCTTGTACGGAATGGAAGCATGGACGTTAAAGGCAAGTTCCATTAACAAACTTGAAGTGTTTGAAATGTGGTGCCTGCGTCGAATGCTTAGAATATCATGGACGGACAGGGTCAGAAATGAGGAAGTACTCAGAAGTGCGGGCTTACAGGATAGGGAACTTTTTAGTTATGTAAAAAGTAAGAAGACTGCATACTTGGTACACATATTACGAGGAGAAAGATATACTTTTCAGCAACTGATACTCGAAGGGAAGATAGAGGGTAGGAGAGGTCTGGGACGTAAAAAAATGTCATGGCTACGCAATATTCGACAATGGACAGGACTCCACAGCTATAAAATGCTTCGCAATGCTGCTAAAAACAGAATTATTTAATCCTGACTATTTAACATCTCACCTGACAAGACGATGTACGGTGGACGCCTACGCAGAAATGCACGGTACCTTAAGAAGAAGAATATTGGCATGACCACGAGTGCTTGATTGTATAGTAACTTCCAGTAGAAGCCAAAATTTGACCAAGATAGCACAAAATTAATCATAGTCCGTTCGTTTAGCTTGGGAATATTTTGAGATTCACTGTCAGAAATACACAACACAAAAATTTCTAACCTCTAAACCTCTCACCAATAATAGCTAAAATAAACTTACTGCTGCAGACATCTAACTTTGAAAAAAGAAGCATAAACACGAATAATGGGGGTGTGTAGTCATTAATCATTAAAATGATTACTAGCAAAAAATGATTACTAAATTTACTACTTTCAGTTGGGACTGGAATCAGTGAACCGTGTATACTAAATTTACTAAATAGTTGGAAGTGAGTTCTCTTAATGTAGTTTAATGTGCTGTAGTATATGAGCAACTCGGAGGAAAGGATTTTTCCTCAGCCACGTTAAAATAGGTTAGCTGTAACACTGTTTATATTTCTTCTTTATTTTTTATTTAATTTAGCCAGTATTTTTGGCGTTTTATTACAAAAATTTTTTTATCAGTATGTTTTCCTACAGAATAATATGAAATACCTTATATACTATATACTAGGTTAAAGCAGGCGCTTAAGGGACCGAAGTATAAAAATAATTTGTTCATATACACAGATTACAACATTCAGCATTGGACAGATCTTTTAACAAAAGCTATTTTTCAAATTAAGCGTTTCACACTGTCAACCGAGTTGCATCGTCGGGCGAGATATACATTTTTTTCCTGTAAGTCGATGGACGTCATCACAAACATACACATTCGTGGATATATTACCTTACTAGTTAGTAATTATTTTAATTATTTTGACATATATACTTCAGAGTTTCAAATAATACAATTTATTGAGAAGTTGTTTTAAGCTTAGTACTCAAAAAATAAAAGTTCATTAAAAAAAAAAACACTGAAGTTAAAAATTATAACTGAAATTTAATAAATGACGAAGAAAAATATCATATTTGTACGTAATTACATTTAGATAATCTGCTTTTAATAACACATGGCTAGAAACTACTGTGGTGTCCTGTGACTAGGAAATGATATGTCTGCATAAAAAAAAGGAGAATCTGGAGAGACTTTTAGTATCTTTTTGAGTGTAAATCAAGCTTTTATAACTACTCTTTTTAGTTTTTAAACACACTATAATACACTCATATGCAAAAAAAGCAACGGAGAAAATTTTGGTCAAATTCAAAGTAATTCAATTTTTTATTTTTAGGCCTATTTTGATGATTTTTTTAAGCACACTGTATAAATTTATAAATATTAATTTGGTATAGTCAGTTTTTTGATAAAATTTTATATTTAACTTATTGTACGGGGTTAATTAAAACGTGGTTTTATTATCCTAACTTTGAAACATCCTGTGGAATAATTCCGTTTGCGAATTTTCGTAAAATCTTATTTTTAGGTTGCCACCATGTCTCCTTAGCATTGTGTTTTTTGTTCATGTCAAAATATGCCTTGGTTCATTTTTTAGGGCCAAATGAATTTGCCACCCACAATTTAGGACTTTTTTAATTATGATTATTTTGGAGTTATTTTGTAATACGACAAGGTGACTTTAGTGACTGTTATCCCTGTCATATTGACACTTACATTTTGTTTACCTATGATTGATCATGGTTCTTAGTGTCGAAGATTGTGCGAAAGCCGTTGCTCTGGTTGAAGATGGCGAAATTATGAATATGTGGCTAGAGTACTACACACTCATCGTTCTACCATCCAAAGGGTAGTGGAATGTTTTATACGAACTGGAATAAACAAGCGTAAAGCGGGAAGTGGCAGGAAGCGCAAAACTACCGCTTTAGATGATCGTTTGATACGAGTCAACGCTTTGCGGGATCTTCATTTAACAGCGGTGCAAACAAGAAATCAACTTCAAGAGGTTCGAGGCAATAATGTAAGTGTATTTACAGTTCGTCGAAGATTACATGAATTTGGTTTGCAAATTTGCAGACTAGCAACTGAGCCCAAATTACTTCCACGGCAGAGAGTGGCTAGACTACAATTTTCCAGGGAACATTTACAATGGACAATGGAGTAATGTTCTTTTTACGGATGAGTCGATATACTGTCTTCATTCATCAGATGGGAGGGAACGCGTATGGCGTCGAACTGGAGAGAGATTTGCAGAGTGCGTTTTCAGTCCCCGCATTAGCCATGGAGGGAGTGCGGTAATGGTATGGGCACACTGAATTGGTATTTATTAAGGGGTTCGTTGACTTTACATCGGTATATTGAGGAAATTTTAGCGAATCACGTGGTACCCTTTTCTCAATATATCGACGATAATTTTCTATTAATGCAAGATAATGCGCGACACCACTCTGCAATGTGTTTCACGCAATATTTAGAGGAAGTTGATATTAATAAAATGAACTGGCCAGCGTGTTCGCCAGATCTGGACCCAATAGAGCACGTTTGGAACATGCTTGGTAGAAATATTAGAGGTCGCGAAGTCGCACCAGCCTCAATTAACGAACTTCGCTTGGCACTAGAAGAGGAATGGCAAAACATCCAGCAAGATGATATTCGCAATCTCATAGATAGTATGATCCGACGTGTACAGGCAGTTATAGAGGCTAGGGGAGGCAATACAAAGTATTAAATTATTTTTAACAGTTTTTCTTTGTTATTTGCGTACTAAGGTTAAGTTACATTTAAGTTGTTTTTTTTTATGTTTTGTTATTGTTGTCATTGTTCATTAAAACTAAGATCATGTCGTAGCTTTTAATCATTATTTAAATACAGTGCTTCTGGGATGTCGATATGACATTCATTCGATATCAGTCACCAAAGCCCCCCATCGTCGTATTACAAATTAATACAAAAGATAATGGCAATAATATGAAAATTCGTAAATTGTGGGTGGCAAAGACATTTCGCTCCTAAAAATGAAAAAATCCATATTTTCACATGAAACAAAAAACATAATACTTAGAAGACATGGTTGCAACCGAAAAACAAGGTTTTACGAAAATCTGCTAACGGAATTATTCTACAGAATGTTTCAAAGTTAGGATAAAAAACTACCTTTCGATTTTTTTTGCATCTGAGTGTAATTGTAATTATTGACCAAAATAAACCACCGAGTTTATAATGTCAACTTAGTTTAACAGGGAAATCACACAGCTCGTACATAAGGAAACGGTGTCAATGGAATAAACTGTTGATGTTGAACATAAATTTAATTCTTTGATTGGTGAATTCCTTGTGTTATAAATTGTATTGATGCTATAATAACCTAAACAGATTGTCTGATTCAAAATAATTACGATATTCAACAATTAAGCGGTTAAAAAAATATCTCGCCAAACGACGCAATGCCGGGTACATTAAAATAATATTAGACTCTTTTAAGGAGCCACATAAGTTTTAAATTAAGGACATAGAACAATACGTGGAACAATAAATATAATTTGTATATTAAATTAATTTATAAATCATAATTGGGAGACATTTATGTTATAACGTGTCGAAAAGCTAATACGTTACATTTTGTCTAAATTTCGTTTATTTTACTAAATTTTGTAAAATACCCAGTAGAGCAGAAATTCTTACCTAAATATTCTTTGCTTTATCAGTTTACGAGTGTCTTACGAATTTTCTGTATAAAATACCGTTATATATTTATCCATGGACCACCCAGCTACCTGTTTTGACCAACTTGCCGTTATGGCATTTGTTTGCAAATATTCGAAATAATCCCTTTAAAGTTTTTTACCGAAATGTCGTCAAGGAGCCTAACTACCAATACCGTTAGGAGAGTTCTGATTATTTTGACCTTCTAGAAACGATAGCTAACGGTATTTTATCCATGTAAATACTTTTCTATAAAAAGGCATACCTGCTCAATTCTTTTTATTTTCCGATTTGTTCGGTTCAAGCTGCGTAGGTCAAAGGTCGAAGTGCGCTCAAGTGTCTTAACTTCTACTACTTCAATCTTCATCCATCTTCTGTTGAAATACAATATTATTAAAGCAAAGTAAATGGCAATAACTTTAAAAAACGTTTTAAAAGCGCCGCAATGAGGAGAATATATACTAACGTCGATTGTTTACAATTGGAAATTTATTGTGTAAAATTAGCTTTGTCGTACTTATTTTTCTACAATCTTCTTGTCATTTTATTAGTTGACATTTGACGTATTTTAAGCATTATATGGCTTAGGTACCTCATAGGTGAGTTTATTTATCTGTGATTGTGGTCTCGGAAAAGCAATCGGTTTTTCGCAAGTAATTTGTCTAGTACATTTCTCTTAAGGGATCTCTGAAGAAGACGAGAAAGGGAAGAAAAATCTTCCATTATTTTAATACCATTTCTCTGAAACACGTGTCTATTGATTGATTAAATGTCGTTGATATTTTTTAAACATGTTCTATGTCTTTTATTTAAAACAGTTTTAGGATATTCTAGTTTTAACACCAATATAAGGCATGGAAAAAAGCATTAAACACCTCGGAAATATTAAAACTTAAAGCACCTACTAGTTAAAAAATTCACGAGAGTCGGGATCTGAGTAACACTATTCTACTACATTAGATAACATACCTAATAATTTCTTCGTTAGATCTAACATATCAGTTCTCAAGTCTTAGACATTTTTTTAAATACAGTGCATCGGTAAATCGTATAAACAATTAATATTTTAACCGTACAAAAACAATGAGTACATTTTTTGGACGTTTAGTTTAATTTAAAGCCAATCTTAATCGGAGTATTCAGTAAATGAGCTAAAAGTTGTCGGTGTCAAACAGAAATTTTCAGTTTTTCTTCTTAAACAATCAATATTTCATTAATATATTGCACAATAGTTTATATTGTGGCAAACAGAGATTATTATTTATTGTAAAAAGAAAAAAGGTTGAATTGGTATTAATCTAGCCTTCGATAGATGGCGTTACATGAGAATTACGGTATTGACATATGTCACAGTTTCAGCAAAACAACAAGTAGTTTGGTTTTACAGCCGTTCAAAGCAATCAACTTTTGTTTTTTGAAAACTTGCTGAATTGCTGACAAACGTTCCGGGCGGCAAATGACTTCTAAAAGTGACTTAAACGTTCAAAAAGTGACCAAAATAGTTCAAAAAGACCGTCAATTAAATATTAGAATCATTTCTGAATATGTGAACATTAATAAAGAAACCGTCAGACAAATTTTGCATGAGGAAAGTGTATGCCAAACTTGTGGCCAGTCACCTAATGACGGAATAGAAGATGGATAGTAATGAAATTTATTCTGGCACCCTAGGAAGCATCGAACAGGACTTAAACTTCTTGTCAAGTGTCACAACTTGGGACGAAACATAGATTTTTCAATACATGTAGTGAGAGACTCCAAACTCTTCGAGAATCCAAATAGCTAGGATGAGCAAGTACAAGTTCAAGGCGATATTAATTATGTTCTTCAATATACAGGGTGTAATTCACATGGAATGGCTGCCACAAAACAATACAGTTAATTAATGTAATTATGTAACTAAATATTACTATTTAAAGGTTTTACGATGACTACGGGAAAAAATTTACAAACAGATACGCGAAATGTGGCAACGCGCACTCTGGTAAAGACTATTTGGTCGAAAACCACGTTACAGTAATATAACACCCGACCTATTCACCAGATTTAGCACTCTGAGATTTTTATCTGTTTCCAAAAATCAAATTCTACTTGAAAGAACCCCGCCACAAGTTATTAGAGGACGTAAAACAAAAATCAGTGCAACTACTCAACAGCCTGCAGAAGGAGAGTATATTGAAATGGAAAAATGAAAAATTAAAAAAATTGCTAAATAAACATGTTACCAACAGGTTGTAAATATTAAAGTAATATATAAATTCATATTACACTTTCTAAATTAGAGTTTCCGAGCTAGAGTCAATTTTTGCTATGTCGAGCATTCGATTCTCTCTGTGGAGTCTTCAACAGCCCTTCCGGAACCTCCACTTCTACACCAATACGTCTTTGGGACTATGCACGTATATCTTCAGAACTTGCTTCTTTAAAAGAAGTCCTTGTTTGTTTATATTTGTAGCCTTATCAATATTCGTGATAAATAATCATACAAAATAACTCCTTTTTTCTTCTAGATCTTATAGTCTTCCTTGATTATCATTAGATCTCTTGTAGGCGTCCATTTTTGTCCACGGACAACGTACCATTTTATAATGGACTCAGTGTTGCTTAACATAATGAAGAATGGTAAATGCACCGGATACCCGTCCGGTGATCAATCGTCGACGGATGCACACCTGTTCTTATCGGCTCGACGGATACCGGCCCGTTGTAAGAGAGAGCTAGTGCTTTAAGGTGTAAGAAAGTGCTACCGTTCCGTAGAAAATCTCGTATAAATCGTGTAAACATGTATACAAGCACGTCCGTCTATTGGCAGTATGTTATCCGTTCAAAAAAAAAAAAAGAAAGTCTACATTTTGTATCTCAATGCTTGTGTTAAAGATATCAAGACAAGGATATACCTTTCCTCCAACAAAGTCTATTATACAAATATGTATCACACAATTTGAAAAAAAATCTAAAAGATCTGATTTTACGGTGCACTGTACGTTATAAAGTTTTTATCAAAACGCACCTTCCAGAAGAAATCAAATATTTTAAATATATACTAACTAAACTTACACTTATCGACAATTTGACTAAAAGTTTGTTTGCCTATCGTGGTGTTAACTAACTGTATACTTTTAAAGAGAGAATCTGCCGATATATCTTCTGGTAAGTGAGTAAGAAACTGTGCTCCTTGTAGAAAGTCCATATGCATCAAAACGTCCTGGTGCAAGTAAAGTATTCCTAAAAAAAAATAAGTTAGTCTAAATATTTTTACATTACTATGTCCAAAAAGCCAGACATAATATCTGTGGCTTGGAGCTAAAAGGGCCAATGTCAACATTTTGCTATATTGAGTACACCATGCCATTCGATTTTCTTTTCTTACAACTTTCATATGTTAAAACGGCCAATGTCAATTTCAACCAATACCCGATCCATAAGTTTAATGGTGGCCAATGTCAAGATGAATGAATTCACATCACGTTAAGCTAAAAGGGCCAAAGTAAACTTTGGCCCTTTTAGTATTATTATTAAGATGAATGAATTCACATAACGTTAAGCTAAAAGGGCCAAAGTAAACTTTGGCCCTTTTAGTATTATTATTTTGTGAAATAAACAGTTGGCGATTGTCTACATTGGTCTTTCTAGGTAGTGCGAAAGGATAGAGATAACTGCATTTTAGCATCCGCCGTGTTGTCGGCTGTCATTATCAGTAGTGCCATTGTCACGTTGAGAAGTTGTACATTGTAATTTCAGTTTTTAAGTTGAATTTTAAGAAAAAATGAGTGTTAATCTACGGACAAGAATAATTTTAAAAATGTGTAACACTGACGATTACAGTAATGGTAAGTGATAAGATAAATTTAAAACATTACACTAAAATGTAATACTCGCGATTTTGAGGTTACATTTTGTGGCGTGGCTAATAATACGACCGGTGTTAATTTTACTTAAATAATTTGTTGTACCAAAATTACATTTGAATATTACTTATATTACTAACCTTCATCGTTTTCTTATAGAGTCGACCTCAGTCAGAGATAATGAAATCATAGGAAATATAGATTTAAGTGATCCAGAACCGTTTGAAGATAGTGGTGATGAATATGTACCAACAGATTCTGATAATGACACTGACGAAAACCAAGTAGGGCAGTTTGAAGATGTTAACAAAATAACTGTAGTAGATAACAATCCACAATTGAGTGGTCCTGCTGAAAATCAATCACGCAGAGGAAGAAAGAAAGAAATACTAGATGAAGCTACAAGGAAACGAAAGCGGAATCCTTCAAAGTGGATAAGAAATGTAAGAAAATCGTTGAAAACTCAAGGTAGAGCGTACACGTCAGTCTGTGGAAACAAAACAATACCTGCTAAGCAGCTGAAGGCAGCCTGCATATGCAAAAAAAAGTGCAGTGAAAAATTTACCCAGGAGGAACGACAAAGACTTTTCACTGGATTTTATCAGTTGTGTAGCTCTGGACAAAACCAGTTAATAGCAAATTCTATAGAAGAAGAGGAAAAGAAGCTCCAACGATTAAGACGTAATGATGGTAATCAAAGTAGGCGAAAGTTTACTAGACAATATTTTTTATCACAAAACAGTGGTAAGAAAATTGAAGTGTGTCAAAACATGTTTTTAAATACATTTGACATAAGTTTGAAGAAAGCGCGAGTAATTGTTGAAAAGAAACGGTCTACCGGAGGTTTATGTCCGGAAGATGGACGTGGAAAACATGGAAAGCAATCTAAGGTTCCAGAAAATGATAAACTCTTGATAAGAGAACACATAAACCAATTCCCGGCTTACCAAAGTCACTACTCGCGCTCCCATACGCACAAGAAGTACTTGTCATCCGACCTATCTATTGCTGAAATGTACCGACTGTATGTCAATTATTGTAAAGACAGAAATATTCAACCGCAAAATGCCTGGATGTATAGAAAAGTATTTGTTGAGGAATTCAACCTCTCTTTTCATAAGCCTAAAAATGATACGTGTGCAAAATGCGACAAGTTTGAGATGCAGTTAAAATATTGTAACAGTGAGACAATACGAACGTCAATCGAAGAAGAAAAAACAGTCCATTTACTGTCCACCTACCATTACGTACGTTACCATTTCCTTCGATTTACAAAAATGCTTGCCTACTCCCTACCTCAGAAGTGGTTTGAGTTTTTATAAACGCCAACTGTGGACGTTTAACCTCACTATCTATCAAACCATGGGAAAACAATCATCTTCCATATGTTACGTTTGGAATGAAACAGTGGCTGGCAGAGGTGGACAAGAAATTGGTTCCTGTATTTACCATTACCTGCATAAACTCACAGAAGAAAATAATAATATTCATACAGTAACTATGTACAGCGATCCTTGCGGAGGACAAAACCGCAATATATTTTTCTCTACAATGTTACTGCAAACTGTTTCTGAATTGAAAGCTAAAGGTAAAAACTTGACTATTAACCACAAATTTCTTGAGAGTGGTCATACTCATATGGAGGCAGACAGCATTCATGCCGCAATAGAAAAAACAAAAAAACGTACTACTGCGGATATTGAATTGCCTCGAGATTGGGCAAACTTGATACGTTTGGTGCCAAAAAAACCACATATGCAAGTAATAGAATTGGAACAAAAGGAGTTTTTAAATTTTAAATCATGTTTAAATACTCATTATGTGCATCGTAAAAAGAACACTCTAAACGAACCAATTCAGTGGTTGCAAATTAAATGGATGCAATATTCAACCGACACCCTAGCTATCTTGTATAAACACTCGTTTGATGGTGAGTTCAAAACGTTGGATATATCCAGAAGTCACACGAAAACAAGGCAGTGTGATCATCTTCCTACACTTCTACCACTTAACAACGAACCACTTCGTTTAAGCAGAGAAAAACTAACTGCAGATGACAATAAAATACTGGAATACCTTCCAGATGAACCTCAAGAAGAGGAGAATGTATCAGAATAATGGAAGTAGTATTGCCGATATTTTTTGATAATAAAAATTATATTTTTTTTATTTTTGGATACAATTTTAGTTTCTTACTACTAGTTTTAATTTTCTTACATTGAATTACAATGAACTTTGTAACTCCATAATAAATTATTAAACATATGCTGTTATTCTTATTGTTACTTTTTTTGTTGTGATGGCCAATGTCATACACAATGAAACAAACACGTCATACATTTATGCAATAAGGGCCAAAGTCATTTTTTTTTGCTAAGACTTTTGAATTTAGAAAAAAATAAAAAACACTATCATATTCTGCTCAAAAATATTATACATTGAGTCAAATCTGGTACATAAAGGTTGTTCGCCGGTTAAGCAGCTGTAATTAAAAATATTTTTCACCAAAACTTCAATTGCGATTTTCTGAAATATGAACATTTTGATATTGGCCATTTTAGCTCCAAGCCACTGATATATATCCGCTTCGAAAACGTTCCCCGCTTAAATGGGTGCCACAAGGTCTTCTTTCGTCTTCTTACTTCATTCAAGATTTTGCCACTCATCAATTCCTGGCATTGGATTTTTTGTCGTCAATTATTAGCCAATGTTTCGTTTTTTTTTTTATTGAAGAACGTAATAAAAGCATAAAAATACTTGCTATCAAAATACGAAATTACCTTAATCATTTGAAATCTAATAAAAAATTATAAATAGCAATGTTTTTTGCTATTAAATCGTTTTAAAATATATATTATTGTAAAATTATTGTTGTAACTTTCTGGACATGCACATTGTTGCCACATTTACAGCCGCTTTTATAATTATATATTTTTTTAATTTTAAATAACAGCAAAACACATATTATAGAAAACTAGTTATCCTAGAATGCCGGTGGATATAATTTAGTTGCAGCGGGGAAAAGTTAATGCACTCTTGTGAGTGAAGCGAAAACAAAAATTATTTTCGTCAAAAAACAATATTTTTTAAACTGTGGCAACATTGGTAAAAATGAGTGTACACTATACATAGAAACAAGCAATTCTTTGACAAATAGTATTATTTACGACCTATTTTAAAACTTCTTTGAAATATGAGTTTTTTGATTAGGAAATATAGAAAAACTAAAGATGCCCGCTGCAAAATTGGCATTGTATGTTGAATAGTTTTTAAAACAAAATCTATAGTTCAAATTTCAGATGATTATGACAATCTCCGCTAATATGGAGTTTAACATCTATTTTTATGTACCAAATCCAACACTGGATGGTCTTTCAAATAAGTTTATCTCTAAACATCGCAAATAGTTTTGACCATTAAACCCATTGGATTATCTGCACTAATACGTCTAAAAAATATGTACTCACCTAGAGCAGTCCTAAAAATAAATTCATAGCCATCACGAAGGAAAACGTCCCACACTCTACAAGCAATATCCAAGGGCATAGCCTTTGCGTATATCGTGTATATCCAGTCCAGCAAATACAAATCAGGCGTCAGTCCAGAGTTGGTGAAATGAGCATGAAGTTTTGGTAAATTATAACTAAAAATTTGGTCATAGGCGTTGTAGTATGTTTGCATTCTACTCTGGTTCAGAGTAAATGCCGAAAGATGGAGCGGCTGATTAAGTAAGTTTGAGAAACATATAAAAGCATCACAAGGCTCCATATTAAGGATTAAAATCGCTGCTATATATGACATTCCTTGGACATATCCAACATCGGGCCTAAAACATAAACAGAATAGAGAAGCAGAAATACACAGAGATTGATTAATAAATACGAAAATGTAAATATGTTGTTCTTTTCTGACTACTATTGATTTCATTTTGTTTTCATTATTTACACATTTTCTTTCAGTTTGGTTCCTAAGCAGGTTAAATTTTTTTTCAGATACCTTTACTACCACATCACGTAATAAAAAGCCAGATAGACTGCGAGATTAAGAATTGGACCTTTTTACATATGTACATTCTTCTTCAGATGGTCGAAAAATGGAGGAAATCACGTTATTTCCAACATTTTGTCATTTATCTCGAAAATTACTGATTTTAGACAAAAATGTATAAAATAAATATGTAATAAAACAAAACTTACAACAAGATAGGCATATTAGAAAATAAAGATATTGTACCTGGTGCAAATAGATTCAGGTAAAAGAATGAGGAGTTTGAAAATAGTTTTAATTGTTTTCTCATTTCTTGATCTTTATTTTTCATACCAAGTCTGAGGTAATTTAAGTATGTCAAGGAGAAATAGCTAAATATCTTGCCTAAACTGAACCACATCCTTTTGTAACACATTTCACAGTCGGAGTTAAGAATAAGACTTACAAAGTATTGTTTATTCTTTCGACTGGTTCCACTCCAATACAAATATAATATAATAACTCTCCTAGAGCATGTGTAGTAAGAAGTATAGTAGTTTGCTAATTATTGAAATTTATAATACACATTCTTCTACCTTATACATTTTTAAAAATGACTGGTGGGAATTATAACATCCTACAGTATGAGCTGTCATTTCTGCATAAAGTCATATATCTATATACCTATTCTTCTGGTAGGAATCTGTGGAGGAGTACTGAGGAGGATCTGGAGGATCTTGTGGCACTGAGCCACAAGTCCTTATCTCCTGCTGTATTACTCATCCGTAGGTCGATCTTATATACCAGCATATTTCAGTCTGAGATAGCAGATTCATTTAGAATTTTAAACTACTACATTAGCATTTTTTGTTTTCCGATCGGGACTGACCATCTTTTGTTAGATCAGTGAAGTGAATGCAATTCAGTGTCTGGCCTGCTTGGCAATCTGACTGACATACAGTCATATCATGCTGCTAAACAGACATTCATGTCATTGAGTAGTACCCATTCTCTACATACAAAGATAACCAACTCAAATATTACTCCTCATGAATATATTGAATTTTATATTTAGTTATTTTGTTAAAGATTTTGATTATAAACTTAAGCAGTGATAAAACTGTCTGTCAGTATGCAGTAAATCAAATCTTACAGTATAATTGCAAATATTATAACACACAATATGTAAAAAACTAAAATACTGTCCCACTGCTTAGTTAATTTAGTTTTAAATAAATAAACAATATTTTACACATAAGAATTTAAATATTGCATTAAAAAAGTTAAAAATAATATACAAATTCACTAGAGCTATAAAAAAATTACATACCTGTAACACACATACGCTGCTAACAGTGAATGTAAAGCTTCAGAGTAAGGTCCTCCTTCTTGAAATATTCCCAAGTGTGGAAAAGTTCTTGAAATATCTAGCTGTATCACATCCATACTACTTTCTTGATCTCCTTCAGAGTCACACTGGATTCCATCAGTATTATTGAGACGAGTTTGGGCTCTATTAAGGCAAATATCGTAAAGTTGAGGAGTGAGATTCAGTTCATTGCCTATAGCTAGCCTCCATACCTTTCCTCTGACACTAGAAGGAATGCCTTGCCACCAGAGATCAAGAGTTTTCTTATGTGAACGCCTAAAAAATTAAAAAAAAAACATATTACTATTTAAATCATGAGACAATTTTTTTTTATTTTATAGATAGTTATATTTGATATAGCTTGTGAAAACTTACATTGTATTCCAGTTTGGAAGGACATTTTGGGTAAAGTGCTTGGTAGCAGTAGCTTGTTGTTCTTCGACTTTTAATTGTAACTTCTGTTGCTTCTGTTTGGCAGCTGATGTCTGAGCCTCTTTCTTTTTAGCAGCCATCAATATGGCCTTATATTCATCTTTGTGCCTTTGTTCTTCATCTTGAGATTTCGCTGGTAAGTTTGAAGGTCTTAAAACAAAGAAATAGGATAAAAAAAATTATATTTCAATGAGTTTAAATATAAGTTGGGACACTATAAATGGTTTAAGGTGAAAAAAGTGATAAAAAAATATATTACAGATAATTTTTAGGTTTTTTTTTTTTTTTTTTTTTTTTTTTTTTTTTTTTTTTTTTTTTTTTCCGTGGAATTTATGGCTTTGGCGAGAACCAATTAGCCAGACTATGTTAGATTGAATCATTAATTTGTGTAAAATTTTTAGGTTAAACTTTTTTTAATTTATCTTCAACTAAAAAGATTACAGCAAATCTGAAGCTCATTTATTGAATTATTCTTTATTTTGTCTTGCTGAATTTATATTATTGATGAAACAATTACCTCTCATGCTGAATTAAAGCAGAGGAACTTGCTACCCCATGCACAGGGGACACATGAACACTTTGACTGGGTTGTTTGTTGAATATCTTCCACACACTGCCACTAATAACCGGTTCGTTTGATGTACCTTTCCATGTAAATACATGTCTGAAAAATATAAAGCTTGAAAAAATTTCATTTAATTTAGTACCAATTTTTTACTGAATATTACAAATCAAAGTACACTAATAGTGAAGGGGATGACCAAATATTGTAAAATATTACTTCTAGGAAAGCACTAGTATATAGCGCACACAGAATGAGGCATGGCCTGTGAGACATCAGCATACTCAGAAACCAAGGATCTATATTAGGGAGAGAAAGTATTTAGAAAAAGAATAGTTGATTATTTCTTAAAATATGATTATCTTGCTTATTATAAACATGTTGGTCAGACTTACCAGTTAATCTCTAAATACATTTTAAGAAGTAAGTATAATGAATTTTCTATTAAAAACAAGTAATAATTTCAAAAGTTTGAATTCAATTAGGAAAAATTTGTAAGAACAAACAAAATTTTTAAATAAATCATTAATTAAATTAGTGAATATGATTTTATTAAATATAATTTATATATTCAGAGCTTTCTATTCAATTTCACTATTGTTAACTTCCTTTTCACTTTCTGATTCAGAATCATCACCTAATTTAATTATAAAATTATCTGTTATTGTGTCTATGAAAGGTTGTGCTTCCAAAAACTTATTTTCCCACTTTATTGCATGATCGCAATATTTTTTCCATTCATCAGTGCACATTTCTATTATTTAAAGATGTATTTTTTGTGTGACATATTGTTTAAGAGATGCTCATATTAACTCAATGTGATTTAAGTCTAGGAGATAATTGCAAAATAACATGGACATGTTGTTTTAAAATTTCATCTATTTTGAAGGTTTTAAATGTTGACTTATTAACTTTAACAATATTAAATTAATCAGGCTTTAACATACTTATCAACTAGCCTATATTTGTATATTGCTGAATGTAGGCCTCCCATAAAATGTTCCACCTATGTATATCTTGAGCTTCTTGCATCCAATTTGTGCTGATTTGCTTTATATTGCCTGTCTATCTAGTCAGTGGTAGTCCTCTGTGTCGATATCCTCTTGTCTTGGTTGCCATTCTAGAATCTTTCTGGTCTATCTATTATTGGTCAATCTGGCAACATGTCTGGTCCAAGCCCATTTAGCCATGGCTATTTTTTTAACTGCTGACTCCTGTTCTTCTTCTTATTTCTAGATTTGGTACTTATCTCTAATGGTAATAACTAACAATTGATCTTTCTGAATTTTATCACTGACTAAAAGGTTGGTCATAAATTTTGTCTTTGAGGTGATAATTTTAATACCATGTTTTTGATGCTTCATAGAGTGTCCAGCATTTTTGTAGCTTTATTAACTCTCACGATGTCATCGTCAAATCTTAGGTGGTTCAGATGCTCTTCATTTATATTAATTCCCATACTAGAATCAAAGTAAATGTTTTAGACATTAACAATGAATGACAGTCACAGAATGACAGTCACAATTATTAATCTTTGTCCTTTTGGTATAAGTCTTGATAATCCTTCATTGGAATCGTCATTCTAATAGATATCTATAGTATGATTACTATGAATAAAATAATATATAATATAATATAATAAAATAAATAAATAAATAAATAAAATAAATAAATATAAGTTTCATCCATATATACATAGACATATATATTAACATAGACCAAGTAGCCTGTAGAGCTAAGTAACACCAAATTTGTTTTCTTTGTTATTTGTGTCTCTATTTTAGATCAAGTAAGTATAGCATCAACTCTTTTTGGTTGGGAGAGGGAAGGTGAGGAGTTTCAATGCACTAGAGAGCAATAAGGCCAACAAGCACAAAATATGTTATAGTTACTGCTCATTGCTGGCATGCTCAATCTTTGTTAATATATATGTCTATGCATATATACAGGTATATGCTCTAGTAAACTGCATTAAGAATGGCTACCATGGTATGATGGAAAAAAGTACTGGCAGTTTCAAAGGAATATTAAGAAACTTATTAAAAAAGCTCTTTATCTAAAAATATAAAAGCTTTTTATCTATGTAGCACATGGCTTATCTATTTTCTTCATTATTCTTCATTTAATGAAGGCATTTAGTTTTGTTTCCTCATTTTGCTTTTAATTTTCAAATTTATTTTAAATTTTTATTTTTATTTAAATTTAATTTCTTTGATAATTTTTTCTTTCTCACTCTGTGAATGGGTTCCTATCATTGTAGTAATTCCCCATCCAATTTTTTTATTTGACCTAATCCATTCTTTCATCAAAGTATTCTTAAATTGCTTTGCACAAGAAAACAAATATTAGATTTTAGTTTTGATAAAAATCATAAAAAACTTACTTGGAGAAGAAACTTGTGAGACTTTTCCTCCTTGGTTTATAATTGGTGATATCAAAACTAGACACAGATCTATCTTCAGAGCCTATCAAGCTCCCAGAGGTTGAAGGATCACTAATAGCACTCCAGCTGGAGATAGTGCTAGAAAAAGATCCAGCTTCAGTCCTTCTATGTCCCAACTTCTTTGCTGTACTGTCTTCCGTATTGCTGAAATGTTTGTCATTATTACAATCAGTCTCACAAATCTTAGGATTGTCAACTAAATGTAACTGTTTTGTTATTGGACTATAAGCTAATGATATGTTTTGTAAAGCTTCATTAAATGAGAGTTTATTTTTTAAATTTGAGTTATCAATAAGATCACAATGAGAGCTTTCATGAGTATTTTCTGATTTTGTTGCAGATGAATTAGGGCTTGTTTCTACATTTTTTAATTTTTCATATCTTTCTGGCCATGTTCTAAAAGTCTTAAACCAGGAGTCACTTTTAGGACTAGGAGAATTATCCTCATACTGTGGTCTACTGCAATCACAATCATCTAGAGATACATTTAACTGGCTGTCATTACTACTACAGTCTGGTAAACTTTGGCTTCTAAAGTCTAAACTTAAATTATTTGAATAACACAGCTTAGTATCGAAGTCATACTGCTTCGCTACAGTTTTTATTGTATTAAAATTATCTTCAGGCTCTGACTCTCCAGTTCTTAAATTTTCTCCATTAGGTAAACCAACTTGTTTATCTTTGATTGGATCATAGGTATCAAAATTTTTCATTATTAATCAAAGACCGACCCTCATTTGATTAACATGTGGAAAACACTACAAGCTAAGTAAAACAAAGAACATATTCCATTGGAAATGTTTTGTTTGTGTTAAATTTCTTTTGAGAATATCAATTATTATCGCTTAACATGTTGAACTGTGAAAATGATTAAGTGATTACTTTATTAATAAACGTCAATGTCAATATAATCAGAATAGAAATGTTAAATATAGAAAGTCAGTTTTTAACAAGGAATTAACAAAATCTGAAGTATTTCTTATAATTAAAATTGTAATCATACTTGTTTAAACTCTTTAAGAGATTAAAAAGGTAAAGATCTTAAAACGTTAAAAACACAGATTTATTTTTAAATTTAAGGTTTTATTTTAAATTGGAAAATGAATAAAAAATTAATTTAGAATAATCGCCTTAATGACACATGCCAATGTCAAATGTCAAATACAGTTATTTTTTGAGGTTGGCATCCTGAAACTTTTTATTGTCTTGTTTAGGGGACAGGCTTATTTATGTTTAAAAAAAATATTTCGTGGATCAAAAGGCTACGAAGAGGCTTATCAGTTTTTCAATTACATTATTATAGGTGAATGTAACGGTATTTTGGAATGGTACTGATAGATTTAGGTCATTAGAAATAGGAGGCAAATTTTATTATGAATTGAAGAGAGCAGACATGGCGGCTACTAGAAAATTACAAGGTAAGTGAAATTTTTAATGTTTTTCAATGATAAGTTTTACCCATATCAGTGTTTCAACGATATGGTTTTTTTGTGGACCCTACTAGCACAATGTGAAAACTACAGTCCGTTTGGAGGTAATAATTTCTGCATAAAGTCACCTTTTTGTGAAATATGTGACCAAGATCTGGAACACAGATTGCAATTTGAAATACAGTTTATGCAACAAATTAGAAGAAAAGAAAGGGAGATATTGCTGATATTTAGAATCGGATCACGTTTAGCAGGTCTCTGCAAAAATATTGTTTTAATGACAACTGTTGACTGAAGATACAATTTCTTATTTTTGTAGAAATTTTGTTGGAAGTATTTAAAAATCTTAAAAAAGAATGTTTGGTTTACAAATGAAAAATAAAAGAACAATAAATGCAAGTATGTCAAAATTTCAGCCTTATCACTCTAAATTAGTGGAACAAAAAGAAAATTTCAAATTAAATTAAAATTAACATATTTGATACCTTTTAGTTTTCACAAGCTAGTAACCAGTGTGTGCCTTTAATTTTATTTCTAAATAAATATTTTATATGTACACATAATTATGTGTCAAAAGTAATTCTTAATAAGTTATCAAATATCTATAATTGTCATTTTTAAAGAAGTTAATAAAAATCTTTGTTTTTAGGGGAAATAGATCGCTGCCTAAAAAAAGTTACAGAAGGGGTGGATACATTTGAAGACATCTGGCAAAAAGTTCATAATGCTACCAATAGTAACCAAAAAGAGAAATATGAGGCTGATCTCAAAAAGGAAATTAAGAAATTACAAAGGCTAAGGGATCAAATTAAGAGTTGGATAGCATCAGCTGAAATTAAAGATAAAAGTATTTTAATGGACAACAGAAAACTTATAGAAACGGTAATTGTTGAGTTTTACTAAAGTGGTGTTTAAAATAATAGTGTTATTTGAGTGTTACAAAAGTAAGTCTTAAATTTTAAATAATGTATAAAAAGTATGAAAGAAACTAGTGTTAGTCTAGAAATTATAACTTCATGTATGATAAATCTTTACATCAAAGCTAAAATATACTGTTTCACTTATTGTCTGCTGATGGCTCAGTTGTTGGGCCATGATAATGCATTCATATAAACTGATGGTTAAATTATTCTAGCTTTTATAGAACCCCTAAAAATTCATTTTTGTTTATCATCAATCAGCCACCTAGCTAAAGTTGTCATTCACTGTGTTTCTCAACTTGCACCCCAATTTACTAGACTCTTTTTATAATAGTGATTTGTGTTATGAGATATTTACTATCATATCTTGCCTGCACTACTTTTTCATGAGATCCCTATCTTCATTTGTTAGCTATTGTTTTTGTATTTCAAATTACACCTGATCCTTCCACATTTTTCGTATGGAATAGGTTTTTGCCTTTTATGGTTTAAATAATTCTCATGTTAATAGTTAGTTTTATCATTTGTTGTTGGATTTTAAATGAACTGTATTAGTAATTTCAATAAATCTTGTACTAGTGCAAAGTTATCAATTATAGATGTTTAAAGACACACCAGAGACTAGATTAATGCTCATATCAAAGCAATATATAATGTATTCATATAATATATCCATGAGGTGGCTCATTTTTTAAATAAAATAGGTTTGTTTGATGCTTGCACTTCTCTCTCTCTCTCTCTCTCTCTCTCTCTCTCTCTCTCTCTCTCTCTCTCTCTCTCTCTCTCTCTCTCTCTCTCTCTCTCTCTCTCTCTCTCTCTCTTTCTTTCTTTCTCTCTGTGTGGAATTTTGACTCTTGAGATATTTTCTGATTATTACTTAAGATTTGTAGTGACATTTCTTAAGAACACATGTATTAGAGGTTTTGCCTCTTCTACCAAAACCTATATATTATGTAGTTGTGTTACCATTTTCATTATTGTCATAAGCTTTTTTCAGTTATAAATGTCCCACAATTATTCCTTTTATACTCTATTGTAGTATCTAGTATTAGCTATTACTAACTATTATGGAAAACTATGTACTTGACATTTGTTATTTTTTAATATATGTCAAAATAGTTCAGTTTTTAGTCATAATTTAACAAAAAATTCAAGATTTTAATGAAATTTTATTGATATTGATTTTACAAGAACATGTTTACTTAAAAACATGTCTTCTATCATATTTTCTTTGTTTATGTTCACCTGTATTTAATTTTAGGATACTCCCTTCAGTAAGTACAATCTGGTTTACCTTCTTAGATTTTTAATTTTCCATTACTGTGAGATATTTAGGCCTCTTAATCTTCAATGTTATTAGATAAATATGTAAATCATCCTTTATTTAAAAGTTCTTTACTTTTTCCCAATCTTATTAATTCTGCCCTCACTTGGATTGTTAGATTTATAATTACAATTATAAATCCTTTTTTTGGTCAATCTTGCCTTCTCTTATGAGTAAATATCTTTCACTCCTGAATATATAAACAAAATAAGGAGCTTTCCTTCTTTTTATGGTATTCAAAAGTTCTTATGTTGACAATTCTATCCAAATAAGCATATTTTATGAGTAAAATCTTCTCATTGCACTATATTAAACCTTCAACCCCAGGTAAAAGTGAAGAAATGACATGCTACACAGCTTAAATATACTTAAATACAACTCAAATATACTTCTAGGGCCTTTTCTGGAAGGCAGAAGGGAATGACACTCATGAACTCTTTTCCTGTTTCATGAATCTTATGTTCTTTTTATAACGTTTCAAAGTTATTGTATTGGCAATTTGGTTCAAATATATTTTATGAGTCTGTTTGGGGGAATTAAAGCCCCAATGTTTAAATCTTAGTAAAAGTGTAGAAATATCATATTGTACAGGGCAAATCTATTTTTAGTATAAGGTCTCTGGAATAAAAAGAAAATCACAATCATGAAATTCTTTCTGTTTTATCAATATTATCTTCCTTTATGAATAAATATTTTTCTGTTCAAATATATCAACAAAATAAATGATTTCCTGTTTTTTAAAGTGTTTAACAATATCTCTGGAAGAAAGAATGGAACCACAGTCATGAACTTTTTTCTGTTCATGAATTTTGTTTTCTTTTTATAATGTTTTAAAATTCTTCTTATATTAACAATTGAAGATACAGGTGCAAAAAGGAGGCAACTCCATTTTATCATTTTTTTCAGGAGAGACAAAAAACTGTTTTACAACTAATTCTATTAATTTGTTTTATTGATATATAGAGGTAAACTCTAGTACACTACGTAAAATATATTCACAAAATATGCTTTTTTGGAAATTTGATTGTTAATAATATCAAAAAGAAATTGTTGGAGTTGTCCCTTTTTGAACCTGAGAACTAAAAAAGAATATCAAACACAAATTTAAACATGATTTATTAACAAAATGTCAAAAGTAACAAATATAAATTAATCATCTGCAAAGCTATCTTCTTCACACTGAGTTGGGTTTTCTTCTCTTTGACACTTCAGCTTTTCATAAAACCACATATAATCAGAAGGCATATATTTGGTTGCTTTACATGGAGGTATTTCGGGTGCTTAACAGGTAATGGGCTAGAATGGAAGTGTAATTAATAAATAAAAAAGTCCTTAAGGAAAGAACTGGCCAAAATACTGCATTCTACGCCTTTTGTTGTGTATTTTATCACTTGATAAGTAGATATACCAAATTTTTGTTTTCTTTGGTTTGACATGCACTTTTTAAAATCCCCACTGAAATGGACAAATGCACAACTATAAATTTGAGGCATGTATTTTTTATCACAGCAACCCATTCTTCTGGTAATATATTCTCCTGTTTCCTTTTCTCATTTTTAATCAATCTTATGTTGTGGTCACAAGGAAGGAAACTATGTCCTGGTTCTGGATACCTCTGCATAATATTAGCAAATCTATTAGTATTTGCAAGAGTGTAAAGATACTGAGCCATGGTTTGGTTTTTATTTTGCAAGATGCAGTTATCAGATTGTAGGATGTAGAATGTATAATTTTGTCACAAAATTTTCAAGAAAATTATATAAAAAGCTAACATTATTAGCTCCTTTGTTGGCTATGGGTTCATTGTACATGAAAAAGTATGTTTTTCCAGAACTGATTGCAAAGACACCTCCGGAGCTGTCTCCTTTTTGCAGTGAATTAAATAAGGAAACATCTGAATATTCATTATGTTTATCTTACTAGTTACCGGAGCTGCCTTGTTTTTGCACTAATTGATAGAGCGCCTTTGAAATAACATACATTGATTAAAAACAAAAAATCTTAGAAATGTGGAGCTGCCTTCTTTTTGCACAGATGTCTTCAATTGTAAAAAATTATATTTCCTGAGTCTCTCTTTGTGGAGGAATTAAAACTCCAACCTTCAAATCTTGATAAAAATGGAGAAATGTCATATTGTACAGGTCAACTCTATTGAAGTCACAATCATGAAATTCTTTTTGTTCCATCAATCTTGCCTTAATTTATGAATAAATATCTTTGATCAGATCTTTTATTATGGATCTGAAACTATTGTCTTGTGGCTTTGTGTTGTTGTTTTTATTATTTTTAATGGGAAAACACCACAAATTTTAATTGAAAATACTGATTTGAAGTATGCATTTCTTGCTCTAATGAGTTCATATAGATTTCAAGTATTGTTTATTCAACATAATCAGGCTTTGTGTTTACTGGTGCTTTCATTAATATATATCTTGGCAATTTATATTCCTTATATCCTCATAGAGCATTTACAATACCATTTATATTAAAGTTTGAATTTTTAAACTAGTTGATGTTGCACATTCCAAGAATTAAGTGATATAATGCGAACAGGTTTTAATATTCCTTTATTGTAATCTACAAAAATACATTACAGCATAAGGAATTATGTGAATGTACATTAACAGATTCTTAATATCGTTTTTACAATCTGTTAACATAAAAACTGTAAAAATCTAACTTTATTACATTGTATCAATTTCAATAAAATAAATATTTCTGTATATTATAGCTATAAATTGGATATTAAAAATTATTTTAAAGAGATAGTTATAGAAATACATAATTCTTTCTATATCTAAAACTATTTACCAACCGTTATGTTAAAATACTTTGCTAAGAAAGTCTTATTGATTCCTAAATGTCTATTCCGAGATAATTAATTACTTTCTTGATAATATAGGTCTTGATACTACAAATCACATTAATTCTTGTCACCTTTTTTTCTATTTTTGTATTCCTTCTATTTTTATGATTAGTTCAACACTTTTTTGGTTAAAATTTAATATTCTTACCTGTTGTTACATATTTAATATTATTTCACCTTTGGCACACAATATCACTTTATTTTATCACAAACAAGTTGATAACAGTAAATTTTTAATTTATCTCTTAAGATTGTGTACAAAATATTTTGATTGTTATTATCTGCTGCTCTCATACATTGATTATAAATGTATATTTATGTTATAATATATTTCAAGATACTAGCATATTTGTTACAAAAATAAACTGTAAACAATAATGGTCATGTTAATAATTATTTTGTTCAAATTTTTTTGTATGTAGAAAAATGCCTTTTTGTAGCAAATGGAGAGGTTTAAAGTTGTAGAACGTGAAACCAAAACGAAAGCGTACTCAAAAGAAGGTCTAGGTGCTGCTCAGAAATTAGATCCTGCCCAAAAAGAAAGAGATGATATACAATATTGGTTAACGTCATCAATAGCAAAACTTAATATTGGTGTAAGTACTATATATTCGATATAAATCAAACTGGATATATCCTTGCCTTTCTCACAATTTATTGATTCTGAGCTACTTCAGAATAAGTATAAGCTGTCAACAGTTATCTACCTGGAAAGGAATTCAAACTCCATTAGATACCATTTAGCTGGTTGTCATTATGTTGAAGCAATTAAATTTTGCCTACAGTGTGTACTCAGTTGATTTCAAAGCACACTCTACTTTTCTAATGGTGTAGTGTGTATTGTCCATGTAGAAGGAACCTTTCTATTCATCATCAAGACCTTTCATGCCCGATGGAATGTTTGCCACTCTTACTTAGAGCTCTCTGATTTACTTACTTAGGTGAATCACTCCGCTCGTCTCCTATTACTATCCACAATATTTAAAAGAAACCTGATATGGTATGAGGTGTGATTTTTAAGTAATATGTGACAAACAATAATATGTGTTAACAAAACTTTATATAACAATTTATTTATGCATGAAAGATCACTTTATTTACTTTTCCACGTAATTACCACCAAACTTAAGGCACATCAAATTGTTGTGAGTCAGATAGCTCTGATTGCAGTCCTGTGTGTTAGAGAAAAAATCGAGATCTCTCTGTCACCGAAATATTCCACAAATTTGTTATATCAACATAGAGACGACCTTCTAGAATTTCCGAAATTCCTGTATTAAAAATTACTGTAAACATATTCAACAGTTCCACAATGTCTTACATAAGACTGAAAAGGTGATGGGGAAGGTATATATACAGCCAATAACAAAATTTTGAGTTTTTATTTTAAATGTTAGGTATAACTGATATATGTCAGTCTCAACAATTATGATTTTTTGGGTAGAAAGGCTCTTTTTAGCTGCAATTAATACACATCATCCACGTGCCTTTCATATATATTATCATATCAAATGTCATAATCGGGTACTCGCACTTCAGCATCAGAATAATCTGAGTCAATAAGTATCTACAATCAAACTCATAGCTTGCTGCAATTTTACGTGAGTTATGAGTTAAATAAAGTTGGTTAAACCACGTCAGGTTTCACTTAATCTCTCAACTCACAGAACAACTTAACAATATTGAAAAATAAGGTTTTGTATTCTGTCATCATAGAATCTTCCAGCTGATTTTACAACCACTGCAACAGGGTAGTTTGAGGCTATCTTTGTCATTGTGGTGCTGACCCCCGGAAATGCTTTTTTAATTGCAGGGAAACATGGTACTAACTTCAACTCCCAGCTCTGAAATCTTTTTCAAAATTAGTATTTTTTGGAAGTCAAAAGTTTATCAAGTGTATCTCAATATATATGATTATAAAAATAAAAGACCACAAGGAAATAGCTTCAGAATGATATTGTTTTGATAGTAGTGGTACCATTTGTATACCAGAGCAAAGATATATTTAGTGATGTGGTATTTTATACTTCTCAGACAATAGTTTGTCAATTTATTACTTTTGTTTTTATTTAATTAATGAATACAGCTCTTTGTTTTAGTCGGATAGCTTAGAATCTGAAATAGAACAGCTATTATCAAATAAAAAGAAAAAACTCGACAAAGACAAACAAGATAGAATAGAAGATCTGAAATCTAGGTTGGATAAACATAAATTTCACATACGGAAATTAGAAACGCTATTAAGGATGTTAGATAACATGTCCGTGGAAGTTCAACAGGTAATTTTTGTTTTTTTATTGTATTTTTAGTGGCTTTATAGTCACTGAGGTGTTTGTTTAAGTTTTGTAGGCTCTAACCTGGAAGTGTAATGAACTATATTTGTAGTTCATTCCCAGAAAATATAATAAGTAAAATGTCATAATAAAATAGCTTCATAACCACCTTTGAACCAATCTTTGAAATATTTTTCCTTACACCTTTGTGGATCCCAATTTTTGATTTGGATATACTGCAATAAGAAAGTTATTTGGTGTCAGTTCCAGACGGAACAGTAATTTGTTCAATTTTCAGCTCATTGTCATTGTAGAGAATTATCATCTCCCTTTCTCCTATGACGCTACAGCCCAAGTCGGGCCCTGGCCTCCCCCAGCATCCTTGGCTGCTCTCCTTTCAGTTATCCACCCTCAATATCTCTTTAACATTGGTTTTTGCTTCGTCTATCCACCTCCATCCATTCTTACAAGTTATCCTTCCCGGCGCAATCTTTATATTTTTGCATAATTTGCTATAGAGGGTTGTTTGTAATATTGATATAACTCGTGGTTGAACCTTATCCTCCACATACCATTGTCGCAGATGGGTCCCAATAGGGAAATCCTTTGTTCTAGGAGTTCTCTATGAAATTCTTCTTGCAACTACTTTTCTATTTCTGGATTTTTTAGGTTGACCAGGTTTAATTTTTCGATCTTTGGGTCTTTGTTCGTTTCCTGTGTGTTTATACGGCATCTACATTTTATTTATAATAGAAAGTGATCCAAACAGAATACTGTTCCTCTCCTAGCTCTCTCATTTATTACGTTTGTTCTTATAGTTTGAAGAGAATTATCCACCTTCTTGATTTTTTATAGTTTTTTCTCCATTTATCAATGTTTGCCCTTGTCTTGGAGGGCCAAAACTATTTCTATATGGGCCATTATTATTAGCAGAAAAATTTAATTCAGCCCACGATCTTACCAGCCATTTTCAACCCCTCCTCCTTTTAAGGAGGAAATTAATGCCATAAGACGACCAAAGAGGACATAAAGATTAGAGTTGCAATCATATTTCATAGTTGACAAAATTTTACTAATTATATAAGACAAGTTTCAATTTTAAATCAATTATGATGGCATATTATTTTAACTACAAATATTTTTACGGATCAAACGCCAGATTTGAAACATCTCTTAACTTATACACTACAATGTAATAAATTTTTATTTATATTTTAATTTCAGATTAAAAATATTAGAGACAATGTCGAATACTATATAGACTTTAACACGGAGCCAGATTTCGAAGACAATGAATTTATCTATGATGACATTATTGGTATGGATGAAGTTGAATTATCCGGCGTAGCGTTACCTTCTTCTGCGACGACGGATAGTAATGAAACTGGTGGTACACCTACCTCAATTATATCAGGTTAGTATAATATTCTTACCCACAAATTCATGCATTGAATAATTTTGATTAAGAGAGGTTTATTATAAGGAACTAAAGTACTCCAAAAGATATTTGGCAAATTAAGGTGATGTAATATGTTTAAGAGCGTCATAATGACCTTGCAAGGTGTATATTAATTTCTTGGGGTTACAAACCTGTATAGTCATATATAAGCAAATTACATAGTTGTGGTATTTTCCCAATATTTAATAAAATCTGAGATACAAAAAAAACTTTCAGAACAAAACTATGATGTTAATGTCGACTTGTGTATTATCATTTCAGGTTCGTCGCCCCCGCCCTCATCATCACCGCCACTCCAACCGCCCACGTCTTCAGTGCCGTTAACGATGACGTCACTGGCGACGGCGGCTGCCGCTGCGGCGGCCAGTAACGCCCTGCATAATTACAACAACCATTCCGGAGAAAACTCGAATGACGACAGTAAAAAGGTTGTAGGCAAAGAACAGAAGGTGTGTGTAAGTATTTGTTTTTATATTTTGAATTTCGTATACATAATCGTGTGAACAACTCAGTCAATCCAATTCAAATTTTAAATTATAAAAGGGCTTCCCAAACTTACTCGTACGCCCCCTCAACCCAACCCTCAATAATACTTACCAATTTTAGTACCATCCTAGTAACAAGTTATAGTTATAACAAAAACATTATTTGAATATTTATATTTTTTATTAGAAATTAAGAATGAAATCAAAACAGGCATAAAAATGAAGAGGGATATTTATGTAACTGGCTGGTTAATGTGAGGGATATGCTTGCTTTCTTGAGCACAGCTTATGAAACCGGGGCTAAAGTTTGGAAATTGCCACTCTTAATTCTGTTTCTAATTTTATGTTTGACCTGTACTTGTTTTTAATTACTGTAACTGCAGAAAAGTCCGTTTCGCACAAGTACGAAGTCGCAAATGGTAATAAAACCTTCAACTTGCCATCAGCAGCAGTGCTGATGGCAAGATATCCATGAGAAAGTGAGCTCCAAAATTCAAATAGTTTGTCCTTGTCGTATTGAAGCTTTAGGCTGGAATCACAGGACAATTCTTTCAGTTGTTCTTCTTCCTATGTTGAAAGTGTCGATAGCGTGGATGTCAGGAAAGGGTTTCTGACCCAGTCATATTGCTCCATATCTCCGGGAAAATAGTTGTTCGCTCAATGATAACATGTGTTGTGTAAACATATTTTTTAAAGAGGTGTCAAGGATTTCTATCGATTGTTCTTGTAAAATATCTTGTAAAGCAGGGAAAGTCATTTTCTTGATCTTATAATTTTCTCTTCCATAAGAGCAACTTCTTCTGAAAGCCAGTAATTTTATCTGCCAATTGCAAGATATGAGTATTGTTTCCCTGCAAAGACTTATTAAGATCATTTAATTTGTTAAATATGTCACAGAGGTATGCCAATCTTATTATAAACTCTTAATTAATAAAGTTTTGGTCATCATCATGTGATTCTGTATGTAGATAAGTGTAAAATTCATGTCTTAATTATACACGTGCGAGTATGTTGCCTTTGGACAACCAACGAAAGTAGCAATAATAAATTAAAAAGGTGTGCTCAGACCCCATGTCTTCACAAAGTTTATGGAAAATTCTTGATTTCACAGGTTGTGTTTTAATGTAATTCACCACTTTAATAATGCTATCCATTACAACACTTGATTCATGTGAAACGTTCTATGCTCTAAGACCTCTCCATGTATGACACAATGTGTCCATTTTACATTTGGAGCCTTGGTTTTAATGAGAGCTTATCCTCCATTCTGTCCAGACATCGCTCGGGCACCATCCGTACACACACCTACACAGTTAACCCAGTTAATATTATTTTCAGTCATAAGTTTAAAATCTATTTATAATATGTTTCTTTCTTGTATGTACCGTATATAACATATCAATTGAGCATTATCATTACTATCAGTCTCCTCGTCCAGTTGAATGGCAAATAAACCTGAAACTTTCCCCACAATTTGCTCATAGATATCTTCTGTCATGTCGCAAATACGGCAACTAACCATATTGTTTGAAAGAGTTACATTTTTAATTTCTTTAGCTGCCGATTCTCCGATCGTATGTGGTTTTTTACATTTGGCAACACGGTAAGCTACCATGTAAGGGGCGAGCAATGCTTTGGTAGGAATTGATGCTCTTGAAACCAAAGCCGTGGTCTGATATCTTAACTCTCGCAATTTTCTTACAAAAAGTCTCTTGGCTTACCTTGTAAATGACTGTGAGTTGATTCTAAATGTCGTTTTAGTTTATTAGGAAGCCGCCAACACTTTGTGGCAAACAACACATTGTGGAAGTTTCTACATTCCTTTTAATAACGCAGGTAAATCCAAAATTAAAATATTGCTCGTCATATTTCCTATTTTTCTTCTTTTTACTTAAATTAACATTACAGCTCCCGCCTGATTCTTCACGTCGTTTTCTATTCTTTTGAAAGTATCCATTGTTGATAGCAAAAAACTCCGCGTGCGTAATAAAACAAAACAAAAGCTTGACTTAATGACATAACACGCGCGACATAAGGAAAGGATTTATAATATGTTTCTTTCTTGTATGTACCGTATATAACATATCAATTGAGCATTATCATTACTATCAGTCTCCTCGTCCAGTTGAATGGCAAATAAACCTGAAACTTTCCCCACAATTTGCTCATAGATATCTTCTGTCATGTCGCAAATACGGCAACTAACCATATTGTTTGAAAGAGTTACATTTTTAATTTCTTTAGCTGCCGATTCTCCGATCGTATGTGGTTTTTTACATTTGGCAACACGGTAAGCTACCATGTAAGGGGCGAGCAATGCTTTGGTAGGAATTGATGCTCTTGAAACCAAAGCCGTGGTCTGATATCTTAACTCTCGCAATTTTCTTACAAAAAGTCTCTTGGCTTACCTTGTAAATGACTGTGAGTTGATTCTAAATGTCGTTTTAGTTTATTAGGAAGCCGCCAACACTTTGTGGCAAACAACACATTGTGGAAGTTTCTACATTCCTTTTAATAACGCAGGTAAATCCAAAATCCAAATATTGCTCGTCATATTTCCTATTTTTCTTCTTTTTACTTAAATTAACATTACAGCTCCCGCCTGATTCTTCACGTCGTTTTCTATTCTTTTGAAAGTATCCATTGTTGATAGCAAAAAACTCCGCGTGCGTAATAAAACAAAACAAAAGCTTGACTTAATGACATAACACGCGCGACATAAGGAAAGCGAAGTAGGGGAGCGACGGGACCGGCGAAACAGAATGCGCCGGGCGCTCACTCGATTCCGGTGTTGCCAATGTCCGGATAATTATCCGATTTTCCGATAATTTCGTGGACCATCGGATAATTTTCGGATTGAACAATTTTTTGAATAATTTCGGATAATTCGCGGGTCTATGGACTTGATGTTATATTTTTTATTTGATTTATTTATTAATACATACATTTTATACTCATTTAAAATAAAATAAATATATTTTCTGTATTAAAAGTCCACGCTGACACGCGACGCCCCTTGAACAACGCAGCGTCCCCACATGGCGTCGCGATGCACAGTTTGGGAATCTCTGACTTATAGTATTGTGCAAATTCGTGTGAAAATAAGTGACAGTTTAATTATGTTAATAGAAGTATGAACTTTTAAATATTTGATAACATTCTTACATATTCACGGACACCTCCAAAACCGCAGGCGGCGTTGCTTCTGCGTATCAAATGCAATAATTTAAAAATATTTATCAATTAATGTTTTATTGTTGATATTCCACTAAGAAAGCAATTACAGATATCTCACAAAAACTTTCAAATATACCTGATATTACTTGTTTCACTTCTTATTGCATTTTTTATTTAGTGAATATGAATTGTTTGCTTATTTATTATATTCTGTTCTATAAAAATCTTATAGAATTCTTTAAACAAAATCTGTAACTGAGTTCGTATGATTTTATTTTGAAAGTATTTGAATAGCGAATAAGGCGGAGTTCACATGAGTTTCTGCTATTTCACTCACTCACAGAACGGTCGCTGTTGTTTATTCGTGCATCTCAGACACAAGGGCAAATTTTCCAAGTTGATTATTATTTGTTATATTTTTGCTGTATCCCCTATTAATTCATTTATAGTGTGTATCATATTTGCAGCCTATCAAACCAATGCCAGTTCGAGCAGTAACCAATAGCCAGTCCACTACGAACACCCCCCTTAATTCCCTACTAAATTACAGTTCGGTGGGTGGAATAGGGGCGGTGACGTCGTCGTTACCGCCCGCACCCGCTACCAATCCTATAGGAGTGACGTTAGCGCCTTCGGTGGGCAAAACGACGGTATCCTTGGCGAACAGCATCGGCGGAATTGTAACGCCCGTAGCTGTTGGCAACAAGATCCAACCAGGAAGAGAAGCTTCGCCCGTTTCGCTTGTACAGTCCCTAACGACGTCATCGATGGGCGGTAACTTCGCTGCGGTGGCGGCAGCTAGTGCGGCGAAGACGACGAGTAAGTATCTAAATCCTCAATAAATAATATCCTTCCCCTCCTTTTTAGTACATGGATTAGGCTTTACTATTAGGCTCTTTGCATCTTCACAGAGTATTATGACCATCTACCTTGTGTTCTTCCTATATCCCTCTGTATTTGGAAATGTAATTACGTGTTTTTTAGTGGACTTTTCTGTTCCCTAAACATATTATCTACATTTTTATATATAATCAGCTATTTTGTCATTTGTAACGGATAAGTATATTTAGCTATTACCTTTACCTATGCCTTTAACGCTTCATAGAAACCTCATACTTTCTGCCTGTATTCTACTGTCGAGTTATGTATCATTTATCCAACATTCACTACTGTAAATGAGTAAAGGAACAGCCATAGTTTGAGAGAACTATATTTTCTTGTCTTAACCGGTGTCAGATCTCAATTACTTAAAATGCAATACAGCCAATTTTGGCGGCATTGTTTAAGTAAATCGTGGCGATGACAGTGGCTGAATGTCTGAATAACAGATATAGCAGTAACTAAAATCTCACAGATACGCCACTGAGAGCGTGCCAACCTTGCAATTGGTTCTCTGGTCGTAGGAGTCCAGTGAAGGCGAAAATACACCGTTTCGCGTACCTCATCGAACCTCACTAAGTTTTGTCGATAATTATATTCGATCGTATGTATTTGCTTTTAAATGTCATAACTATTGCCTTAGTTAAGAAGATTTTTATATTGTATATCTTACACATTTGGTTATTTATTTATCGTATAGCACTTGACACATTTACATTTAAATTTACATATATTTTGTATAAAACATAATACATATATTCCGCGGTTGAGAAGACAAGACCCAGGGCAGATGATCGTAAGGTGGAAGTCGATGCTCCCCATTTTGACAGATGTTCCTTGAAAGATAGGGTTCTGTCGAGAGTCACCCCAAGGTACTTTGGTGTTTTATTGTAGTAGGCGAGTGTGGTGTTTTCGAATTTGATGTTGAGTGCTCTTCCTGCAAGCTTGTTATTTAGGTGGAAACTGGAAACTTTTGTTATTTAGGTAGAAACTGGAAACCTCTGTTTTGTTAGTGATTGGTTGGAGCCCCATTTTATGGAAATACGTTCCCATTGTGTGTAAGTCCGCCAGAGAGAGTTGGAAACGGTTGAGCGAGGGAAGGCAATGTATACTGTAGAATCCCTGAATATTCCGAACTGAAGTAATATGTGGAGTGGTCTTTCGATGTGTGAAATCCTTGTTTAGGCACCTAGCATTAGCCTCTTTATGAGACATCTTCGTTTGTCGACTGACCGAAAAACGAAACGGTGACTGCCGGTCTTATTCTTAGTTTAGCTCAGGGATGTTGGGCTGAGGTGATTCTTCTGGGACAGCTATGTGATCAATTCTGGAAAAAATCAGAATTATTTTATATACGATTGGCAAACGCTTGCAGGGTAGCTGTGGCTGTCACTTTACTTAGGAAATTTATCGTTGGAAAATGTGATTGGGAAACTACAGAAACCGAACTATGCCCTTTATTCAGTGAATAGTGACTTTTAAGAACGACTCACAGGATCCTCACACAAGAACTCAAAACGTCGCCAACTCTTTGCCGTCCTGTAAGGTGCGAGGTGAGGTGATTTTGAGTCTATTTTGAGTTTACAAAACGGATTTGCTACTTAGTGATTACAAGCGACCTGTAATGGGCTTTATGTGAGCGAAGTTTTGGATGAGGGCGGAAGGGTTCACTTTTCTGCAGAATTTTTCTCCGTGGTTGGAACTCTGTACTATGAATTTCTCTTATAAGACGAAAACAAATGTTTCGGTTGAGAAATATGAGAAAATGTATAGGTAGTGCAGTAATTGATAGCGGACTAAGAATTTTCTCGCTTTTTGCACCCTTAAAATTGTTATATATGCGTTGATTATCATTCAACATTTTCACATTAAAAAAATCATTTATGACACCATGAATATTATTTTTATTACTAAAATTGCTCTGTAATAATCCTTTGTTTAAATATTCGCCCAGACATATTTATTAAAATTTAAAAGACCATAAGAAAAATTACGTCAACTTGTTAAGAGGCAATAAGAACATTTAATATTACCCTCGTAAACCAAACCACTTAATATCACCAAATTTTACTAAACTCACTTTAAAAGTAAATTAATACAAAAACTTATCTAATGTCTTGTTTTTTATTGGTTAAATTATATTGTCAGTTGTTTTATTAGTGTTAGGTCAGTACCACTATTTATAATATTCTTTAAAAATAATTAGTAACTAGGCATATAATCAGAAACTTGTTTCTTTTCTGGACTAACAGAATTATCTAGAAATGTCACCGCTATCTTTAACACCTATTTAAAATGGCAAAAACGCTAATCAACGCTGTTCATATCGAAAGACCTGATGATATGGCATAATTGAGGATTTTATTGATCGTTGTGACAAAAACATTTCGTTGAACTGACATTAAGAAACAAAAAAAAATACAAAATAGCATCACAAATAACAAAAAGTCGTAAGAAATAGAGTGAAACCAAAAAATTAATTGTACATTTCACCATGTGTGCCTTTATATGCCCAGTTATGTCGATAGTCCATTTATAAATAGTTTTGACGACTGTTTGATCGCAATGGGGCGCAACACCGAAGTGGAAGTTGTATAGTGTGAATTGTGTAGTGCAAAAGTTATCTTTATGTTTTTTTCGTTGATGTTTGTGTACATGTGCAATCTTATCGCAGTATTTGCAGCCATAGAGTTTGTGTCCATGAAGATGGAAATATTTGAGGGCGATGTGGAAATCTTTCCTACTATAACGCAAGGTAATCTTTACAAAGCGATATCTTTACGTTGTACAATTTGTTGTCTTAGCAAAATAAAACTGTACTACAAAAAACATTTTCGTACCAATTTATTGTTTACGGTATTTTTATAATTGCTGTATGTGCACTGTATATATATTGAATGTGTTCCGTGAACATGGTTTCTGTGGTATATGTCCTCATTATCCAATATTTGCTATAATTGTCTAATATTACGAGGGATATTACAAAAATAATGCAAAATTGCCAATACTACTTGCAATATAATCCAAATTTAACACTTGAAGAGTCGGTCCTCCTCATTCCTTGAGCACTTGTCAGAGTGTGGTGAGACTCTAAATAATATTAGTTTGCTATCTCCATTGGCTGAATCCTGTGCCATATGAGATCTTTGTCTTTGGTCTTCTACTTTCCTTCTACTACCAATAGTTCCATAGTACCCGTTCTTCTGGCTATGTGGCCGAAGAAATTTAAGTATGCTCGGTTTATTTTAGTTTAGTAGCCTGTCTTATATGAAGTTCTTTCAAAATTGACAGTTTGGTTCTGTGTTTTGTCCAAGACACTCAGACACTCGTAGAATTCTTCTGTAGACCCACATTTCGAAGGCTTGGATCTTATTTCTATCGATTTTTTCAAGTCCATGTTTCATCTGCGTATATAGCAATGGAAAAAATAAGAGCATTGACCAACCTGAGCGTATTCCTTGTTTTTGTTCAGTCTTTCCATAGTTTAAATAATTTAGCTGTTGCGGGTCGGGCAATTGAAAAAACTACAGAAATCCATCGGGATTTAAGTGAGGTTTGAGGTGAGAAAATCTTAAAACGTACTTATGGACAAAAAACGTCTGGACATCAGAATAATCTTAATGCAAATATTCACTGTTGAAGATAAAGCATGTTTTTGGAATCGTCGAAATAGATGAAAGCAATCAAAAATTGGACAAATGATTTTTCTGGATTTGTTTACTAACTCCGATCACTTAGGGATCATTTTAACAGACAGAGTTCCTTGTGGACCAAGCGGGACAGTTAAGTATTATCACCCATTTTTGTAGATATTGAACTAGATAATATACAAAAAATGGCCTTGCTTTACTCACTCTGGAAAGTCTTGCCTCACCTGCCTGGTCATGAACCCACTAAACTTCTGCTTCTTCCGTAAGTTAACGGAGTCTATACGTAGGCCACATTTTTATCTTTAAAAAGAGCTCTCCGATGTCGTCACCCGGCGCTTTCGGCAGCCGAATAAAAATGATGAGATCACTGACTAGCAAACCTTCCAAAACGTTGGGAATTTGGGATTGAGAAGCAGGTGGATTTTCAGGTTTAATAATATAGGCCTGCGCGATTGACATGATTTTCTTTTTTCCTATATTTTGTTTTACATTCTGTTTTTTATGTACTTTCCTTATACCTTTAAGTTCGTGTTTTTCAAATATTTTGTTCTATACATACACTTCCCTTTTTCATAACATTTTCAGTTTCATTTCAGTTCAGCCATTCTAACAACGCAGCTTAAGAAGTTTTTTTTTAAACTGAGCACAGATCGAACGCGATGTTTCTGCCCTTATACGCTTCTGCGTTTTACAGAAATTGTTCCAAATCAGTTTTTAACTATATAATACATGCGTTCGTATAAAATAGTGTATGCTTAGATATCGTGTTAGCCTAATACGACGCTCTGATAAAATAATGTCATAAACTGCATCGATATTTACGAAGCTAAATGCAAAAACTGTTCTTCCCGATCAGTCTTTATCTTCAAAAGAGAATTTACCTCTTTTGAAGCTTGCAATTCAAATTTTCGTCGTATCAAAGTTCAGAGGGTCGTATCATTATTCAGAGTATAAGGACATCAATCGTATTAAGCATATAGATCTGCTTACTTCTTAACTTCTTCAAATACATGTGCTTGATGACTCTATTCTTCCATTTTTTATGACTTTTTGACGCGAAACCTAACACTGATACTAAAAAATATCATGGATTCCCAAATACTAATTTACTCCAGTCGTCAGAGAAGAAAATACCACTGAACCTCTAAAAATCACACGAACAAGCTGAATTTTGCTGAGAATGTCAATTTTGTGACTCAAAGTCTGTCAAAAGGTTTGCCACTTCAACTCCCAGGCTTCCCCCTAAAATCTTATGACTGTGACCTTATCTAGAGATAAATCAATAAAATTTATCACTTCCATTGACCGGTCACTATGGAATTTCCATTGTTAGACCCTAATCTTCAAAACATATAACTTCAAATTTCAATTTTGAGTTTTGACAACAAATATGAGGCATTTGAAAAATAAATAAAAAATACAGAATTTAATAATTCACATTGCAAACGATCTACAACGTTTAAAATTGCTTCTTTTCGATTGCACAAGTGTGATTTTGAAACTACACAATTTCAGCTACAAATTCCACCCAATGCCGTCTTCGTGAAAGCATTTTCCGGGACGTGTGATTGTTTGTAATGTGAAACGTTAAACTCAGCGTTTTTAGGCGTATATATAAGCTTAGGCTCCAACAATGGAAATTCCATAGTGACCGGTCAATGGAAGTGATAAATTTTATTGATCTCATCAGAACCGCAAAAAATGACTTTATAAAATGACAACTTTATAAAAAGTGACAATTTGCAGGAAAATGTAAAAGCTACAATCTTCACCATTTAAACGAATTTTGATTTTCGTCGATAGAACACTTAAGTCAGAAGATATCGAATTTTTACCTTCGAGTTGATACACATTTTATGTAAAAAATTTATTTCACGCGCATAACCCATTTAAAATCGCCGGTCGCTTCAAACTTTGTTTCTGCGCGAACGGTTCATTCTACACAAAAAGTGCTAATAAACATTTATGTTCAAAATTATCTCAGCTACATTTCGTGAAACATTTATTTCTACGGCGTACAGATTCTTGATAAATCTATTTTTTCCGTTTCCTCTTTATGAGGGGGATTTACGGAGAAGCCAGGGGTAAGAATGGTAAACATTTTTGCATCTTTTTTGGGCTCCTACAATTGAAATTCTTGACAAAATTGAGGTTGTTCGTATCGATTTTAAAGATCAAATCTTTGACGACTGGGCTAATTATATTCCCGCGATAACGTGGAAGGTTACAAAAAAATTTAACGTTGAATTTATCACGCAATTCTTCTTTACTTTACTATACTTTACTACTACTTTACTATACTGCCAACTGTATACGCTTTTTCCAATGGCTAGACACATATGTTTAATAATTAAAAATTAAATAAACTTCTCAAGATATTTTAATTCAGGACATTTATAATCTATTTCTAATGAGTGTAGAGTAATAAAATCTCATGAAGTATTCAAAAGCGCTACAGGGTAATCCGTCAATAATCCGTCAATAAATTCCGTCCGCATTGCAAAATTCTGTCGTTTCATAAAGAGCAGGTAGGTATCACCCTGTTTTAAGGGATTAGTCCATTGTTATCGACAGATAAACACTGAGCCAGAGGCGCGCTAGTGGGTTAATTGACAAAAGAATATGCATTCTTAAAAATCATATTAAAGGAAATAAAAATGTAATACAGCAGAACAGTGTTATTAAAAAAATATAAAATGTAACAATAAAATATATACGAACCGAAATCGGGAAATACTCACAAACACACACGAATGAACTTTACATATTGAAACACTTGTGGGGAGTTTAAATCAATTTATTCACAAAAACTACAAAAACTTTACTGGATACGTTATTACAATTCTACATCACTATAGTCTTCATCCGAAGAACTGTCATCATCCCCTGGTGTTATAATTATAGGGTCAACCACCTGATCGACCAAGTTGTCCAGTTCCCACATTTTATCTTCCTCTTTTAAAACATGCTGGATTGCTTTTTGCCAGTTTTCTGATGTGATTTCCATAATGGCTTGATCAAACAATACCTTGACATCTTTCATTTTAAATGTGGTATTGTGCCTTGCAACATATCCTTTAACTTGTGCCCATATAAGTTCTATGGGATTTAATTCGCAATGATATGGCGGTAGGCGTAGCACAGTTACTTTATACTTTTCTGCTACATCTTCTACGGCATATTTTATGAAGCGAGATTTATGTTGTTTTACTACGGCTAGTAGTTCCTTCTTTATTGAATTCGTCTCAAACTGAATACCTTTATTTGACAGCCAGTTAATAATTTCTTGCTTTCTCCAAGCT
Organism: Diabrotica undecimpunctata; assembly: GCF_040954645.1. Taxonomy (NCBI): domain Eukaryota; kingdom Metazoa; phylum Arthropoda; class Insecta; order Coleoptera; family Chrysomelidae; genus Diabrotica; species Diabrotica undecimpunctata. The sequence goes on along the minus strand of NC_092804.1, from coordinate 16,639,924 downwards.
GAAGTTGGTACCTTCTCTATGCGCCTTGAATGGTAGCTTGCATTATCCATAACCACGACCGAATCAGCTGGAAGAAATTTTAACATTTCCCCGAAGTAGTCTTCGAAGACATCCGAATTCATGTCCTCATGATAATCTCCAGTCCGACACGACTCAAAGCTTAACAAACCTTCTTTTAAAAATCCTTCTTCGCTTCCAATGTGAGCAATTATAAGCCTCTTCCCTTTTCCCGAAGGCACTTTAATACCCGTCGAAAGGCCTTCTATGAAAGCTTGGCGAGCACTTGTTACATTTTTATCTTGCCACATTTTTTGGACTATATAACCTTCGTTTATCCACGTCTCATCAAGATAAAAAATTTTCTTGTGCTCTCTGCGGTACTGTTTTATAGTTCTCAAATATTTTCGTCTCCAGCAAATGATTTCATCACTTTCCAGTAATAGTGCCTTTCGATTGTGCTTTTCCCAGGAAAAATTCATACTTTTTAAAGTTTTCCATAAAAGTTTTCTGGATATCAAAGGAATATCGTTATCTTGGCTTATCTCCATTAGTATTTTGTCAAGGGTGGGTATTTCCTTTTTAAAATAAAACGAATGAACTTTTCTTCGAATGTCACGTTTGGTGTCTTCACCTAAGATTTTTATTGGTCTTCCTGATTTTCTCTTGCATGGACTTAACTGGCCTGATATCTTTCTTTCTCGCAATAATTTAAAAATCGTGGACTGTCCAATTCCAGTCATTCGGGCACATCGCTCAACACTTTCTTGCACAGACAAACTAGGGTGATCGTGTTTTATGCAATCATATACATTTAAAATTATAACTTTTTCACTAACAGATAGCGGAGAATTTTTTACACCTCTTTTCTTTGGAGTAAATGTCGCCATTTTATAACTTTTTCACTATTTCTATATCACAATATTACTGTACGTTTAATTGGTGTAGTAACAATTACTAACTCGAATGTCGAATGATTATAATAAAATAAAAGAGGGATTATAATGAAAGTGTAAGTAAAACCTCATTACGCGTTATTAGTCTTCATGTTGATTTATTTTAGTTCTTAGTAATATTAGGAGGTGCGTCATACCCTTATCAGTTTCTTCTAATGCTTTTATTCGTTCAGTAAGGAAGTGAATTTGTTTTTATAAATAAAAATGTAATTAGCTTTAATGACCATATAATGGAATACGAGTTTGAAGAATAAGTTAATCGAAAAATTAAATAAAATTGGTTATCACAAAATATCCAAAATATGATATTTTGAGGTACATCAATTTTTGACGACGAAGTTGACATCCGTCCATTTGCCTACGCCCATGACGACACCGAAATTCAGGCAAATTTTATGACACTTCATGATTTATTACTCTACACTCATTTGAAACCAATTATAACTGTTTAAAACAACAAGCAAAATGTTAATACTGCTTAGACTTATCCAGCGTTACTGGTCGCTCGCACGACGAGTGACTTCTTTGAGTTTCAGCGTCCTGCGTAATCTTTTTAGTCTTTCCATTATCAATCGACTTCCTATCATTGAAAATACCAGGCCACCATTAGATTTTCTAATTTTCTCAAATAATACCTAATATGGAAGGCACGGATAGAGTTGCTAATTATCACATTTACTGCAAGCGTGACAAAATTAACATTTTTCGTTTAAATAAAACATTAATTGTTTATTGTAGTACATAATAATAAAATATTTTATTGTTTGTTAAGCAGCAAGCGGAGAGAGCAATCCAGCATCTGTGATAACCATTGTTAGTCAAGTTCAAACTCAAAACACATCCAATGCCATTAATACAACGGTCCATACAAATCCCATTGCGTCATTAGTAAGTATTAATTCTTTTTATTTGAATATGATTATTATTGAACTGTACTTGTTGTCGAAAGGTTGTTTTGGTAGTTGGTTGGACATATCCAGATTGGTAGTTACAATATCTGGATCGATGACCCTACTCAGGGTATCCTAGATTTTAGAATATTAACAAATAAATACTTAAAATGGTTATGAAGCTATTACTATTAGAGTTACTATTTTTATTGGGAATAAGCCACAATTTAAGTATAAAATAAGTTTATTTTTGACGTTTCGATTTCTACTTCGGAAATCGTTCACAAAATAACAAATTTTGTTTTTTGTTACTTGGTGAAAAATTCATAATAATTTAATTTTATCTGACTCATTTATATTGACAATTCAGGCATATATTATACATTTTAAAGCAGACGCCTTTAAAATGATATTGCCAATATTGCTGAGTTGCGTTCTTGGGACGACTTTATTGTAAGATATGTGTTAGAATTCAAATATCTATAATAACTTGTTTGCCCTTCTTCCTAGTTTTTCCTTGTTTAGGCTAGATAGTACCTTCTCTGGCCATGAGTTTTTTGTTCTAAACCGTTTTCATTCACTTAACTCGACCAAGAAACTAACCAAATGCCGATAATGAATGACCAGGAACTTTCTTACAGGGTTTTAAGGATTTTTGTGTATCCACTTCATGTCATTTAATATATCCCACACATACAATGTCTAACAGTTGTTTCCACCATTTCGGATTTCCTAGACCATTTTATAGAGCTATTTGCTCAATTGACTGTCATCATTCCTGTAATCATTTTCAGCAATGGGAATGACAGAACAATTAACAGCATTATTTAACAAAATTATAAAATACCGCAAGAATGGAGAACGAGCGAACTAATTCTACTATGTATTCAAAAAAGGAGATAAAAAACAGCCACAAAACTACAGAGATATAAACTTTTTAAATACTACGCTAAAACTCACAACTAAAATTTTATAAGTGCTAAGAAATCAGAGGATAAGTTTAGCAGATGAACAACAGGTTATGCAATATTCGTTATAAAGCTAATTACTGAGAAATCACTAGAGTATAATAGACCAGCATTTCTGTGTCTGATTGACCTAAAGAAAGGGTTTGACAGAGTAAGACTCAAAGATGCAATCCATCTTCTGTATAATAGAGAATCTCCCCTAAATATTATAAAAACTATTGAAAACATCTACCAAAACAAGTCAAAATAGTTGGACAACTTACAGAACCTATAGAAATAGGCAGCGGAATAAGACAAGGGGATTCATTGAGCCCCATGCTCTTCAATTTAATCATGGATGCAATCATCAGTAGCATTAACAAACGAAGAGGATACAGAATGGGAAACAAACAAAAAATAAAATACTCTGTTACGCAGACGACGCAATATTGATAGCCCAAGATGAAGATAGTCTGCAAAGACTGGTCCACAGATTTAACATAAGAACAAAAGAATTTAATATGACAATCTCATCTCAGAAAAATAAAACAATAGTAGTCAGCAAAGAACCAACCAGATGTAAAATTGAAATTGATGGCATCAGTATTGAACAAGTAATGGAAATAAAATACCTTGGAATTTCACTGTCTAGCTATGGAGACCTGGACAAAGAACAGAGAGATCAAGTACAAAAAGCAAATAGATTGGCAGGATGCCTTAATAACACTATACGGCGAAACAGACACATTAACACTGAGATGAAATCAAGAATTTATAAAGCCGGCGTAAGACCAATAATGACATATGCCTCAGAAACAAGACCTGACACAGCCACAATGCAAAGGCTACTGGAAACGACAGAGATGAGAGTAATGAGAAGAATTAGAGGAAATACGCTGAGAGATCGAAAGAGAAGTAAAGACATTGAATAACCACATAAGCAGAATGAAGGAGACCCGTGTAGTCAAAATAGCAAGAGATAAGTCACCAATCGGCAGAAGAAGTATCGGACGACAGCGCAAAAGATTGAGTGACAACCTTCCATAGAGGTATTAATCCGCCAATGAACAAGCAGAATTGCTGAATTGCTTATAAAGAGGAAGAAGAAGAGATAAAGATCCATTAAACTAGACGAAAGCATCCTGTTAATGTTGATAATTATTTTCGTCACGTGGATTTGCTGGATAGAATTCTCCATTTGTTATTATAACTTACTTTCAACCACTTTTATCCTTCACTCTTACGGCATCTATTGTGGTGCTGCAGAATGCTTTTAGACCATCAAATTTATCTCTAGAACTTGTTTTTCCAATGGCTTCGCTACTTTATACTTTTCAACTCCTTCATGCCTCAGTATATATTATCCTTACTGACAAGGATGAATTCGCAAGAAATTTCTGAAGAAAAAAGGTTACTGTCTTATAAATGGCTAGCCTTGTGATGGATTATATAGATGTTATTTTCCAACTTTTAAATAACTATTAGGGAAGTTGTTATTGTATTGTTACTAAAATCTTAAAGGTGGTTTCATTAATATGAATTTTAATTTTTTCAGGGATTACAAAATTCAACAAATCCCCCTCCAAAATTATATAATGAACAACATGTACAAAATAATTGCATAAGTCCAGAACCAAATAATGGCAGTGAAATGTCAACTTCTGACGTTGATGCATCACAGCAAGTCCCGAATGGTACGACGACGGAGAAGGTAAGACGTTTATCTTTTATCGACATTTTGAAGTGAATACCTACTTCTTATTGGTCGGTATGATGTTTTGCACGGTCGCGAAATCCTATTTAGCGTGACGCGAAAAATCGAGACGGTTGTAGTAACCTTGCGATATACACTTATTATAATTTTAAAATATATTTTTTTATAACAACTCGAGAAGGACTGGATCGATTTGGCCAATTTTCATTTTAAAATATTTATATGAAATAAAATAAAATTATGAAAAATTAGAAAAATTCTAAAAAAAATGTATTAAAAATTATAAAAACTAAATACAATTAAATAGAATTATAAAAAATTATATAAAATTTAAAAAAAATTAAAAAAAATTGTAAAAAATTATAAAAAATTATGAAAAATTCTAAAAAACCTATTAAAAATTATACAAAATTATAAAAATTAAATACAATTAAATAAAATTATAAAAAATTTAAAAAAAAAATTATGAAAAATTCTAAAAAACCTATTAAAAATTATACAAAATTATAAAAATTAAATACAATTAAATAAAATTATAAAAAATTTAAAAAAAAAATTATGAAAAATTGTAAAAATTTATGAAAAATTCTAAAAAATCTATAAAAAATTATAAAAATTAAGTAAGGGTAAGTAAAATTAAATAAAACCAAGTAAAAACTAAAATAAAAATTAAATAAAATTAATTAGCTTTCATTTTCCTAATTTTTGATATTTTTATACCAGAATTTCAGATAATACTCTTGAAATGTACTACATGTACTAATTTGATAATAAAATTTATATAAAAGAGTTAAAAAAAAAAATCTTAAAAAATATGTTTCAAAATATTGAAAATAAACCGTACTCCCACCTTAAGAAAACATGGAAAGAGGGGACAATTAAAGCTATGGCTGCTAGAGATGTGAAAAAAGGCCATTGGATCAATAAAAACCAATTAAAGGTTCTGCATGGGACAAGGACAATTTAAACAGAAATAAAGTTATAAAAAATTGAATAAAATTATTAAAATTATATATCTATCTATCTATCTATATCATGTGTTGAATATAGGCCTCTCCCATTTGTCTCTGTCTTCTGTTTGTCTTTTCCATATTGAACCTGCGCTTTGCTCAATGTCATCTTTCCATCTCATTTGCCATCGACCTCTTGACCTTTTTGCAGTATATGGTCTCCAGCGGCCAATTTCTTTATTCCTTCTTCCATCCTGATATCATTATTAAAATTATATATAAATTTAAATATAATTAAATAAAAAAACAAACTTAAATAAAAAAAAATTAAATAAATTTAATTAAAATTAAATAAAATCAATTAACATAAACAGAAGTTTATTTTAAAAATTTTATAGTCGTTTATAAATAACTATTTTCCATAGAAATGGAAAGTTTTTAATGAAAATTAATTGATATACCCTCCCATTATTCATGATTATTTGTAGAATATAATGATAATCAAAATAAAATAATTATAAACATTCGTCTTCTTGTAGAGCCTATAATTGCAGCAACCCATATCTTTCGCTGTTCCTCATGATGTGACCGAGGTATTCGATTTTGACTGTTTTTATTGTGGTTAACTCTTTTCTTTTTTGCATTCTTAATAAAACATCTTGGTTAGTAACGTGGTTGGTATAGAATATCTTCAGGATTCGACGATAAAGCCACATTTCGAAAGCCTCAATTTTCTTGCAGATAGCATCTGTGGGAGTCCATGACTCAACTCCGTACAACAGTATAGGAAAGATATAACATCGTAGTAACCCGATTTTTATGGGTCTGATCAATCATGGCATTTAAATAGCTTAGCTATTTTTTGAAATGCAGATCTTGCTTTCTCTATCCTACATTTTATTTCTAGGGAATGGTCCCAATTCTCATTGACGTTCGTACAAAGATAGGTGTATGTTTATACTCTTTCTATTGGTTGACCATTCACACTGATACTTTTACATTCTCCGTTAATTTGAATTCCGGCTTCAACATCCAAAAACAAGGGTGATAGTATACATCCCTGTCAGACCCCACCTTTTATTTTGATATCATCGGATTCTCCTGCCTCTGTACGGATAGACGATGTTTGATTCCAGTAAAGATTGCTAATAATTCTTAGATCACAGGTGTTTATTTAATACTTTTAAATTTTTAGAGAATGTGTAGTCTTATTAAAAAAAATATTAACAATTCCGTAATAAGCAGACATAATTTAGTACATATTTTAATAACCTGCATACAGTAAAAACACGCTATAAGAAGCTTCACTTTTGTCGGCACTTCCCAAGTGCCTAGCTCTTTGCCAAGATCTTCTACAAGGAATTCTCATATACATCTTCATACCTCATCCAAATTTATATTTTCAATATGTTTTCACTATATTAAATCGTATTTTTTAGATAAGCGAAGGAATGACATCGCTTAAGTCCATGGCTCAACAAGTGATAGACCAAGCTGGCCTACAAAATAACCAAGTCATTCTAGAACCAAACAAGTTACAAAACCAAGGCAAGTCTGACGCCCACATACCACCCTTACTGGGAGTGGCGCCACTAGGCGCTATACCTCTCCAAAAAGAACACCAGACCCAGTTCCAACTTATGGAAGCGGCGTACTACCACATGCCTCACCCTTCAGATTCGGAGAGGATAAGAACGTACCTGCCAAGGTAAGATATAAGTGAAATTAAGAGTTTCGATATTTTATAAGCTGGCAGGTTGATCCAAGAAGGTTATTAACATTTCTTACTAAATTATCAAAATACTAAATTCCCCTTTCGGGAAATCCTTAAATTGAGTCAATTTAGTGTAACAAGTAAATGAAATATTTGGAATTTAAATCCCAAACGTCGCACAGAGTGGTATTTTACATAAAACGCTGACCAAACATATTTTCATTACTTTACAAACATTCACTAATGTTTGTATTTTGAGAACGATTTCCGAAGTGGACATTGAAACGCCAATAAACTTACTTTAACCTTTAATTGTGGCTTAGTCCCATTTAAATAGTAATTACTTTAAAATGCCACAAGAAAATAGCTTCAGTTAATTTGTTAATTATAATTAGTTAATTATAAAATTATAGTTAAAAAAGTTAATTATAAAATTATACAATTAAGGAAAATGATGAAATATGATGTTTGACATTTTACAAATTTTTAAATGTTGTATTCTTTTAGCTTTAATGTAGTTCTTAGGCAACTCACCACGCACCGCCACTGATCCTTAACAGGTCGAATAGTGCCAAATTACGTCACATAACTACCTGCTTTAGGGACAAGAATCGGTAAGAAATACTAGTGTTTGAAATTTTCGTTTTGGCCAGATTTTTATGTAAATTACCACTCTGTATGTCGCTTATCATCACTTACAGCGGATGGTCTGTCATCATAATTTCATTTGACCATATAAATTCAATATTAAAGTGTCTCCAGAGATGCAATGATAATTATATGTTAGCTGTGGAATAGCAATTAAATAACCGGAGTGGTGCTATTACTGTAACTATTATTTTGATTTATATTGATCACAAAGTATATACTCTATTTGATATATACTCTCCTTGGAAGGAACCTAACTCATTGGAGCACCCTCCAATATTCCCCAGATTTGGCTCGAGTGACTACATGCTGTTCTCATAAGTCGAAAGATCTTTATGAAAAAGATTTTCGACCGATAATGAAGTAATATGTTCCATAAATGAATGTGTTCATATAGTCAAAGTAAATTTCTTCCAGGTCACTATCGAAATGATGGAGCGCCAATGGAAAAGTGTGCTAAACCGAAGAACTCCTGAAAAACAAAGGTCTTAACATTTTCTTGTATTATTTCTAGATCAGGGGTGGACCATAGTGATGAAGCCTCGTGTACATATAGTATTTTTTTATGTAGATTTAGTTAAATTTGTTACTGATATCGATATATATGGCAAAAGAAGATTTAGAAAATTGTGGCATTTTGACTGTTGAAGTTTTGCTTTTACACCGTTGAAATGCCTTTTTTATTTGTAGGAGCCCTTGCACAACACCTTCGTACTATATCCAAACGCCCCTCGCCCACTCTGAGAGTTTAGATTTCTTCCAGAGGTTAGCGACGGAGACCCTCTTTTTTGTATTCTACTACATGGAAGGTACTAAAGCCCAATACCTCGCAGCGAAAGCGCTCAAAAAACAAAGCTGGAGATTCCACACGAAGTACATGATGTGGTTTCAGAGGCACGAAGAACCCAAAATTATTAATGAAGAATATGAACAGGTTAGTATTCTTTCTTGATCTTGATTATCTCCTTTACAATGTTTACAATGTCTGTGTTGTCGAAAGTTTTATTGTTTGAAGTAAATAAACAATCTACTCAGTTTTTTTTGCAATTGAACTTTGATTTTTGTTTCTCAATGAAATGTTTATACATTATTTGGCTCGTATCCATTTTCACCTCAGATTTTCTGTCCTATATACAATTCTTTTAAAAGTATTAAGAAAACAGCAAAACTGTTTTCTCCAAAACTGTGGCCAAATGACAATGACAGAAGACTGAAATTTTGTCAAATGATTGCAAATTTGCTCGGACGGAACCGTTATTGAAAAAATATATGCTTTTGGAGTTCTGAAAATCCACATTGGTTTCGAGAAGTTCATACACAAATGTCACAAAAATTAATGTTTGTACTAAGATTGTTGGCAATCTGATAGTGAGCCCATATTTTTCGATGGCCATTTAAATGCAGATGTTTATCCCTATTTATGTTTATTTTCATGATATAAAATAATAGTCTCCCGTTTTATACCGCTGTCGCGGCTTTGGGAGTATAGCAGGGTAGTCTGCTATATCTAGGGCCTACGGTATACAAGGAAGGTAACATGGCCAGTGCTACGCTTCAACCGTCTATTATTACCCCTGGTTTTACCCAAGGTACTCATTTTTATTCAGGCTGAGTCGACCTGGGGCCTATAGACATTTTTAAAATGTCTAGATGTTCTTGCCGGCGGTAGGATTCGAACTCCGGACCACCAGCTTGCGAGGCGAGCATCCTACCGCTTGCGCTACGCAGGCCCTTTATTTTCATGATCCCTAATGAAAACATCCGGATGTACCATCTAATAACATCTGGTTCCAACAAAACGGTGTCCCGCCTTATTTTAGGAATGATGTGCGAAATTATCTTTAAGAAATAATTCTAAATCGATGAATAGGTCAAAGAGGGTTTATTGAATGACCACCTCGTTCCCCTGATTTAAGCCACATAGATTTTTCTGAGGAAACGAAAATTTAAAAGGAAATTATTATTTATTAAATTAATTCTAATTGTGTTTAAAATGATAAACTGTATATTTTATTTTTTGTTTCAGGGGACTTATATTTACTTCGATTATGAGAAGTGGGGACAAAGGAAAAAAGAAGGATTTACTTTTGAATATAAATACTTAGAAGATAGAGATCTTAATTAAAATATTTATATTAAAATGTAGTTTTATTTTTCCCTGCATTCAAAAGCTAACCTAAAAGATTCTTCTTTTTTGGGCTATTCTCTGGACAATTTAACCAGTTAACTTTGGGGGTAGATACTTTTTGTCTTGCCTTAGCAATCACTGTTCAGTGTCTCCACTTATTTTCTTGATTGAGTGAGAGAACAAATTTCCCACTTTACAAGAACTGACAGAAAATAGACACCACTGTGTGTCGCTGAATTATGTACCTGGCTTTTAAAATATTCTATATCTACAGCTTTAACAATTAAAACAGTATCGTCAGTCAATAACCATGTAGCTTATTGACTGTCTTTTGTTAGGTGTGTTCGGAATATATGTTAAAAGCCTTTGTTAAGATGATACAGTCCTGTCTAACGCCTTTTTTTTCTTAATTTTCTAATGATACAAGGTCTTAACTATTTGATTTATATAATTTTTCCAACATTATTATTTCATCATACATACGATCCTAAAAGGACGATGTCATCTGCGAATCTCAAATGAATATTCTCTATATTTACTTCGATTATGAGAAGTGGGGACAAAGGAAAAAAGAAGGATTTACTTTTGAATATAAATACTTAGAAGATAGAGATCTTAATTAAAATATTTATATTAAAATGTAGTTTTATTTTTCCCTGCATTCAAAAGCTAACCTAAAATATTCTTCTTTTTTGGGCTATTCTCTGGACAATTTAACCAGTTAACTTTGGGGGTAGATACTTTTTGTCTTGCCTTAGCAATCACTGTTCAGTGTCTCCACTTATTTTCTTGATTGAGTGAGAGAACAAATTTCCCACTTTACAAGAACTGACAGAAAATAGACACCACTGTGTGTCGCTGAATTATGTACCTGGCTTTTAAAATATTCTATATCTACAGCTTTAACAATTAAAACAGTATCGTCAGTCAATAACCATGTAGCTTATTGACTGTCTTTTGTTAGGTGTGTTCGGAATATATGTTAAAAGCCTTTGTTAAGATGATACAGTCCTGTCTAACGCCTTTTTTTTCTTAATTTTCTAATGATACAAGGTCTTAACTATTTGATTTATATAATTTTTCCAACATTATTATTTCATCATACATACGATCCTAAAAGGACGATGTCATCTGCGAATCTCAAATGAATATTCTCTATATTTACTTCGATTATGAGAAGTGGGGACAAAGGAAAAAAGAAGGATTTACTTTTGAATATAAATACTTAGAAGATAGAGATCTTAATTAAAATATTTATATTAAAATGTAGTTTTATTTTTCCCTGCATTCAAAAGCTAACCTAAAAGATTCTTCTTTTTTTGGGCTATTCTCTGGACAATTTAACTAGTTAACTTTGGGGGTAGATACTTTTTGTCTTGCTTTAGCAATCACTGTTCAGTGTCTCCACTTATTTTCTTGATTGAGTGAGAACAAATTTCCCACTTTACAAGAACTGACAGAAAATAGATACCACTGTGTGTCGCTGAATTATGTACCCGGCTTTTAAAATATTCATCTACAGCTTTAACAATTAAAACAGTATCGTCAGTCAATAACCATGTAGCTTATTGACTGTCTTTTGTTAGGTGTGTTCGGAATATATGTTAAAAGCCTTTGTTAAGATGATACAGTCCTGTCTAACGACTTTTTTTTCTTAATTTTCTAATGATACAAGGTCTTAACTATTTGATTTATATAATTTTTCCAACATTATTTCATCATACATACCATCCTAAAAGAACGATGTCATCTGCGAATCTCAAATGAATGAGCTTCTCTCCATTTGAGTTGATGCCATACTCGTTCAGATCGACTCTCTTATAAGAAGATTCTAAAAGCGTCGTGAATAACTTTGGAGAGAGTGTATCCTAGTCGTATTTTTCGCTGTATACAGAATTTATTTGTTTCTTGTTCAGACAGTCTTACGCTAGTCGTGGCAGTTTGGTAGATATGTCGGATTATTTGTTAGTGCATCGATGGTCTATTCCGCATTCTGTCAATGTTTTTAACATTTTTTGCTGGCTTATAGTATCCATTCGATACCATAATGGTTGTTAAGTGATTATAAAATATCAAAAAGTTTTTCGTGTGTGACTTAGCCGAAGCCTTTACTTAAGTCTATGAAGCAAGCATAGACATCTTGGTTAACACCCTGGCATACTGTATCAATACATTTAGCGCATTATCAAATAAAAAAGTAATAAACATCAAAACATTTATTAAATCAATCAAAATAAAACTATAACAATATAAATATATAAAATACTTATGATTTTTGAAAGTAATATCACATTTTGAATTCGCTCTAAATTTATTAATAGAACTTAATACGAAAACTATTTTATAATACGTAATACTAATCAGATATTTGAAATATATAATAATTAGCTTTAATTAAGTCCCCTTGTATTGCAACTTAATTATATATGTACGAGATAAAAAATTTAAAATATGAAGAAAAGGATGCAGAATGGGAAGTAAAGAGATCAAAGTAATGTATTATACAGACGATTTACAAACTTAAATTCAATGAATGTCCAATACAGTAAGATCATCTCCTCAGAAATATCAATTAAATGACTAATGAACACATAAAATAAGACAAATGTATGGCATGACATCACATGTCAGGGACAGCTAATAGGATCATATTATGATTCTCTTATAATGAGTTGTTTGTTATGGCCGATATTTGTGCTGTTGTCAGATCTCCGGTTTCTGATAATATACGGAATTTTATTCTTTTGGCGAATCCGCCTATATACACTCATGGACAAAAATATCGAATATTTTGGAATTTTCTAATTTTTGTTTGTTCAAAATAAATTCTGGTCAATCAAGTCGTTTATTGTAAAATAGAGTTTATTTTAACAATGTTTAATGAACAATTTTAAGTTTTTATACGAAGAAAATTGTGAAAAAAATAAATGTTTACTATTAGGTAAATAAGGTTATTTTACTCTAAACTTAAATGATAATTTAAATTGCTTAAACAAGTCGTTTTAACTAAAAGAAGTGCATGATCAGTAACGAGTATTCCCCCTCTAGCTCTTATTACTGCTTGCATCTTTCTCAGCATGCTTGCAAGTAAATTTTGGACATATCCTTGGGAAATTGCATTCCATTCATCCTGTGCAGCAAGCCGAAGCTGCTCTATCGTATTTGGAACGGGATTTCTTTGTCGTATGCTGCATTTTAGGTGATCCCACATGTGCTCTATTGGATTTAAATCCGGGCTAAACGGTGGCCAATCCAATCTTCGAATTTGGACCTCATCAAGATAATTACTCACTATGGCAGCGGCATGTGGTCGAGCATTATCGTGAATTAACGTGAATCTTTCATATCCAATGTAACCAACATATGACACAACATAATCTTGCAGGATGTTTTAAACGTAAGAATCACTAGTCATCCGTCCATTCACTTCCACAAGTGCGGTACGTACCTCCCAACTAATACCTTCGCAAAGAATTATGCCATTGACTCCAAAACTAACGGTCTGGGCGAGACTGCAGCTGGCGAATCGTTCTCCAACTCTTCTGTAGACGTAGTTTTGACCATCTGGCTTCCATAATAGGATTCTGGTCTCATCAGTGAAATGAACGTTTTTCCAGTTGTCGATATTCCACCAAGTATGTGTTCTTGCAAATTCCAAACGACGAGCTTTATGATTTTGGAGAAGACGTGGAAGTTTGGCGGGGTGTCAGGGCTTTAAGTTTGCTTCTTTTGATCTTTGTCTAACTGTTTGTGAACTTACATTAACTTGTCTAACATTTAATAGCTCATTTCTGAGGTGCATCGATGTCAATGAACGCTTTCGTGTAAAATTAAGAACCAAAAAACGGGCATCAATTGCGGTTGTGCACCTTGGGCGTCCTTGACCAGGCCTTCGTACAAAATTTCCTGTTTTGTGGTATCTTTTTAGAGTGTTCCAAACTATATATTCAGTTCTGATGAGACGTCGTGCGATATCTTTTTGTGCATATCCTTCCTCGTACAAAATTACAATATGTGCTACTTGGGCTTCATCGCAGTGTCGAATTGGTGGGATACTTATTTTAAACTTAGTTAAATAAAAACAATATTTAATTAAACTTAATAAATTAAACTAAAAATAACCGAATTAGTATAATTTTTGCTTTATGTGAAGAAGGTTTTTTATGATAAAATGTACGAATGACACTAACCACAGAATAAACGTCAAAATAAATATCAAAATATTTCAAACCAGTTGAGTACATCAGCCTACTATATGAGTATTATCAGTAATCTAAAATTATTTTGAAATAATAGTGACTACAAAAAAAAAATTGGAAAATTTCAAAATATTCGATATTTTTGTCCATGAGTGTATTTTATAATTTTTCTTACCCAAGTAAATCTAAAATTTTTTAATGATTTATAAAGCAACCAAAATATCATATCATTGTAAGGTCCACTGTAAATAAATACATTAATAGAAACGTTTAATGGAACAGGTAAAGATTTGACTGAAAGGGAGCTTCATATTTTACACAGATATGTTTTAAAAGATTTTAGTAAAAATAAGTTTTACTTATTTACTTAGTGAAATTGAAAGTAACAGGACCTGACATAACTATAGACTAAATAGAATCAACAATAAGATTAACAAATGGGACAATATACAAATCAATGGGACCAGATAAAATACCGAGTGAAATAATGAAGCTCTTCGAAATTACAAGTAAAAGATCTCTCCTTCATATTTTTGACAAAATTTATGAAAGTAGCTATATACCAACGGATTGGCTGCTGTCGACTTTTGCGACGATACTGCAAGATTACTGACTAGAAAACTGAAATAATAAGGTCTAATTCTAATAAGTTAAATGAATTTGAAACATACTGATTTTAGAATGAATTATAATTATCTTACAAAATAAAAAAAAAAAACGAGAAAGAAGTAACCTGTTGTGTTCTATGCAAATGTCAACAAAATGGTCACGACATATCTCACGTCGTGACGTAACGGTTTCTGATTGGTGTTTATTCATTATCACATGACTGTCGGGCTAATTTGGTTCAATTTATTTCCTGGAATCATGAATAATATTTATTTTGTATAACAAATAATGATATTTTTTGTTATTTTCCACACCATAATTAATCATTAGCAGCTGCCATCTGTCTGTTGGATTATTACTATACATAAACCTATAGAGCGTTTCACGTTAAGAAAATAACATTAGGCTTATGGAGATCAGTGTTGCCAAAACTCTCAGGCATGCGGTTTACTAGATTGTCGATATATTTTTCGAATTTCCATTTTCAATTAACATTTAATTGTAAAGTCAGAATAACAAGTGAAGAACCACAAAGCCTTATTATCATTATGTAGTCTCAGAGAACGACATAAAATCGCTGACATACGTACACCGTATTATTTTAAGTTGCAATTAGTAATTAGATATACGCATTCCAAGCGGTCCGTTTATTTGCTTTTAAATCTTTAATAGCCGGCAAAGTGCATGATTTAACTAAGCAATATTTTCTACTGATTTCTATGATTCATGGTATATGATATTCTTACTGAAAAACAAATAAACTGTCGTTACTATAATTAAAATAAGATAAAATAAAATTATCTTTTGTAAATACTATTTATTTAATTAAAATCATTTTCCCTACTTTTTATCTCTTGTTTCGAATGGATACTTTTGATCAATTACGTTAAAAAACAATTATTTAATTCATGTCTGTGAAAACGAAAATACAAATTATACAACCCTGAATCGTGCTTGTGTTCATCGTGGCATCGCTGCGCTTCTATCGTCCATAAGAAATACATGGCCCTATCTCCGCAATGTTATTTTCTTAACGTGGAACGCTGCCTAGTAAATATGGATCGTATCATAATACACAGTGGAATCGTGAATAAAGTACCCAATATTTGCAAAAAGGTAACGTATGGATTAAAAAAATAATAAAATAATTAATTCCCTTTTCATTAAAGGTGATCTAAACGGTCAAACTTATTTGGAGTTTCTATAAATCAGTGTAGTAGTATAATTGCCGAGTTTCCTCGGTAATTTACCAACCCAAGTAAATATTTCTCGTGTGTTTTAATTTAGAAACTTCTTTTAGACAACAACAATAATTTGAACGATGATGTTTTGTTGGATTTGGATAGATATTTTCCTCATTATGCTTTCATCCAGCTTTTCTATATGGCAGTATGTTCTTTTTCTTTAATTCTTCATTATATTCTAATATAGAAATTTTTCCTCCGATTATTCGTATAAATATTTGTAATACTATATTTTGTACAATAAAATGCCTCCATAAAATGCTATAGCTGTCAAAATTATTAAATTTTAATAGTGTTCTTCATTTTTATCAAGCATCGGATACATTTCCGTCAGTACGATATCCAGCAAATTATAGGCCAGCTGAAAAAGAAATAAATATTAATATATTTTAATTATTATGTAAGTTAAAGGAGTTATTTGATAACGATAGTATTCCTATATACTTTTCAACTATTTACTTTTAGTATAGATAATAAATTAACCAATCTACCTGTTTATTAAAATGTGGATTTTGAACAATCTCCAATAACAGTTTGGCACCATCTTTAATTCCGGGTCCTAATATTTGAGTCAATATATTTGAGATAGAGTTTTCTAGTTCTTCCACCGCTCTCACCTTCCTTTTCGATAATTCCTCTTTACTAACCGGAGTGTGTTCCTCAAAGATTGCGTCTAAAATTCAAATATTGAATGAGTTCTCAAAATCCTATCAAGATAATTTGAACTCGTTGCATTATCAGAATCGAACATCCTTATTACCACAATGTTCATTTATAAAAAAATATATCAACGACCCAAGAAAATTAGACCTGTTTAGATTTTATCCATCTATTAGTTATGCAACCAAAAACACTCGAGGTTATCGCGTAAAATAATGTGCATATTATATCATTTCTTCATACCTCAGTCTATAGTTCTCGGAATTCTCCCCACCGACGATATGCTTGGAAGCTAAGCTTGAATCGTCGAAGTTTAGCATTATATTAATGTTATGTTTATGTTATATTACATTTTAATTTTACGTATGCTATAAATAAAGGATTCCCCATGTGGGTAGCGGGCCACTTGAAGAACAATAGACCCTCATGATCTCCGACTGGTCGTAAAAGGCAACTAACAAGAGCAGCTGACCGCTGTCCTTACCCAAAATTCCATCTTAGCATTACCCAATTATTTATAAACTTTAAAGATGTATACAATCCCTCTTCGTATAAAACCTTTGAAGTGTTCGCGTTGTGCCTTAGCCGGTAATTTTACTTTGTCACTCATTGCGTAGAACAAGCCGATTTAACCTTCATCGGACGGGCCTCAAAATATTACACAAGGCGGGCCGGGGTCTGAACGGACCCCATTCTTAAATGGATGAACTATGCTTATACGAAAAAAAACTACCAGTAACACATTATTTTTATAGTATTGAACATTTATTAGACTAAAGCATATACATTACTACAAATTACATTATACTGCTGACGCTAACAGACTAAATAACAACTACATACTATTTGTACAATGTACACAAACTATCACTGATTTTGCGTGTTCTAGACATACAAAATTGTTACATTTTACACATATTTTACTAGGTTTTCTGTCTTTGCCTCTACAACTATAAATGGCAGTGAGATAGAACAAATCCATTAATATATCTACCTAAGCCAAATCCTGAGACTTGACAAAGAGAACCAAAGTACGGAAATTACTAGAAGAGCAAGACTAGCATGGGCAGGATTTAGAAAACTTAGTTGGATACTTCTTCTTCTTGCAGTACCGTCTCCTATCGGAGGTTGGCTACCATCACAGCAATCTTTACTTTGTTGGCTGCAGCTCTGAACAACTGTATTGAACTGCACCCATACCACTCCCTTAAATTTCGCAACCAGGAAATCCTCCTACGTCCCACATTTCTCTTTCCCGATACTTAAGTTGGATACTTAAGAACCGCAAAATACCCCAATACTTGAGGAGCAAAGTGTTCAATCAATGCATCCTTCCTATCATGATATATGGATGTCAAACCTGGACCCTAACCAAGGCAAACATGAATAAACTAGCCACAACAGAAAGAACAATGGAAAGAGCAATGTTAGGTATACGACTGTCAGATAAAAAGAGGAACGACTGGGTAAGATCCAAAACAAAAGTCGAGGACATAACAACAAAAATTGTCAAACTTAAATGGAGCTTCGCGGGCCACACTGCTAGACAAAAAGACCAACGTTGGAATACTACAATACAACATTGGAGACCTTACGAAAGTAAACGACCAAGAGGAAGACCACAGATGAGATGGGTTGATGATATTAAAAGAATAGCCGGAACAAATTGGAAATATGTTGCTCAGGATAGAGACCGATGGAAGGAGTTGGGAGAGGCCTATGTCCAAACATGGACGACAGAAGGCTAAGAAGAAGAAGAAGAAGCATCTACAATACACATGGCACCGCTTCCTTGTATGTTTTGTTTGTTTGGATGAAGGTTAATAATGTTACTTAAAGTTAAATATAAACTACTATAATTGTTTGGACTTCAAATTTCACGCCAATTAGCGCAAAATTGTCTGAACGGCAACATTGTAAAAGTCAGAATAAGTTGTTCCTTCAAGTTGACAAACACGTTTTTCATTCTGTCAAAGTTTTAATTAATTTATTCAAGTTTATTCAGCAAGAAATTCATAACCAGCGCAAATATACAGTCCAACCTTCCTGAATCACTTCAAAACCTATACATACACAAGGGAAACAGCTGTTTTTATAAGATTAAAGTTGGTTTTTAGTCTTAAATAAAACCTTACTCACCTTCCAATTGTTTAATGAGATATGCCAAGTTAGACTGGTTCAAACTGGATTTAATTTTCTTTTCAATTATCGTACGGGCACACAGATCAACAAATTGTTGGGCTATGCTGCATATCGATGCATACAGTCTTAAGATTCCATTAGGAATTTTAAAAATGTTCTTCACTAAAACATATAAAGGCATATAAAATATATTACTGGCACTATATACTCCACTAATTAGAGTACCAGTGAAATTAATTAAGAACTCACGAAGCTGAGGCCCTAGAATAAGTATTGAAGACTGTAAATGGGGAATCGAAAGCTCAATGTGAATATTAATTTTTATTTTAACCTAGTTATAAGTTTTGAAGAGTACTAACCGAAGAATTAGATTAAGTATACTTACTGAGGTAGAAAGCACTTTCTGCAAATCCATCAGGACTTAAGGAGCTGCTCATCGTATCTTTTAAATTTTTATATTGTACTCCAAAATTGTCATTAAACACCTGATTTCTATAAGTTTTCGGAAAAGAAACACCTTCCATAGGTTTTGAAATCAATGAATCCGTCTCTTCTCCAATTTCTGCCCATTCGAATTTGCTGCAATTTTAAAACTAATTAAAATATAATTTTTATAATAATTTGTTAGTTCTTACTCGGTCCTTGTAACTCCAGTAGACATCAAAAACGCATTCATGAAGGGATCCAGATGTTGTCCCTTTTCTTTTCTTAGTTTATACGCCACTGATTGATAAATATTGCCGATATCTTGAATGTTGGCTGCATTAGTTGCCAAATATGTTGCGAAATCTTGCTCTGTGGTCAAAAAGTAGTACAGCAAGTCGCTGCCTTTCAGATTAGACTTCTTTAATAGTTTTCGTATAAATTCTTCGTACTTCACTAATCTAGTTTCTATGGAAGATCCAGCTCTGAAAAAAACAATCCACCAGTATAATTAAAATATTCCCTAAATGCGGAGGAGAAGATCACCGCGAGGCATATTGTTGTAGCAGCATTTTCAGTAGTGAAGATATAAATATGTGGACCTGAATGCAGCTTTTTTGGTGTCGCCCTTATATACAATAATAATAAAAATAATAAAAGAACTGATGCTGGATGGATTGAAGACACGACGAACAACTGTCAACACTACAGGAATATTCCTTATGAGCCTTTCACCACTGAAGAAGTCTCGAACATTATCAAAGAGCTTCATAACTGGAAATCTCCTGGACCAGACGGAGTTCAAAACTTCTGGCTAAAGAAGTTTTGGAGTGTTCATGACCTTTTAACAGTATTGATTAATAATATTATTTCTAATTCACAGGAAATACCATCATTTCTTACTCAAGGAACCACTTATCTAATACCGAAGGATCAAAATAACACCCAAGATCCAGCAAAGTACCGCCCAATTACTTGTCTTCCAACTTTGTACAAATTGGTCACATCCTGTGTGCCCCGGCGTATCTACCAACACTGTGCTCTGAACAATATCATAGAGCCTCAAAAGGATGCGCTAAGGGCTCCATGGGCTGCAAAGAACAACTTATCATCGACCCAGTCATTTCTAACTAGACACACACCAAAAAAAGAAACCTTTTTACTGCCTTCATTGACTACAAGAAGGCTTTTGATTCAGTACCGCATGAATGGCTTATAGATATATTAAAAATATATAAAGTCGATGATAATCTCGTGACCTTTTTGAAGCATATAATGGCAGAGTGGAAGACTAAAATTCACCTTCAAATACCTGGTGAAACCAATATCCGGAGTCTTTTCCAGGGAGACTCGTTAAGTCCACTTTGGTTCTGCCTAGCGATGAACCCACTATCTCAGCTGCTGAACTCCACTGACTCAGGATTTAGCATCAACAATAATAATAACACTGTTGTGGCGAAGCTTAATCATCTGTTGTATATGGATGATTTAAAATTAATGGCTTCCACTCGAAACCACTTAGATCAGATGCTAAAAACTGTAGAAACTTTCTCAAATGATATTAGTATGCATTTTGGACTAGACAAGTGTCGTATACTAAATATAGTCAGAGGAAAGGTTCAGCCCGGAGGTTTCAATATGCAAGATGGCCAAAACATCGAGGCAATGGGTGAAAATGATATGTACAAATATCTCGGAGTACAGCAAGCGCGAAAAATTGACCATAAACTAATGAAAACCGAACTAACTTCCGAGTTCGTTCGAAGAGTAAGACAACTAAATCGGTCATATCTTAATAGTAAAAATTTGTTTAAGGCATTAAATACATACGCCTGTTCCGCGCTGAGCTACTCATTTGGTATTATAAAGTGGTCAAAAACGGATATAGAGAGTCTTCAGCGGAAAGTAAGAACACTTCTCACAAAGGCGCAAAAACACCATCCACGCAGTGCAGTAGAGAGAACAACATTACCGCAATATCAAGGGGGAAGAGGACTTATGGACATAGGTGAGCAATTGGATAAACAGGTTGCTAATTTAAGAACTTATTTTCAGGTGCAGGCTGAGACATCTACCTTACATCGAGCAATTTGCGCAGTAGATGACACAACGCCGCTAAAACTGAGGGAACAACAAATGCGCATAAACCATCGGACTACGCAAGAAAAAATACGCACCTGGATGAGTAAATCTCTGCATGGGCGACATCTCAATAAGATCAGCCAAGAATATGTCGACAATACAGCGTCGAACTACTGGTTGACATCAGGAAAGATGTTTCTCGAGACTGAGGGTTTCCTACTTGCCATTCAGGATCAGGGTATACCAACTAAAAATTACCTGAAATATATTGTTAAAGATCCTTAAGTCCAAAATGACAAATGCCGATATGGATGCCAAGCCCAAGAAACCATCCAACATCTTACCGGGGGCTGCCAGACGTTTCTCGGAACTGATTATAAAGAACGCCATGACTCAGTAGGAAAGATTATCCACCAAGAACTAGCTGACAAACTGGGACTTCTCCAAACCGACCATCTTCCTTATTATCAATATGTCCCTGACAGAATGCTTGAAAATGACAACTACAAGCTATACTGGGACCGCACTGTGCTCACAGACCCACCAGTGGCACTTAATAGACCGGATCTCATACTAGTTAATAAACTTACCAGGCAAACAACACTTATTGATGTGGCGATACCTAACACCAATAATTTGCGTGTTAAATACAACGAAAAGAACGCCAAGTATAGAGATCTAAAAATACAAATCAGGAGACAATGGAGAATGGAAAGTGCCCAGACAGTACCTATTATTCTATCTACTACTGGTGTTATTCCCAAAAACCTCCTAGCGAACATAAAACAGCTGGGTCTAAATGAACATCTTTATAAGGCCATGCAGAAAGCTGTACTCCTCGCGACGTCCAGATGTGTACGAAAATTTTTGGGAGATACTCCAGCAAAACAAGTCACCTAGAGCTCGATAACACGGAAAGAGTCCCACCAGAGCTCAATCCTTTTGATACCGTAGGTATCTGGGATGAGTGAATTTTCCCCTTAGAGGGAGTGTGAGCCGTATGGCTAAATCTGGAAAGAACTGATAATGATCTTTTGGGATCTTCCATTGTTATTAAAGTATTTTATGAGCAGTATACTCTGTTAATATCTACTATAGGTCGTAATACTATTGTACTATGATCTCTTACATCGATAGGATTCTATTAGCACTGTATAATGATGTTTACTACAACAAAAATCAAAGACTTTAAGGAAATCATCGGAAAGTCTTGCCAAAAGTTCCTAAATTTAGATGTACTGTAGAATATTTGTGCGGAGCTGTATTTCGAACTCTTAGAATAGTTATAAGGAACACGTATCAGGTCTTGGTCCGGAATTTAAAAAGATATTTGTAAATAAAGTCACGCTTTATGTATATTTCTATTGAAAGCATTTACTATTTGTTTATTTTTTCTATAATTTAACTACATTCTGTTATGCTATATTTTATCATTATTCCATACTAGTGATTATGAACGTGGTAATTTTTAAATTTTCACGTACACCGAAAATATAATACTTATTATATAAACATGTTTTATGAGACGGTGACCGTGAAATTGATATCTGATATCGGTGTCTGGTCACTGGTCACAGTTATCGAAGTTAGCAAGGAACGGTAGTTACTAGTGATTTTTAAATCACAGTGATTAAATCACCGGTAGTGAAATGACGCCCCATTACCATTCCATATTTAGGGCGATTATCTTAACTCAGTACAACCTTTTATTCTTAGCTGTAGCTAAGTTGTAGCTGTGTTGCCTTGACACTCACAATAAATATACACAGAAGGTATTGAGACACAGAAAAAAAATAATTAGGAAAATACGATAAACTTACTTTCTAGACGGTAAAGGAGAATCACAAATTTCACTTTCTCCGTGAAATTCTACTAATTTGGCCTTTAAAGTATAAAAGTCTTGATCTTTCCTTAAAACTATCCAGTTCTTTTTAGTATCGGTAGCAAGAGCATCCGTTTTTTCAACACTGACGTAGAAATATATAACTTTGTTGGTAGGGCTAGTCTAAAACATATCAAATAATTAAATAGAGATTATGGACACGCATCTGACAATATACCAAAATGTGTTAATTGTACAGATATTATTTTCTATCTAAGACTGCTCAAAAAGTGAAAGATCAACTAACGTATAAATGTGTAAAGAAAATTATTTAGTCCATTACAAAATATGTAATGTACAGCTGGTTCTTAAAAAAACTGATACGGCTCTTAAAGAGTATTTTGTACAAAATTGAGCAGTGTATTTTGAAGGATAAATATTTTACATATTGTCACTGTCACAATTGTTTATATATTGTTACTTTCACTGCCAAATCTTAAAATTTGCCAGATAACTTATTCTGTTCAACCTCAAAAAATGGCTCCACATGCTAGCGAAGAACTAAAAGCAAGAATTGTCACGCAATTAGAAGATGGTTGGTCATTATCTGCCGTAGCGACCCATTTTAACGTAAGTCGTACAACAGTTTTTAATATGAATAAAAGATGGGGGTAAAGTGTTGTGCGAGTATGCATGCTAAATTTAATGCTAGTTATTAGAAATAATAGGAAAGACACTAGTGAGTAGACACCTAATTTTAAGATTTCATTAGTAATTTAAGTTAGAAACAAATTGATAATTGGTCTTACTGACCAGATTTTAATGTAAGTACACTTCTGTGTACTTACATCAAAAAAAAAAAAAAAAAAAAAAAAAAAAAAAAAAAAAAAAAAAAAAAAAAAAAAAAAAGGGGAGAACAAGAAACTGTCGAAAGAAAGCAAGGTTCTGGAAGACCAAAAATATCTACCGATCATGAAGATCGTACGCTTTTGGAGAGATTAGAAGAGAATCCTTTGGAAGATGCGAAAACTGCAAAAATTATGTCACAGTTTCCAGGAAGAAAGACAACAACAATTAAAGCATCTCGTCTTAGGTAGCGAACTGCAGCAAAAAACAAGCTCTTACACCACAACAGAAGCAATCAAGACATATTTGCTTTAAACCATCAGCTAAAAAATCAAGATTTTGGGACAGAGTAATATTTACAGATGAGAAAATTTTTCAATCTAAAAAAGACAAAATTGGGGTCTATAGACAAGATAATATTAGATTTAATACTCTATATGTTGATAGATATCGAGCAGCTGGTCATTTTAGCGCCAATGTATGGGGATGGATTTCATCTAAAGGAATGGGAATGGTACGGCGTATTGATGGCAGGTTTTTTGGGCAGACTTATCTGAATATGCTAGAAAACATCATGTTTCACAGTGTAGAACAGTTGTATCCAGAAAATAATTTTATCCTCCAGCAAGATAATTGTCCTGTTCACTCTGCAAATATAATAAACCAGTGGCTCCAGAATAACAACATCGAAACCTTATCATGGCCCAGCTACAGTCCAGATTTAAACCCAATCGAGAATGTGCGGGGGTTATTATAAAACGGTTGTATCGGCGTAATTTTATATCTCAAAATGCTGATTTGCTGTGGCACGGTATACAACAGGTTTGGGAAGAGCTCTCTGAAGAAGAAAATTTCATAGTTCCTTTCACGCAGATGGACCGAAGACTACAAGCTGTTATCAATTCTGATGGAGATATTACAAGAAATTAATTTTATTTTTACATACCTAAATTTAGTATAGTTTTAGTCTTCCAGGCCCTCGATTTCTTTCGAGAGTTTCTTGTTCCTTCCATTTTTTATTTACACAACCCTATTTTATGTAAAAACTATCATTTATATACTCTTTATAAAATGCCGGAATTCAAAATAATATCAAAATTTAGACGTTAATAATTATTACAATTTAGGAATTAACATTATGGAATCAATTTTTTGTTGTTTGTTTGTTTATTTTATTATTATGTCATAATAAATATAATATAATGTCAGACCAATCAAATACACTGCTCAAAATGATCAAATCTTACTAAGAGTCGTATCAGTTTTTTAGGAACCAGCTGTACATGTACAAAATATCCAAAGACCTAGTTAACAAGAAATATCCTCCAGATATGCTAAAAATATTTAACAGCACTAAAACACACACCACTAATATTCAAAATATCAATTATGCTCAAATAACAGCTCATAGGTGAAGGACTTAAAATGAATTGTAGGAAAACAAAAGCAATGGCAACTAAATTGAACAAAATAACAGATAATAGGATGGGACAATGAATAAAGTTATCTATGGCACTAGATAAACAAAAAAAGCAGATACGGAAATATCTGGATGGTATTTGGTAAATTGTGTTACATCTTTAAAAACAAAAAATTTACAAACAGAATAACGAATAAGCAAGCAGTAACGAAGGAGTCCACAATGATGGCACCTCCGTGTGGAAATCTAAAACCCGAGATTTGACAAAATAATTATACATAGTCAGTTGCTATCTTAAGTCTATCAGATATTTGGTTCTGCAACAGCTGAAGTTCTGTCCATAATGGTAAAAACCAGAGGAGCAAAGAACTTAGCAAAGTTTAGTATGACAAATAAAGAAATCTTAAAAACTAGCTTTTTAATTAGTCTAATTTTATATCCAAATATACCACGATTTCTTGGACATAATACTCCTTTTTAAGAGTTTTCGCACAGCCTACAACATATTTCAAGAAAGACCCTATAGATTGAAATTAATAAATTTTTAGATAACTTAACTAATGCACCTGTTCATAGATTTTATGATGTTTTAGTAACGTAAATTCGTAAGGCAATTAATATCGAATCAACCCATGTTGTAAGATAATCTTAAATTGGATCATATACAAACTAATACATAAGCTACCTAAATTAAAATCACAGTTTAGTAATCGAACGTCCCATATACGGTAGTCTGACGTCCGAATCCGTGCTATCGAATTAGTATGGACAGATTACAAGACTTCCTATAATACGTATATTGGCAGAGATGAATATAGAGATGAACCTGAAGTGATAAGTGATTAATGATTAAGCATGTGGAAGGAAGTAATTCAAAAGTGTAATGATATCGTCTGGGCAAAGAGTGTAGAACATACTAATAAATTAATTGAACACTGTTTTATTAGAGAAGAAAATATGTGTAGGTAATATTAATATCGAACCTGTAATAATTAACATTGGAAATAACAGTTCAGATTCTGAAGGTAATGAAAATGAAATATGCAAAATCTTGCAACAATATTATTTGAGCTAAATAATGTTTCATCCTTTAAATAATTTTACTGTTACCTATTACATCAACACACTGTAAATATTATTGTATATTTAATTATATTTTTTTATAAATTGTTTATTTATTTATTTATTAATCACTAATGATATTAAAAGAATTTATTAAGCTACTGTAAATGTAGCTGTAATTCTGCTTCAAAATTTTAACATTTTATATTCTATTTATTTGATAACGCCAAATTTTATAATATAATCCGTGATCGGAACAATAGCCACTTTCGGTCACTTGCAGTTGCGTGTAGTAAATTTCCGACTTATTTCGTAGACTTTAAATGATGACACACGGGTAAAGAACCATGGACTCAACTGTAGGAATTATTTAAAACGATAACACTGATAACATACTAAATTTTCTAGAATTCAAGTATATAATAACTTACTTGAAAAGTTGGAATGCTGATTTTCCAAGTACTCATATCCCTGAATAAACTTTTACACTCACCCAGGAATATATCATCGGTAGCAACATTTTCTACAGTCTGAGATTCGAGAGGAAAGAATGCGCCTTCTATTGGCTGGCTACTTTTTAAAACTCCTTTGATTTTGCCCAAACTGCTACTGATTTTCGACACCGCGCCCTGACTTGAAGGTTCATAGTATTTCTTCAGTCTGAAAATATTGTGGTGGGTAAGATATTTTCAAAATATCAGTGAAAAATTCTTGTCAAGCAACACAGTGAAAACTATATAGCGAATAACACAAATGTGAATTTTCTATATGATGATCTCTTCTAGATGTGCTTGATAATGTATTGATGAAATCCTGAAATGGAATTATGACTTTAGAAATAAAGAGGAGAGCAAATATACCAAACAAAAAACAAACAGTGATTAAAAGGCGAAGTGAATAACTACATTAAAACAATACTGAATAAAATGTGAATTAGACAAGATTGTGTTGTTAAAAAATAAAATCAGAGGGAGAAGAACTTTTCAGATCACCCATACAGTTCTTTATATTTTCATTATCTAATACAAATGTTCCGCTTTTATTTACAAAGATACGATCCTGAATACACCTATCCACGCAGGTTTATGTTAAAATAAATTTATACAAAAATTAACGCGGAACAATTCACAAAACATTGAGGAACAAAATAAAGAACGATCATCATCATAAGTTGCTCAACAATCCATTGTGAATTTTGGCCTGCTCACAAAGAAGTCGTCATTCCTGTCGATTCCTGTCAACTTCCAAATGATGAAAGAAGTATTTCATCATTGTGAGATAAAGTCCACGTTGCAGCCCCATATATCAAAGTCTTATTAAGGTCTTGTATATATTAAATGATTCTGGAGACCGTGAACTGTTTGCTATTGCTATGCGTCTTTTTATTTCGTCGTTTTTGTGTTTGTTGCGATTACTAGCGATTCTATAGCGGGAATTCTTTGACTTGCTCAAAGGTATGGTTGTTAATTTGAAATTCTCTGTTGGATATTTCCGGGGTTTTTAGAAACCAACACATATTTGGTTTTTTCCAAAAGTCATAATTCATTTACCGCGTCCGCAAGCCTTGTAAAAAACTGCACCTTGTCTCTCATACTTTTGCCCACTATAACTATATCTTCAGCGAATGCGAGAATTTGCTTCGATCTATTAAAAATAGTTCCATTCATTCTAATATTTAATTGTCTGATTGCCATTTCCAAGGTTATATTAAAGAGGAGACACGCCAGCGCGTCCCCCTGTCTTATACCATTATTAATCTCAAAGAACGTAGAGTTTTTTTCTTCAATTCTAACGCATGAACTTACGTTTTGAATTGTTAGTTGGGTCAACTTAACTAACTTAGGTGGGATCCTAAAGTCTATCATTGCTTTATATAATGCAGTTCGTTTCACACTGTCATATACTGCTCTGAAGTCAACGAAGAGATGGTGTGTATCTATGTTATATTCTAGTGACTTTTCTAGAATCTGCCTATGTGCTTGAATTTGATGTGTAGTTGACTTTCCAGCGGTAAATCCGCATTGATATTGACCAACAATATCCTCTGTAAAATGTTTAAGTCTTTCAAACAATACATTGCCGAAGATTTTATATGCAGATGCTAACAGAGTAATGCCTCCATAGTTCTTACACGCCAGTTGATCACCCTTTTTATGCAACGGACATATTATTCCCTTTAACTACTCTTCTGGTACCAATTCATTCTGCCATATAAGTACTATTAGTTTATGGATTTATGCAAAAAGTTAATCACCACCTTTTTTTATACATTTCCGAACAGATTTCATCGATTCCTGAGGCTTTATTGTCTTTGAGTTTTGGGATAGCATTTGACACTTCTTCTCTTGATATAAGGTTGAATGCTCGAATAAATGGACTTTGAAAAATTAAAGGCAAATATCGAGCACAATTTTAATAATCAAATCTTGCCCAAGTACTTTCGCTTTCTACAGCATCATCAGGGGCATTTCGTCAAATTTGGGCTATCCAGCAAGCGCAGAATGTAATAAACATGGTCATTCTCTCTCCTGTTGCCGACAAGAATGTAGCGTAGAATAATTTTTAAATAATTTTAAACTGTTTGTCCTTGTTTTAGTGTAGTGTTATGTACAATTTATGTTTAATTTCATGTTTATTACATTCTGCGCTTGCTGGATAGCCCAAATTTGACGAAATGCCCCTGATGATGCTGTAGAAAGCGAAACTACTTGGGCAAGATTTGATTATTAAAATTGTGCTCGATATTTGCCTTTAATTTTTCAAACTTCTTCTCTTGTTGGGTTGACGTTGTAGATTTTGCTGATTGTCTATGTTGTAACCTCCTTCAATATGGTTTATATTTAGATGTTCGCTGAAATGTTGTACCCATCTGTTAAGAACTGAGTTTTTATCATGTAGAACCGTTTATCATGTATCAAGATTCACCGTTAGTGTCTTTACAAATTTTTAATCGTGGTTTAAATTCTCGACGGCTAGTATTTAAGGATTTGTAGTGTTTCCTCGTTTCATTTTTATCGAATAAACTTTGTATCTCATTGAGAATGTTCTGTTCGTATTCCCTCTTCTTGCGTCGCTGGATACGTTTTTCCTCTCTTCTAAGACGTCTATACTCTTCTTTTTTTCTCCGTGTACAACCTGCGTCGATGGTTTTTTGATATGCTGCGTTCTTTCTATTTGTGGCCATTTCGCACTCATGATCAAACCAATGATTTCTTTTTTCTGACTTGGTTTTGCCCAATTTTTCAACCGATTCAACCGATACAACGATAAAATTCCGTAAAACAATGACCAAACCTACTCTAGTTATTGAATGTGAAAATTGATAATGACAAAAGGGGATATCTCTAGAACCGTAAAGTCCTTATAATTTTTGATCGTTTTATCTATAGTATTTAATCATCTTTCATTAAAACAATGAGATCGGGAAGAAATGACTGTTTCTCCGTCAACAGTATTTGTTAACGGGGTATAAATACTAAACCAGAAAAGTTGTTGTTGTCGAAAAGTTGGTAATTTTTCGTCGCCTGTTTGTGCGTTTTCTATGGACATATCATGTACCTTTCCACGCCCCGTAATAATAAAAAAATCGAATACAAATAAAAACTGTCGTTGTATAGATGCAACAATCAAATTTTTGTATTATATGAGCTGCATAACGAACCCAATTTAGTAGCAACGATACAACCTAACGCTGGTGTGAGAATGCTACAACTCACGACACCAAAGCTAGTACTTATTAGCTCAATAAAAAAAAAGAATGACGGGTTATAACTAGTACCGAATCAAAAAAGATGTATTAGATGATACCAAAGAAAATGTGAACTGGGAAAGAAGAGGGCAACAAAACAAAACAAAAATATGGTGAATAATAAGTCGTACAACTGTAATTCCCTATATAGTCCAGTAGTCAGAGACGAAAATGCCACTGAACCACTAAAAATCATGCGAACAAGCTGAATTTTACTGAGAATGTTAAAGTTGAGACGTTAACTAGGCTTCCCCTAACACCCCCCTCATAGAGTGGGGGGACGGAAAACATCGATTTTCCAAGAATCTGTACGCCGTAGAAAAAAATTTTCAAACAAGAAATGTATCTGAAATAATTTTGGACAAAAATGTTTATTAGCACTTTTTGTGTAGAATGAACCGTTCTCTTAGAAACAACGCTTGAAGCGACCGGCAAATTTAAATGTTGCGCGCGCGAAATCAATTTTTTAAATAAAATTTATATCAACTTGACGGTAAAAATTCGATATCTTTTGATCAGAGTATCCTATCGACAAAATTCAACATGCGCTTTAACGGCGAAGAGTGTAGCTTTCATATGCAATTTTTGCATTTTGCCGCAAAGGAAGCCAGTTTCTATAAAACTGTTAAATAAACGCTGCGCTATTTTTGTAATTTTTTACGTTTTTCGTCAGATCAACAAAATTTATCACCTGGGTGCGCTATTGAACAGCAGTTGTGATTCGACGAAAGAAATTCTGTCAAGAATTGAACAGGCTAGACAGACGTTTATTGAAATGACGAACTTTTTTAACAGATATGATCTTGACCTAAAACTGAGAATCCATATGCTACGTTCCTATGTGTTTCCAACCCTTCTCTACGGCTGCGGGAGCTGGAACTTCAACCTTCCTTTAGATAAACGCATCGAGGCTTTCAAAGTGTACCTATATAGGAGAATACTACGTATTTCCTGGACGAAAATAATAATAAACGCCGAAGTTCTTAACAGAATGCAGAAGGACAAGGAGCTGATGCCGACGATCAAAGGGAGTAAGTTTAATGTATAGAGGACAACAGATATGAAATACTTGGTTTAATCATCGAAGACAAAATTCAGAGGAAGAGGTCCATAGGAAAAAGACAAAATTCCTAGCTCAAGGATCTACGACTATGGCTCAACAGAACAACAAAGAGAGACGGCGCAATGAGAAGTACATTTTTCATTCTGTATTGTCTCTTTTTTGCTAATTTAACAGGCAGATATCGTCATATCAATAAGCGTTGTTTGTCTAGTTAGTGCGTTAACTAAAATGTGTTTCGGCCTATTATGTGGTTTGTTGTGAGCACAGTACGATTCCTCTAGAGTTCTAGAGCTTGTAGTTATCATTCTTATGCACAATACCAGGGACACATTAATAATACGAGAGATAGTTCAAGATTAGTGGCCAGTCTTACCTTCTGAGGCATGCCGTTCCTTATATTCAGTTGCAGCATTCAAAGTTTGGGAGAATATGACACATATCGATTCATTTCGATTTCTACGATTATTCCCCATTTGTTATTAAAGACAAACAAACATCAATGAGGTTATAAATCCATATTTAATCAGGGTTTCTGACTCCTGGGTTGTAGGATTAATGTTTTTTAATTATCATACATATCCCTTAAAAATAGAAAATGTTTCACAAACATTTTCCCTGTATTATAGTGATGTATCTATCTCTTGAAGCTTTGAAATACTTCACTAACATTATCACTCTATTGTAGAACAATTTCTTCTTATTATTTATTTTTTAGTTTGATAGTTTGCGCGCATTTTATCACATTGTCGATTCAAAAAAGAACATCTCTATACAGGGTAAAAATATCAAAGAATTAAAAATAAATGTTCAATGTGTCGCTTGTCAAATAATAATCGATTCGAATCGATGAGAGTTTCGATAATCATTTTTCATTTTAATCATTTCGGACATGGTACAGATTTTCGTACAATGCTAGGATTGTCCAATTTCGGACTTTGCTCGTCACATATACATTAATCTATTGATTTAGATGACAAAAAAAAATGAATGATATTCATAATGTGCACCTGTTAACAATGTGACAATTATACGATTGTGCTGAAATAATGAGTTATTAGACTTGTCAATTTTTATGTATTTAACACAAGAATAGTGAATACAAAACCAATGTAGGTAAATTAAGCACAAACAAAAAAATGTTTCCAAATTGCTACCTTACCTATCTTTACTTGGAGAACCAAATGACAACGGTGTTCTGCATTAGTAAATAAAATGTTAAAAGTACTTTTATTTAATATTTACAACTTATATGTTCAGTTACAAAAAAATATTAGGTTTTTGGTTTCTCGTTTCAATTAAAGAAGAATTGTGGCTTATTCCCATTAAAATAATAATTAAATTAAAGAAGTGTTTTGATAAAACACTAAAATCTTCTGTTTTATTTATACATGACATAAAAAGGTTCTGAAACTGTTTTCTTGTGGCAAATTTAACATAATGAACTTACTGATAATAGAAATATTGCTAAGCACATTCAGGACTTTTACTCCTGACTCCAAACTTCTACTAAACCTGACCGAAGAGTTGCGATTACGGTCATCTACAACGTGGGTTCTGAAGATATTCCAGAAATATCAAAAGAAGAAATACATAAATAAATGAAAAACAAAAAATGCCCAAGAGAAGACCAAATTACGTGTGAAATGTTGAAAATTGGAAGAGCAGTCATCGAAAAATCCGTGCAAACTCTTTTTAATAAATATTTGCCGAAAGGCAGCATGCGTGAAAAACGCAGAGGTAACATCTACTTTCTTAAAAAGGAATAATAGTAATATAGAAAACTATCGACCACAGCCACCTCGTCACCAAGATTATCACCAGTATCTGCAGATTATTTTAAGCTGTTTTTCTCCCATTTGCTATCCTTTTTAGTTCTTACTTTTTTTATTTCATCCATGATCAGGTTGAACACTAGAGGACTTAAGGAATTTCCCTGTTTTATTCCATTGCCAGCTTCATCTGGGTCAGTTAGTTTTTCTTCTACTTTTACTTTTATTGTGTAGTTTTGGTAGATATTTTCGATCGTTTTGATTATTCCTATAGGTATCTCTCTTGCGTACAAATATTAGGATAACGGCCTTTAATTGGAACCATCCCGAACCCGTTGCATGATCTTCCCGACCTAAAACATTGTTATTTTTCTGCTAGTGTTATAATTTCATTCAGTTTATTTGTTATCACTTTGGTTGTTAATTTTAGTGTTGTGTTTAATAAACTAATTCCTCTGTAATTCTCCGGGTCCAATTTGTCTCCTTTTTTGAAGAGAGATATTAGGATGCTTGATCTCCATTCTTGTATTCTGTTTTGGTCTATTATTTTTTTTGGATTAGTTTTAAAAGTTGTAGATAGAGTTGAGATGTGTTAGAACGTATTGCAGAATTGAAATAGCAATGGGTAGGACATCTAGCTCGGCAAAATTAAACCAGGTGGACTAAAACTACACTAGAATACTGGCGACCAAGACAGAGAGAACGTAGCGTCGGAAGACCCCAGAAGAGATGGCTTGATATCAAAAAATATGGACAGCATGGAGAAATTTCCCATGGGAGCATGGGAATATGACATGGAGGTTTACAATCTCTTTGTAGATTTTAAACAAGCCTATGATTCAATAGATAGAACAATTCTACTTAATATATTGGAAGAATTTGGCATACCATCAAAATTAATACGACTAGTGCAAATGACACTAATTTAAAACTGAATAAATGTTTAGGTAGAAATAGTTGAAACTGTAGAAAGTTTCACATATCTGGGAGTTACATTAAGCACGGATGGAACAAAAGAACCAGAAATTCAAAGAAAAGTAAAGGGAAACAAAGCTTATTTTTCCCTATTTAGGTATTACAATTTTATACTGTATAACGTTTAGAAAGATTTATCAAGGACATACGGAAACACCAAGAGACTGCACATCTATGAAAATGCATTTACCAATTAAGAAACATATGACTAATTTTAAACCTCTTTAAAATGACTATAATGGTCTTTAATTCTAAATATAAAATTATCTAACCTAATGCTTAACCCTAAAACACTATTTAGATCTTCCCTTTGTAGCCATATTTTAATGTTTACTATACAAATATCAAAGCAGAATTGAAACCGTATTATGGAATATGGACCACATACAATTTAATATTGACCAGATTATCTGGGTATCCATTTTTCTTTTCACATTAAATCTATTATGAAAAAGTATCAATTTATTAAAAGTGTTCTTCTTCTTCAAGTGCCGTCTCCATCAATGGAGGTTAGCGGTTATGGTGGCAAACGTTTGTCTATCTTCAGCTGTTCTTAAGAGTTCCTCAAATCCAAGTCCTGTCCAGTTTCTGATATTACGTAACCAGGACAATTTTTTTCTTCCAATTCCTCGCTTTCCTTCTATTTTGCCTTTTATTATCAACTGAGGGATGTAGTATTTCTCGTTGCGCAACAAATGCCCTAAATAACTGGTTTTTCTTCTTTTGACTGTTCTCAATAGTTCTTTTTCTAAATTGAGTCTCGCTAGTACTTCTTCATTTGTTTTTCGTGCTGTCCAAGGAATTTTTAAAATTCTACGGTACACTCACATTTCAAATGCCTCGATTCTATTCAGGCTCTTTATTTTTAAAGTCCATGTTTCGACTCCGTAGAGAAGAACAGACCAGATAAAACATTTTACAAGTTTTAATCTCAATTTAATATTTATATGTGTATCGCAGAATAGAACGCGCATCTTAAAGAAACTATCCCTAGCTTGAGCAATTCTCGCTTTAATTTCTTGTTCTGGGTCCAGCTTGCAATTAATCCAACAGCCAAGGTATTTGTATTGGTTTACCTGTTCTAAAATATTCCCATTCCCACCAAGTGTTACACCTTTTAAAAACTAAACATAAACGCCTATGTTGTGCTAGTGTTAAGAAAAAAATTTTCCGTCACGTAAAATACTACATTGAAGGAAATTTGCAAAAAGTTAGTTATTTCAACGGTTGTTCTGAAAACAGTCTATTCTACTGCAGAATACGTTGAAATTATTTCTGTGTATATAAGTAATAATTATTGAGGCGTATTTTAGGGCCAAATATAAATAGTTCTACAAAAAAGGCATCGTATTATTAGAAGTACATTGCAATATGTGTATCAACTTAGAGGAACTATGTTCATGAACGAATATGATCGAATTTTGCCTAAAAAGTGTTATTTTATGAGTTAAATAATTAGTTAACATTTAATCTTAATTTTTTTGTTACTGAACATTGTATAAATTATCTCAAAAATCAAAAACTATAAATTCAAATTAAATTACACTACTAATCATCTATAGTATTTCTGATCGTATTTTAGTACTAACTGCTCCGGCGGACTTCGTACCACCTTAAAATTAATAAATATTGTGTTACGTTATGGTTGAGTTATATTAACTTTTTTATATTAAGGTAAAATTAATTAAATTCCATAAAAGTTCAAAAAGGAGCTAATTTACGTAGTAGCAAAGCAACCATTTGTTGAATTGCTACCTGTCGATTATCTTAATTCGAGGACTTTTTGATATACAAGTACCATATTTTTCGTTTTATTGCCAGGCGCGAGAATGAAGGAAACGCATGATTTGCCTACACGTGAACATGCTACGCACAGTTGACCATGAGATAAACAACTGCTTTCTATAATCATCCGGGCGGAGACAAATCCAACGAATCAAAAATCATCAAAATCGGTTCAGCGGTTCTTGGGTAATAAATGGTGTAACTTTGATATGATTTGATTTTGCGATAAATTCGGCGGTCAGGTAAATGAAAATTACTAAGTTCTCCCCTCGCTCGTGACATTAGCCACCTGCTGGTTACGATACGTTGATGACACCTTTGTCATTTGGATCCATGGTAAAGACACATTAGATCTCTTCCTTTCCCACCTGAATGGAATACATCCCAGTATTTAATTCACGATGGAAGCTGAGTCTGAAGCGTCTTTGCCATTCCATGAGGTTCTTATTCAGAAAAACCCACCTCACAGTTTTCCCTATTCCGTAGAACCCACTCATACAAACCGTTATCTAAATGCCCAGTCACATTATCACCCCGCCCAACTCAATTCAGTTATCAACACTCTTGTTTGCCGTTCCATACGACTTAGAGACAACGATCAGAGATCATCCGAAATCAATTCAATAAGGCAAACACTCTTACAAAACGGCTACCACAAAACCCAAATCAATAGGAGTATTCAAAAACATCTAAACCGCATTCCATCCAAAAAAGAAACCTTGCCGCCTGATCAACCCAAAATCTGTCTACCTTTTTATTTAAAAATTCCTTTATAAAAGGTATAATAATAAAAATAAAAGGAATTACTAGGAATATTAGGACCCTTTATAAAGAAATTTTTAAATATTTTTTTTTGTGATTCATGGTATACAGCCAACTACAGGAATTTAGTTTCCTTGTGGATTTCTACCTTTTATTAAAGATGTCACTAACAAGATCAGTAGAACTCTTAACCCCCTAAACATCAAAACTATCGCCACTACTCACTCCAAGTTGTCCAATCTCGTCAGATCCGTAAAAGACCAAATCCCCAATGAAGGTTATGGTGTCTACGAGATACCTTGTTCCAGTTGTCCACGTTCATACATAGGACAGACAAACCGACGAATCCATCACCGTATTTACGAACATTCTCTATCAATTAAATATTTCGATACTACTTCAGCCCTAGCCCAACATCATATTCAGAGTGGCCACAAAATAGGTTTCGAAAAAGAAAAAACATCGCTCCCATATGCTCCTTAAAATCGAGAATTATGCGTGAAGCCATCGAAATTTAAAAACGGCCTAACAGTTTAAACAGGCGCGATCCATCTCGCTCAGACCATTTCCGTGCATACCGTTCCCGCACATACTGAGAGTATAGTAGCAGCTACACAGGATAAGGCCGGTCGTCATTTGACACTGAGGAGTAGACAGATTGAGACCTCAGTGACGTTTGACGGTTCTTGTATTTCTACAGAACAAGATAGTGAAATAGTGAAATCAAAAAATCACACAAAATTAGTGTAGAACGATCTAGTTGGTAGAAATAGAATAAAAATTCCAAACAAAACATGAAAAAATTAGTCTTTCTCGATGTAAAACGGGCACAAATGAGGAATCAAAAAAGTCATAATATAAAACAGTGAATAATATTGAATTGAATTTGGTGGTAAAGACGTAGTATCCTTTATAAAAATAGGAAGACTAAGATGGGCAGGACATCTGGCAAGATCACAGCAGAACAACCCTCCTAGAAGAATCCTTATGTCACAACCTGTGGGAAGTAGAAAAAGGGGTAGACCAAAACTCAGATGGAGGGATGGTGTAGATGAGGATGGTAGACAAATAGGCGCAGCAAACTGGCAACAGTTGGCAATGGATAGAACTGACTGGCGTAATAGACTTGGGAAGGTCGAGGCTCTTTTATAGGGCTGTAGCACCAATGATGATGATGAATAATATTGAATTTCCTGTTAATTAAAAATTTGGTTGAAGTGAAATAAAATAAATAATTAGTAGTGCAGTAATTTTAAAAGATATTTAACACATACTTGTTTTGTCCTTGTTTGTTAAAACCACTCATTGTTTTAGGGCCGCATATATACCCATAAAACTAAAAACAAAAACATTACGAGCAAACAAAACCATCCAAATATGTATGACGAAAGATTTGGGAATAATTTCAATTAGAACATATTATTTAAACAAAATGTTAAATTGTATACAAATGCGATTTTATGATCTTGTAAAACTCTGTCTGTTCTGCTGCTAGGTGGTTCATTGTTTATCCTATAAAATATGTACTTTCTCAACTTTATATATAATTTTTTTGAAACGACAATAAAATTCTCCCAAAACTTTTGTGACATAAGTTAAATCTACCTCAAACTTACCTCAGTACTATGGAAAAACTGTGGCAACCATATACTCTCCAAAGCATTAATGACGAAATCGTATGCAGTATAAAGCAGTTTCGACTGTTTGGAAAGTTTTTCGACAGCATAATCGTCTTGCATCAAACATTTAAAATCTTCAGATATTTCTGACGGACAACTGATAAAACTGAAACTGTTCTTATCTAAATATTCTTTGAAAAGTTTGGTAGCTTCGACTTGAAGCTCCTCTACTTGCTTTTTACTCAATTCTGGTGTCAGCAACTTTACATTGAAATCATCTAAAAGAAAATGTTTAGTTTCATTGAATACTTATTAGAATTTGCTTTTAGGTATATATCGGGTATGCATAACATATCTGCAATTTATTCTTATGCAATTTGATGTGTCAAGCGAAAATTATTTTAGAAAATATCTACTTCACCCATAGACAGGGAACGTAAGCTGAGTTAAGACCGTCGTAAGACGAAGGTCTCACGAATGGTGCAAAGATACTGGTTTGGTGATGGGATTATGTCTGAAAGCCTTTAAGTCCGTATACTTTCTAGTCATAAGTGGCAACGACACCTCTTGGAGTTCCGAGAGTCGAAAGGCTAAAAACATTGTGAATTTGCTAGGCAATCGTAGTTCGCTATGATTGTCGCATAAGCCCTTGTTTCCACTGAGATTATCGGTTTACGGTGGGATCGAATCTTTGCCGGTAGACCAGATCTTTAGACGGACGAATATGGGTATTATAATCTTGTTGATGTTGGAACTCGGAATTGTCTGTAGACGATATTACGTACCTGACAAGGAGTTGTAGCTAGTAGAGCACACT
Organism: Diabrotica undecimpunctata; assembly: GCF_040954645.1. Taxonomy (NCBI): domain Eukaryota; kingdom Metazoa; phylum Arthropoda; class Insecta; order Coleoptera; family Chrysomelidae; genus Diabrotica; species Diabrotica undecimpunctata. Next base: position 16,600,933 of record NC_092804.1, on the reverse strand, counting down.
GCAATCTATTGAGACAGCCCTCAGCTTGGGATCTAGATCTATACAAATATGCTGCTGAGTTGCTTGAAACTCGACTCAAGAGTAAAAATTAATTTATTACTACCTTGAGTCTCTTTTTATTGGTTCAGATATTGTGAAAAAAATGTTGTACCTTACTTCTCCCAAAGAGCAAATCTAGTTAATTGTTGTGACAGTAAAGGCTTGATGGTTCAATTCAAAATCCACATAATGGCGTCTCTTTCGAGTCTTTGAGAGATATCGACTTATTAAAAGAAGTTTTACTCTATAACGTTGGTTTCTATGCTTCTATTCCTGTTGGGCGTTCTGTATGCTTGAAAGAGATCTATGAGAACTTGGCAATTGTTTTTCACAAACTCAAATATGAAGAGCACGGTTGACCAATATGCGATTTGAAGATCTTGGGTAACTATGCTGCTTGGGCAACAAGCAGGTTACATCAAATTTCCTTTTTTTTTTTTGGCAATGTTTGGCAAGAAAACTTGGTACCACCAGAAAAAATTTTCCTTCCTCATCTTCATATAAAGCTAGGAACTTAGATAAAAGGTTTCCAGGTATGATGGAGAGGAAATTAAAGGTATATTTGTTAGGCTAGATATCAGAAGATTTCTAGTGGATCAAGATTTAGTTAACACCGTGGCAGATCTCTAGAGAGAAGGATGGTTGGCATTTGAGAATGTTCAATGCAATGCAATCTTTGTTCTTGAACCTTTTTTGAGACTATAGTTACCCCGGCTCTTTCCCTAATCACGTCGCCGTACGCAGGCGTCATACCTTCTTCTTGACTGGTTTTACAACTCGGGGTGAGTCTTCGCCGCATCCAATATAGCCTTTCATCTTCTACGATCTTGCGCTTCCATTTTCCATTGTTGTACCACAATCCTAGATAAATCAGCTTCAACATCATCCTTCCATCTTTTTCTGGGACGGCCTACTGATCTTCTACCGTCTGGTCTCTCAAAAAACACTGTCTTTAGCACTCTGTCTCTGATCTTACTACATGACCTGCCATTTTATCTTATCCGGCATCTTTGGTGTTATATCTCTTTCGAGTAATTTCATTAAGAAAAACAGATACTCAATTTGTGGAAAAACGTTAGGTGCTACTTCATTTTTGGATTCAGTGCATCACAAAACATATAGATTAGTTAAAATTATCAAAACATCTTTTCAAAAAAAATTTTTAAGACCTGTGTAATCAATGTATGGATAAAAACGTAATACATACCAACAGCCAAACAAAATTGTAAGAGATTGACATTATCGTTGTTTTTCAAAAACTGCATAAATGCATACAGTAGCTCAGTATCCTTTTTTATTTTATTCAGGCTTGTAGAAAACGATGAAGATTTGGTTTGGGTTGATACATAGTTGCATAAAAATTCGACCTCTTCAGTGTTTTGATTACATTTTGGTGTCTTTTTTGACTTGTACGTCGTTGCTAGTATAACAAGGTAATTTAAAATATTTGGATCTGCGATTACGTCCATCATTGGTAATAATACCCATCCGGCTAGAACCTCCCTCATCATTACTAAGAAATTTCTAGAACAGATAATAATCCATGAACTATAAAAAATATTTTGGCCACATTTAAAAAAATACTGAAACGACAGTAACAATACATAAACAGCAGGTAGTCCCACAAATTATAAGAACATGTGGAGAAACTATAAATAATACCACAACTTTTACATACTTTCAAAGTTCATCTTGCCTACTGTTGTTTGAAGATAGATGCCCTATAATGTTGATCATTATAGGGCAGAAAATGTGTACTTAATTTGTAGATGAATTTGACATGGTTTCAAGAGCTTGAAGGACTACATAAAATTAATGAGACTAGAAAGTATGGATGACATCAAAGAAGCTAAAGAAAAATGTATAACAGAAGACGCAGTATGTACAATCTACAAAAAAAGTTAAATTTGTTAATGGGATAAATAGATGTTGGATGAGTGAGTGGATTGGGATATAATTTTCCCAGTACGTGGACTTAGGGGAGAATTAAGGCTCATGTGGGAAAGGTAGCGTTCCTGAGATAGATATTTCCTCTACCGGAATCATAGAAGAGTATCTACCCATTACTCTTAAGAAGATATAAGTAAACTTTAGAAATAACTTTACCAATTTAAATATTCAAAATTTTATGAAAAAACTGAATAGAACAATTAATGAAATTATATCAAAAAGGATTTTACATGCACTAGACCTAAATAGACTTTAGAAACAACTTAACGATCTACATGTTAAATTTTTTATACCTTTAGGAAAATAATTTAATTAAACAATTCAAAAATTATATCAAATAAAAATTTTACCTGCATTTTAGGTAGTTTCCAGGTAAAACATGATTTAATAGTGACGCCACTAAATGTGTCAAGTACCCCAGTTCGTTCTTTCTATTAGTAGCAGCTGCATGTAAACTTTTCCCCAGATACTCAATAACAACTTCATTGAATCTAACATTTTTCAGCTTAGCTATTTGTTGAATGTAGAGATAGTCATCAATATGTCTTACTCCACATGGAACAAGCTTGTTCGCCACAATATCACCAATATCCAGCTCCAATAACCTGTTTACTATTGTTGCAGTAGAAAATCTGAAGCAGTATCTTAATTCATTAATAAAGTCTTTATCGTCTGTGAGCTGGTCATACCAGCTGGAGATAAATGTGCTGATAATTCTTTCATAAAACTAAAAACATAGAAATAAGACATTTGATGAAATAAAATGTATACTTGGCACTCTCAAAGACAAAATGTATCAATGACTCATGTACGAGGTTTGTCCCAAAAGTACCCAACATTTGTTCATAAATTCGCACCAAAACATACCAGTGACATCTAGCAGTGTATCTCTTAACAAAATTACCTTATATTGAACTAAGTAACGGGAAATGTTTAGTTTGTAATAAAATGAACGGTCTTTTTTGCATACCTCCCAAAGGAAGATTGTTCTGAAGAAGGCTTTGACTCATAACGAGCTGTAATGATGATGAAGTTATGAGCAAACATTTGAGACTTTGGAGACAGATCTCACATTAAGAGAACTGTCACAAGAATATAACTTTAAACTTCTGACAACTGGAGAATACATAAAAATGATATATCAAGAGAGGTTTTTTTAAAATATTTATTTAAAAAAAAAGGATTTAAAATAAATAGCATTTACAGGAGAATTGTTTCATTTACATAAAGAAGTTTTTAACAAAGCTCAATCAGTAATATTCATTCATAAATCTTTACTGCCTTCTGCTTCAAATAATGCTATCACATCAGCTTCCAACTTAAATCAATATAATATTTTAAGTATAACTTACTACATTCAAAGAATCAGTGACAAAGAATCAAAAAAGAGAGTTTGTTTACAAAGTTTATACAAGTCACATCAAACACATAAATATATTGAAAAATATAGAGATAAATATACAAAAGATCATGCAGTATTCACTCATTTTGAGAAAGCATATGAGGAAGTACTTCAAGGTTTTGTGGTGATCATTGAATAAAAAGGAGTTGTGAAAATTGTGAGGAAGCTGAATTGTGAAGTAACAGCTTCATGGCTTTTAGTTTATGCTGATGATGTGATATTAATAAAGAATTATGAAATGAATTTTTTTCTGAAACAGAAACGGGACACAGACTGGAATAGTTGAGAAAAAGAAAACAGTATATTAATATGTCGAAATGATTTAAAAGATGATTAAGAAGTAGTAAAATGATAAGTATTACAAAACAATGGGAAATAATGAATAAAGCAAGTGGTGTGTTGTATAGAAAAATTTCAATAAAAATGAAAGGTAAATTCTACAAGACCACTTATGGTGTATACACATACTTACATATTCACATAGTAAGAAAGAGAAAGATCTGTGATATAACTATCCTTTATGTCAAGTCTATACAAAAAACTATCCAAAAGTGACCAATTTACCTAATTCTGCAGATACGAAAGTATAATGAAAAACTATTGTACTTTGCTGAAACTGCTTCCTTTCTTTCATCTCCCCTTCATAAAATTATCTTATTAAAAGAAGTGTCAATCAAATTAATTGTAACTTGTTATAAGATAAAGAGCTTTAAAAATATTTTTGTTAACAGCATTGTCAACAATGGTTGTTAAACTCAAAGAATGTCTTCCAATGAAAAAATTTCAATGGAATGTTTTAATTGTGTATGATATCAAAGGAAGTTTTCTAGTTGATTGTGAACTGCAAAATCTTGTAGTAATAAACAATGAAATGAATCTTAAAAGCTTTAGTTTAAGGAAATCAGCACAGACTCATAATGTCACAGACAAATGTTTTCTAACAAATGAAAAATAAACTGTCACTCTTATGAAACTAAAAATATCTCTCCTTTCCTGTCCTTTTTATATTCTTGTGTACTAGCTTGAGCTTTTTAATTTTTTTTAATAAGGTGACAAAAAGTTTTAGATTCTTGTGTCTTTTACATTTTTTTAGTATAAGTGGAAATAAGGGAGTAAAGTTTGTTTAGAAGCTAAAATGGTCAATTTCAATTAGTGCGGTCCTAAATATTATTAAATTTATCTGACTTGGCCCATTGTTAAGACCTTATACCTCAAGTAAACCATTGTTACCTGAAACCGGGCCTTGTATACTATTATTGGTTAACCCAGGATGTTTGTATTAGGTACTAATTGAAGTCAACCATTTACTGCTAAAAAACTTTACATAGTTCTTGATTTGATAAAATACACCATTTGATAAAATTTAAGAGAGTAAAAGAGATAAATTAATAATTATATTTGAAAAAGAAAATTAACAAGAGATCAACACAGCATAGAATTGGTGTCAACAGATGCACCAGCTTGTTTATAAAGAATATATATTAATTAAATGTGTCCTTACATGCTCTATTGTATTGTTTAACTCAGTTGTTATGTATATGTGCTTCCAAGGGGTAATACTTCTAGTTTGTTGATGTCTTCTGCAAGACAAATCATCACAAATGCTACAAGACTGCTTCAACGTCTTCTTAACATTATAGCGGTCTCTATAAAAGTTTATCAATCTTTGCAAATATATTGTTGTTTTGGTTTTGTATTTCACCAAGAACCAGGCTACAGTGAAACCAAAAAGATATGATACGTAGATAACCAAAGCACCAACAAGGCTAAAATTTATGTAAATGAAATTTGTTAGATCTTTCTCATATTAAAATGTTCTTACCTAAAAAAGATTCCAAATAATGAAACTGATAATGTAATTACAATTGTAACTGTTCTCACTAACTTATCATCTGACACTAAACGTAAATTGTATTTAATTTCTTCATATATCATTCTTAATTTATACGATACGTGCTGGAATTAGTGGGATATTTATTAATATTATTGATATCGATATTATAAAAAAGTAATAAGGTTAGTTTCTTTTCTTAAATGTCACAACAAAGTTGATATAATAAGTGTTTTTGTGAGTGTAATATTTAGAAATTTCAAGCTGAATGACAACAAATTTAAATTGCTAGCAAAATTTGCCTATTTTTTGAAAATTTTGACAAATGACATTCCAAATGATCTGAAACATAACCTAACACTTTATTAGACGTGCTTGAAGTGTTATCATTTTATAATAAACATTTTAAAAACTATCTAACTAATCACATCACCTAGTAACTTTCTTCCGTTTATCTACTTAAAAAATATTTGAAATGGCTGCTAAGATTAATATTATCGATCCACCTTCGTCGGCGAGTTCTGATAGGTAAGTGTCAAAGGCACAATATTGTTTTTTGTAAATTTAAATTATAAGGTCCTATTGGTTAACAAATTCACAAATATGTAGTATGGTGTAAATTAAATAAATTGTTATTTTTAAAATTTACTCGGAATTGCTCTATTTACAATTGAATTCAAGTTAAATCTATTTTTAGTGATGTAGAGGAAACGCACGCCGACTTTTCCGAGGTTTTTCCAGATATAGAAATTGAGGAAGAAAAAAGTGGAGATTTTTATCATACTCCAGCGTCTCCAATAACTGTACCTTATTGTCCAAGACCACCCTCAACAGGTATTTATGTCATGATTTTTAAGGTTTTTTTTTGTTAAAATTCTGACGTTTGTGTATATTTGCGCGTAAGTTTTAGGTCATTGTTCTGATTTAAAAAATATTTAAAACTATAAATCGTAACTTTGAAAACATGTTATTTTTAACTGTAAACATTAAAGACAATTACTATTTAAATGGGAATAAGCCACAATTAAAGATTAAAATACGTTTATTGACGTTTCAATTTCGGAAATCGTTCTCAAAATACAAACATTAGTAAATTAAACAAATTTTGTTTTTTTGAAAAAAAAAAAAAAAAAAAAAAAAAAAAAAAAAAAAAAAAAAAAAAAAAAAAAAAAAAATAGCTTCAGAACAATATTAAAGACAATATTAAAGAAATTTAAATATAAAAGTAGGCTAAATAAAAAAGAAATTAAATAAAATAATACAATAAAAAACAAATATTAAAAATAACAAATTGATTATTAGGGATTTAACAGAATTTTCCATTGTTGAATTTAGTGATTTAATAATTATAATAAAAATACTGTATAAAATATGAATAGTAAATGAAGTGAATCATTCAGTGACAGTGATAAATGGATACATAGTTAAATATAAAAATTTCTTAAGTGAATCAGAATACTTAATTTATAAAAAATAAAAGTAAGAAAAAATTAAAAGATTTTACTGGTGAAATGGACCAAGTAAAGGTAACAATAAAATAGGACAAAGGATGGCTATGTGGTTAAAAATAAGGAAAAAACCTTTTTTTCCAACTATGTAAATAAAAATTTTTTTTATTTACATAGTTGGATTAAAATCTAAGTTTAAATTAGTTACATATTTATGTACAGTCCATCTAATTTACTTACCGTTGCATGTCATTATCATTGACAGTGATCGAAGTTGACATAGTTGCCAAAGTATAAAAAAATCCTGAATCCATTTTAAATAAAATAGGTCACATAATTATTGCAAAAGTGAATTATACAACAAAACAAATTAATATTTAATGCAAATAAATAGAAACAAAACAAGAGTTAAAAAATAATCTTGTTAAAAACAATTTGAGCCGTTTGTATGTGTTGTATAAAGATGTAAAATGGAATAATTAAACAAAAACAACACTTTTTTCATTACTTATTAACATTAGTCAACACCACAAAATAAGTGTTACCAATTTATGCCAAAATATCACCTTCATTCGATTACAGTTACAGTGTGATCCGAACAAATGTTCTTCATAAAAACGCTTTATAATGAATTTATACAAATTAAATGAAACATATTATTGTGTATTTCTTTAAGTTAACATTACTAGAAATCTTTAAATATTATTTCTACGCGTATATAATAAAATATGTCTAGTGGCTGTAATGCCAGTGTACTCGGCTAAGTGATTTTAAAAAAGAACACACCTACCGCCTAAATAGTTCGTGTTGGTATCATGTGACCTCACTGGCTATGACGCGGATGACATGCAACGGTAAGTAAATTAGATGAAGTATAAATACATTTTTTTTTATCTTTCTTATGTGGATATCTTATGATACTCACAAAGAAAGATTTTTACAAACATAAAATTTATCGATATTGATAATAAAACAAAAACAGTCTTTAATATTATCAATGAATTAAAAGGTAAAGCAAAATAATGGAAGGATTGTAAATTGCAGTGACTAATCAAAGAAATTACAGATAATTTAGTAAATTAACACTAACAAGAGCTGATGACCTAATAAGAGATGTCTTTCAGAGAGTTTTTTTATGTTCCTTTTAACTTTTAGTCCATGTGCTTAAGACTTGTCACATTGTCACAATAAATGAGATCATACAATTAATTCAAGGCTCCAAACATAAACTCAGCTCTATAGAGCGTTTCACGTTAAGAAAATAACATTAGGCTTATGGAGATCAGTGTTGCCAAAACTCTCAGGCATGCGGTTTACTAGATTGTCGATATATTTTTCGAATTTCCATTTTCAATTAACATTTAACTGTAAAGTCAGAATAACAACTGAAAAACCACAAAACTTTATTATCATTATGTAGTCTCAGATAAGACATAAAATCGCTGACATACGCACACCGTATTATTTTAAGTTGCAATTAGTAATTAGATATACGCATTCCAAGCGGTCCGTTTATTTGCTTTTAAATCTTAAATAGCCGGCAAAGTGCATGATTTAACGAAGCAATATTTTCTACTGATTTCTATGATTCATGGTATATGATATTCTTACTGAAAAACAAATAAACTGTCGTTACTATAATTAAAATAAGATAAAATAAAATTATCTTTTGTAAATACTATTTATTTAATTAAAATCATTTTCCCTACTTTTTATCTCTTGTTTCGAATCGATACTTTTGATCAATTACGTTAAAAAACAATTATAAAAAATACAAATTATACAACCCTGAATCGTGCTTGTGTTCATCGTGGCATCGCTGCGCTTCTATCGTCTATAAGAAATACATGGCCCTATCTCTGCAATGTTATTTTCTTAATGTGGAACGCTGTATAGTTTTGATTAAGTATCAAAATAATTTCCTCTAACATTGTGCTTTTGAGTTGGCCATTCTGCTGCCAATATCCTGAATAATTCATTTGAATTTGGTATTTTTTTAGAATCATTAAAAATATCAAAAGTTATGCCTCTATACAAAAAAGGTGATTGTACCCCATTAGAGAATTATAGATCCATGTCTTATTTCCTATTTTAAAAAAATATTTTACTTTGCTCTTTGCTATTGATTATTTGAATTTTTTTATAGTCAAAATCTCAAAATCTTATAAGTAAACCTCAGCATGGATATCATAAGGAGAAAATGTGATGACATTGAGTGTGACTTTCTGGAGAACATTACAAGTTCATTGAAAAAAAAGCTGTTTCAGTGGGCTTATTCTTGGACTTATGAAAAGCTCTTGATTTCTTGGAATATTCAATTTTTATTCCAAAACTAGAGAGGTATGGACCTAGAGGAACATCATTAAGATGGATTTTGTCATATTTTTCACAGTGCCAGATGATTGTTGGAAAGACAGGTAATGTGGAACAACTTTCAGATGTGGGTCAAATTACCAGAGGCCTCCTATAAATATAAATTTTTGTAGATGATAAAAATATAATGATAACATCTTTTTCTTTTGATAAATTATGTTATTTGACAAGTGAAACTTAAGAAAAAGCTCAAGACTGATATTGCCAAAATAAAATATCTTTAAATCAAGAGAAAATAAAATTTACATGCTTCTAACAACACATCTAAAGGACAATATCAGTGAATTGGTGAAGATCCAGAAAAATGAAGTCCTCTGACTGAAGTAACAAAATGTTTAGGTATTTGTGTAAATCAAAATCATATGTAAAATGTAATTTTCATTACAATGAATCCCATATGAAATAATATTTAAGATGTGAATACATGCTTGGAAAGGCTGTACACATCCTGACGAACTGACAGATAAAGACTCCCTTACTGTTTTAAATAATGGAACATCCATATGGTAGTGGTCTATCGGTAGAGGAGAGGTGTATATTGAAGAAGCTAATAGGTAAATGTATATGGAATCAGAATAAAATATTTTAGTGTCAATCTTGTTATTTAATAACCATACTTTATATTTCTTAGTACTTTTTTTTTTATTATCCTATCCTAGGAAACTAAGTTCCTGTAGCTGGCTGTATACCATGTATCACAAAAAAAAATTTAATGTTATGTATGACAAATGTATGCGTGTATTTAATAGAATATTGGTTTTTTGATAAGAAATTGTCTGTAGTTGTTTATTGTATAATGTTTATTATCTTTTTTTTTTTAATCATATATGAGATTTTAAAAGTAAACACATATCATTATCTCGTTTGTTTGATTTATTTAATAACAGCATTTAAACAATCTTTTTAATTAAATATAAAAGTTTATACATACATATTATAATTTTTCAAATGGGAATTTTTTATCTCTTATGTGGAAAATTTCTAAGATTAAATTTAAAAAAAATACTCCATAATTTATAATAAATATATTTTTTTGTTATAAAGTGAACTAACTTTTGTTATAAACAAACTCCATTGTATCGAGGTGTGTATGCTTTCACGAATGGTGCACGAATACATTATTTTCCGGGTTTATGGGCCACGTCTGGGACTTATTTCTTCCTGATGTTTCATTTGTGACCACAGCAGACATCAAAGGCGATTCGGCTGGAACTGTTTTTCATAAATAAATGCATAATTCTGAAATATGAGCAATAACAACTAAGTATATCTTGAAAGAAGCAGGTATTTTGTGAATAAAACACCAATTTACTAAAATTATTATATTTAAATTTTTTTTTAAATATTTTTACAGTTCAATTATATATTTTATGTTGATTACTAATTCATTAATTGTTTGATAATCAAAAAATTCTGACAATTAAATATTGGAACAAGAAGTTTTTAACAAATTAAAATAAAAATTAATAAGATGTAACGGCATATTAGGCATTGTATCAACTAGGCTTCACAGAATTCAGGGGTAAAACTATCCCATATTTCTTGCAATTTAGAATGTAGTTGTGGCAAAGTACGCTGAAAGTTATTTCTTAGGCATCGTTTCATTTTGTGCCATTGTCTATTGGATTAAGATCCGAGCTGCTAGAAGGATGTGACAAAACTTTAAGGTCATGTTCCCCCATCCATTTTTTTGGTAGATTTAGCTAAATGGCATGAGGCTCCGTCCAGCTGAAAGATAAAACCTCTGGATGGATATAAATTTGCTGCACTTGGTAGAAACTAATGTTGAAGAATATCTTGATATTTGGCTACATTTACTAAGCCTTCAATAAAATGCAAAGTTCCTTTTGGCCAACATACAACGCCACACCATGATGCCCTATGGAAACTTTACAGTACTTTTGAGACAATCCTTATGGAATGCTTTATATATATTCTAATTAAATGTCTTACACTCCTTTTAGAAACAGCTTTTGGACGGTCTGAGCTTTTTCCGCTAACATCAGTACTGGCAGTTTCACCATATTTCTTAATTATATGATTAAACACAGTAGTTGTGAATAATAATTTCTAGAACTTTTGGATCAGTAGGTTTTCCACGTGCCATTATTGTATTTTACTCGTAATAAAACTGACAATCTTTAATTATTCATATTTAAATGACGCGTGACAATTATTGTTGACAACGCACCACCTACTCGTATGTTTGATTTCAAAGCCTTCTTTGGCCCAGGCTGATAAAATTTAAGAAACGTGAGGAAAAAAAATGTTCCAATATTTAGTTGTGCGCTGATTTCAATTGAAGGGGTGAGTGGATGAAGGGAGTAAGTGACATTTTTTAAGAAAATGAGTTATCCGCATGGATGAAGGTGGTAAGTGCTAAATTAAATTTTCCACTTATCCCCAGCCTTCTATGATTTAAAATAACTGAGATAGCCAGCGTATGAAGGAGGTAATTGACCATACTACTTTAAATATCTAGTGAATGAAGGAGATAAGTAACAAGATAAAGTACTTACTTCCTTCATCCATACCACAAAGAATAAAAAGTTTTGAACTATAAGTAAATTCCATATGATGAGATCGTTGCTCTTCCTGAAAATGGAAATGAAGAGGCTCTTAATTGGTCCACTAAAACCAAGAAAAAAATATTTCCACTAAAAGTAAAAGTAACTAGAAAAAGACAGAAAAAGATTAAAGAATGGAAAGCACGAAAACGTGCCAAGTGCAGAGAAAGTGGTCTGGCTTACATGTCTAAAATAGGCCAAGTAAAACCCGCTAAAACCGTTAACTCTGCGATTTTGTGCAATGAAAATTGCCGTTACAAGTGTTCTCAGTCAATAACTGTAGAAGAAAGGGAATCAATATTTTCTTCCTACTACAAACTAGATGTAAATGCAAAAAACTGCCTTATTTTTAAGAGCATTAAAAAAAGGGAACCAATGAGAAAGAAAACTGGAGCATTAAAGCATAAAACTGCCACCTACCAATACAATGTAACTTGTAGTGGCCGGCAAACTACCGTATGCAAACGGGCTTTCATTTCCTTGTTTGCAATCAGCTTGAAAAAGGTTGACCTAATCCAAATTTCAATAAAATCAGGGAAAAATGCTCCTGAACCGGACAGAAGGGGAAAACACGCAGTCAGACCTAACAAGACCCCTGCTGAAGTTGCTGCTTACGTCATTGAGCATATTTAAAGTTTCCCAGCAGAAGAGTCGCACTACTCCAGGCATTGTAATATTCACAAAACATATCTTTCACCGCAACTTTCGATCCCTAGAATGCATAAACTTTACCTAGACAAATGCCGAACTGACGGAAGAAATGAAAAATTTCAAATAAAAGAGGCTACATACCGATTCATTTTTAATAATGAATTTAATCTGTCTTTTGGTTATCCCAAAAGCGATACATGTAGCACATGCGATTCTGGCAAAAGTAATGAAGAGCACGCTGAAAATTACAAATCAGCGTTTGAATCTCAAAAAGCAGATAGAGAATTTGCTAGCAAATCAGAGAACACTGTGTATGTAACATTGGATCTAAAGCAAACTATGCCCCTACCTAGGCTTAGTACCTCGAAAGCCTTTTATCTTAGACAAATGTGGTTTTACAACTTAGAAATCCACATAATAACCAAAAATGTGGAAAAAACCGTTTTCTGCACATGGACCGAAAATCAAGCTTCCAGAGGTAGCTCGGAAATTTTTAGTTGTTTTCTACGAACAATGGAAAATATCATCTAGTTTTGTGGACGGACTCGTGTGCCGGGCAAAATAAAAAAATTTTGATGGTATATTTGTTTCAGTATCTTGTGGGCAAAGGCATCTTTAAAACGATTGAGCACAAGTTTCCAGAGGTAGGACACTCGTACTTAGACTCGGATAGAGCATTTGGACGTATTAAGAAACGACTAAAGAAACATCAAAACATTTACATCCCTGGTGAATATCGTGATGTGATTGTTTCTTCAACCAAGAAAAATATGGTGATAGACATGCAACATCACTTTAGAGACACGGAAAATATTATGAAAACCATGAAACTAATGAATAGAAAAAAAGATCTTCTTAATGAAAAGGTTAATTTCAAAACTGGAATACAGTGGATTCGCGTAGATATCTTTGGATCATACCTTTTCAAGAAGTCTTACGATTACTACACACCTTTCAAAATGGTATATATCCTCAAGCAGAAAAATTTCCCATCCCTTCTACCTGAAGAATTCAACATTCCAAGTCATATCCAAAATACTGGATCCTTAAGCAAAGAAAAGGTAGACAATCTAAAAGAACAGCTTTGCTTCATTCCAGAAAGGGATAAGTGGTATTATGAAGCCATCATAGAGCAACAAAAATTTTAAGAAGGTGGTACAATATCCTTAGACTGATTCAAAAGCTGCTTAGAAATTCAGTGTTTGTCAGTCTTTTGTAAAACCAAAAATATAAGTGTTTACTTGAAATCCATGTTATTTTTTTCCTGGTTATAGCTCTTATTTAAAAGAAAATGCAAATATTTATCCTAGATAAAGGAGGTAAGTCCACATACCCCCTTCATTTTGGCATAGACATAATTTCTAACACAAAAAAGTTTTTGGATAAAAGAGGTAACTACAAATATATATTTTTCAAATAAGTTTTTAAAAATCGGGGGGATTTTTGTTTTTACAATAAAATTTATACATATCCTACCTGTGAGAATGAAAAAAATCGGTTTAAAAAATCGATTAATAAAAAAGTTCCAGCAATAAAACTTTGGAGTTAAATTTCTCAAAAACTTACTTTTGTTACTTACTTCCTTCATCCACTCACCCCTTCAATTATCAAACAATTAATTAAATTCCATGCAAAAATAATTCCATACATTATAAAAAATGTTAATTTCATATTATATAATTAAAAAAAAAACATTAAATAAAAAGAATTTCATTAAAAATGGCATTATATATTCGCAAAATAACTGCTTGTTCCCATACGTATTTGTTAGGGCTCGTGTGTGCGCTTTTTATAGCATTTGCGTATTTCGGATTCTGTAGGTTGGTATGATTCAGTTTCATATATTGTAGTGCTTAGATTCACATTCTAAAGCACGATTCTGTTCTTTCCCATTAAAGTTGATTGGGTGTTTGTTTTTTAATTAAATAGCCCAGAGGATCAGCCAGGAATATTGATTACTTGGAGTATATCGGACATCGAACATAGAAATCGAAGGCTTGTCTACATTTATACAGATCAGTCTGTGACTTATCAGCTTTCCTAATAAGATAGGGGATACACTCCATTTGCGTAGCACGTCTGGTGTAGTGTTACAGTATATATACACTCGCGATCATAAAATCCGGGTCACCTTGAAAATTACCGATATTTCATTTTTAACGAGCTTTATCGTAAATAACAATAACACAAATACAAACTAATGCATGTTTCTGAGAATTGTTGCGGTTTCCTTTGTAACAAAGAATTCTAATAGTGCCGATTTCGCAGTAGAGTGCACACTTCTCAAAATGAACGCTACCTGTAACTCCGCTTGTTTTAAATGTCTCGTTTGTGCTTTGACTTTCTGTTCAAATGCAACGGACAAACGTTTATTGTTGCCACCATTAGTGTTTATTTTTTGACAAAAATGCCTTTGACTGTTGAAACGGCACAAATTGTTGCACTTGTGGAAAACGGTCACACTCAACGGCATGTCGCAAGAACTGTTGGCGTAAGCCTTTCTACGGTTCAACGAGTGCTTAAACGCTTTCAGGAGGCAAGTTTTCTAACCAGGCGACCTGGCTCTAGACGAAGAAGAACGACCACGGCACTAGATGACCGTTTCCTTGTGTTTCAGTCTTTACGAAACCGGACCTCAACAGCGGTTATGCATCAAAATCGTCTAGAGGAAGTACGAAATCGCAATTTTAGTGTTGCAACAGTCAGAAGAAGACTTCGTTCTTCTTGACTATCTTCTCGGGTAATGGCTAGAGGACCGCCACTTCGCCGGGTGCCTCGAGTTACACGACTAGTTTTTGCTCGACAATACGCGCATTGGGGAATTAACGATTGTGGCAAAGTGTTATTCTCAGATGAATCCCGTTTCTGCCTAACTGGATCCAATGGACGTGTAAGAGTTTGGAGGAGAACCGGTGAACAATTTTCACAAGCTTGCATTGCTCCAAGAATGCCATTTGGTGGAGGCTCGGTCATGGCTTGGGGAGGTATATCTTCCGACTTCCACACAGAATTACCCTTCATCGAAAATGGATCCCTAACTGCACGAAGGTACATTACGGAGATTCCGGAAGAACATGTTATGCCCAACATGGCAGGGCTTGGAGAAAACGCCGTTTTTATGCAGGACAACGTGCGATCGCACGTTGCTAGGATCAGTATGTAATGCTTGGACGAAGTTGGAATTACGAGGGTAGCCTGGCCAGCTAGGTCTCCGGACCTGAATCCCATCGAACATCTCTGGGACGATTTGAAAAAACGTATTCAAACCCATACACCTCCTCCTAACAACGCACAGGAGCTTAAGGATCTGTCAGTGAGAGAGTGGAATAACATACAAAAAAATTTAATCCGGAGAAAAATTGAGAGTATGCCCCGTCGTCTGCAAGAGGTTATTAGAGCAAGGGGAGGCAATACACGATATTGGTCATTGAAATTTCACTGATTTTTTACCATGTTCTGTATTTTCCATATTTTTTCGTATGTCTGTTGTATCAAAAATTTGATTTGTTTTCTGTTTTTTTCAATAAAAACAATAAAAAACCATTTTTTTTCTTTCAAAACAAACATTGATGACAAATAAAAAATACATTAGCCAAAAAAAAGGTTATTACTGCACCAGAGGCAAAAATATTTAAGAAATTTGAAATTTTCAAGATGACCCGGATTTTATGATCGCGAGTGTATTTAAAAAAAAAATAACAAAATAAAATATTTGTCAGAAACTAATTACTATTAATTGAATTTAAAATATTTGGGACACTTTTTGACTGGCAACCTATTATCAATGTATTCGCCTAATTTTAAATGTATGTAAGTATGTGAGTTTGATGAACTACGTTATGAGCGTAATGATCCTGTAGTGGGATCTTGTCTATATTAATTTTGTCATTTATTTCCAAACATTGTTTACAAATTTAATATTTTCGACGAAATTTTTTAGATAAAGTGCTTAATGTATTTATGTCTATAAATATTTGGTTATGGAAATTTGGTAGACATTATTTACATTGCAATTTAGATAAAGATTTCACGCGAGAAACGAGTTTTTTAAAATGATAATCTAAACCACATCATTTAATAATAAATAAAACTTCCACAAATGATTAAATATGTTAAACGTTAGTTCATTTTGCCTCTTTAATAATATTTATTTTTTTTTAAATCTGTGGTTTAAAATTAATCCTCAGAAAGAAAAATTGATATTCTAATTCCTTCATTCAAACAGAATGAGTGGTAATTAGTAAAGTTCGAGTGACCTTCTATAGTGTATTTTTATGTATGAGAGAGTAATAAAACAATAAATTATGTATGCAAATCCCTAAACTGTTGATACGGGTGACTCAATGAAAAACAGATATTTGTCAACAAGTTTACAGAAGTATATAGGAAAACAATTTTAAATTGAGTATGACCACCAGGTATAAAGGTTGGAGCAGAATAGAATACAATAGTTGTGAGGGTTACTAATCCCTAAATAAGGTTGCCAGTGTCGGAGTGATGGAGGTTAACAGGTACTAATGAATTTGCAAGAAATGTAAGATGTTTATTTTATTGGTTATATATAACCAATAAAAGTTTAATAAGTACCTACCTATTTGCAAAATAAAGTTTAATTCTTTGCCTATTTGCAAAATAAAGTTTAATTCTTTAGATAAAATAAAACTTTTTATTTTATCTGAAATGAGTGCATTCCACGAAGTAAGGGTTTCAACAATCAAACATTTAATTCTTTAATTCCAGGAATCTACGACAGTAATTGACTAGATAATTACCTTCTAAGCTTATTCCACAGAAAATGTGATAGTGGGTTTTTCCATTTTGTATATAGGAAGGTCCAAGTGGCGTATTCAAAATTCTTAACAGTTCACTAAAAGTAGGTACTTCAGTTGCAAGGTGCAGTTTATTGTGTATACTAGTGTTATGGAAAATTTGGAAGTGCCGTGTAAACGCCGAAAAATTGGTCCTCTAACAGTTAATGAAAAAACATTAATATTTAATTGTTTTAAATCATTTAGAGACAAACGTTTATGTGAAAGTGTTGATGAAACCGTTGAGTTAGTTAGCAGTACACTTGGTGTTGGGAAATCTACGATTTACAGAGTTATTAAAGAAGAGAAATGTGGTAGTTTTCAAATGCCACGTAATGCTCCAGGGGAACCAAAATTTCAAATAGAATATCATTTTAAAGAAGGACTTCGACGGAAAGTGCATGAATTCTTCTTTAGACAAGAATTTCCAACATTGGATAAAGTTCTTGTCTCAGTTCGAGATGATAAGCCGTCGAACCCGAAGATGGAAGATTACCCAGAAATGAGTCGAAATACGTTATGGAAACTTTTAAAAGAAATAGGCTTCCGCTGGAAAAAGAATCCCAGAAAGTCTATTTTATTAGAAAGAAGCGATATTGTCATATGGAGAAGACATTTTCTAAGAACCATAAAGGAAATGAGAAACCAAAAAAGAAAAATATTTTATCTTGATGAAACATGGATCAACGAGGGTCATACACCAAATAAATTTTGGCAGGATGAAACTGTTACAAGTCAAAGGCACGCTTTTGTAAATAACTTATCTACTGGTTTAAACCCACCATCGGGAAAGGGACGCAGGCTGATAATAGTACACATTGGCAGTTCAGACGGTTTTGTTGAAGGTGGTTTATTAACTTTTGAATCAACTCGTACCGGTGACTACCATGAAGACATGAACGCTGATGTCTTTCAAGAATGGTTCGAACAAATGATAGATCTTCTTCCTAAGAACTGTGTAATAGTAATGGATAATGCAAGTTATCACTCCAGACTTATAGAAGGACTGCCCACAACCAAGTGGTTAAAAAAAGACTTGCAGAATTGGCTGAGTTCAAAAAATATTACGTACCATCCCGGATCTATAAGAAAGGAACTTTATTCGTTGTGTGCCCTTCATAAAGAAAAATTTAAAAAATACGAAATTGATGAAATTGCCAAAAATCGTGGAATGACAGTACTTAGATCCCCACCATATCATCGTGAATTAAACCCGATTGAACTGGTATGGGCACAGATAAAGAGTGAAGTTTCAAGAAAAAATACCACTTTTAAAATTCATGATGTTAAACAGTTGTTTTTGGAGGCCGTAAATAATGTAAAACCTGAAAACTGGGAAAAGGTAGTAAATCACACTATTAAAGAAGAGGAAAAAATGTAGAAGCTGGACAATAGTACTGATAAAATGATCGAGCCAGTTATTATAAATCTTGGTTCTGAAAGTTCATCTTCTGAATCTGATTTGGATTTGTAACAAGTAGCTGTAAGTTTTATATTAATATTTTTATTCATCTATTTAACATACCTTAGACGGTTTTAAAAACTCTTTTTCTCTTTTGTAATTTTTAAAAATTAAAAAAAATGTGAATTTTTTAAAACCCTTTTTAATGTAGGCCAGTCAGTTCTAATATAGTGTGTGATAAAAGAGGTCACTTTTGTTTACATACACATAACACTTTATAACACTGAAATAATTCATTTATTTTTTACAATTATTCAAAGTAATTTTTCAATTAATCTTGAGCACGCCCATGGAGTGGTCGGAGCTACCAGTTAAAATTATGCTAATTACTCTCTCGTTCATAAAAATAAACTATAGCTAAGATCTAAGATCCGTTGAGCTACGGCCGCCTCAGTCGTAACTATTGGGATAGGAAAGGCTAGATTTGGTCCAAAATAAGGCTATTGGATCAAATATGCACTAATAAAATGCTGTCAGAAAGCTACAGTGCATAAATTGATTTTTTTTGCTAATGATCTATATAGCCAATAGGGTCGAACATGTACAACATAATATTAAATACAATGTATAAAGGTGATGTTGACCGAGAACTAAAAATAAATGCATAAAAAATATAATTAATGAGAATGGAACAATGACACCTACTCCGAATGATTATGCCAAAAACCTCGTGTATAACAAGCATATGGAATTTGTACACACGTTTCAATATCTTGTTACTCGATAACAAAAATAAAAAAGTGAAATGACTATATCTACTTTCAAAAAGTGGCGAAATTTATGTTTCGGAAAGTTACTCAATTGAATATTAAATTCCTTTCAGTAATCGGAAAATGTTTATTAAAGAAAACACAATTATTTACCTACATGGACCTAGGTCCATGTAAATTATCTCAAAGAGCTGTCATTAGTCCTATAATATTTAAAATTTACTTATACATTTGTGCTTCTATACTGTGCAGGACATATAATAAATGTATTGAAGACTTAAAATAAATAAAAATAGCTTGTCTAATCAAGCTTTACTTAATTCTATAATTTTCAAATATGACAGCTTCGTTAGGCGCTTTGTTATTTTTAGTCGCTTTATGATATCCACAGTTTATTCTATACTGTATTTCACGGATTTGCGAAGATTTCGGATTATCACTAGACACTCGACAGCCAATGGTCTACTCTACTTTACAGCGAAAATAGAATCAGATGGAGTCCAATCTGGAAAATAGGGAGGATGCTTCAAAAATTCATAGTTCAACACTCAGTTTTCCCATTGAAAACGTATAATTTTAATCGGAATTGACAAAAAGTCAATTCTTCATTAGTTTGTAACCAGAATCGGCACCAAACTGACAGAATTCTTCATAATGACTTTTAAAAAATATGCTATTCATCTTAAGATGTTAATGCATACTGCCTTAATTTAGAATCATATTGTGTATTAGAAAGCGTCTCAAATAGTCTCTTCTACTCAAATGTCAACCTCACCTTCACGTGGTACTCCCTGATAGATAACGAGGCTATGGTGACCGAGTATGGGCGGTATAACCCTAACATCACAAGCCTGGTGGAAATGCCTTGCTATCACACAAATTTGTCATAAATTTGGTCTTACTGATGTTCATTTTTAGACCTATTGTTGAAGATACGTTTTCTAATTCTTGTAGCATTTGTTGTGCTTCACACAGATCTTCGGTAATAAGTACTATATCGTCGGCAAAACGCAGATGATTGAACATTTCCCTGTCTATTTTTATTCCTCTATTTTCCCATTTTAGCATTTTAAAGGCGTATTCGAGGACCGTTATAAATAATTTAAGTGAGAGAGTGTCGCCCGTCTCACACATCGCTTTATATGAATTTCTCTGGTGGTATTTACATCAATGGTATTTATTTAGATTTACACGCATTGTGGCCCTTTAGTCCAATGTTTATACTAACTTTGTAAGCCGGTAGTATATTCTACTATTGTTCAGAGCAGTTATAATGCTGTCTAATTCCGCGATATCGAAGGCTTTGTGAAAGTCTACGAAGATAAGTACCAGTGATCTGTTATATTCTATCGATTTTTCTATTAAGGTTTTTACTGTTTGTAGGTGATCGTTTGTTCCGAATTTTGAGCGGAAGCCAGCTTGTTCTCGGGGCTGGTAGAAATTCAACTTTTTTTCTAGTCTTGTCGTAATTATTCTGGTAAACATTTTATAGATGTGGTTCAATAAGCTGATTAGTCTATAGTTTTCTAGGTGCGCCTTGTCTCCTTTCTTGTGTAGTAAAATTGTTGCTGCATTGTTCCGTTTCCGGTATGCAACAATCTATTAGACAAAGGTTAAACAAATCTTTTTATTTGGTTGAGAAGGGCACGTCCACCCATCTTTATAGCTACTAATACGACTCCGTCTTCTTTTGGTGCTTTGTTGTTTTTCATCTTTTTCATTGCTTCTTGCATTTCGGTTAGTGTGATCTCTGGCTTGAGCTCTAAACCCTGGTTGATGATTTTGCGTGATGCGGCGGCTTCCAAATTCGTTTGGTCTTCTCTTTGACTTGTGTATAGTTCTTGATAGAAGTCTTCAACTATGTGTGGTAGTTCTTCTCTATTTGATATGGGGCTCCTTCTTTGTTCTTTAGTTTGTGTATTTCACATTTTCCATTGTTTAGCCGTCTTCTCAGGACTTTGACTTTCATTCTCTTCTATAGGATAGAATTTCCTTATAGCTTTTGATACTTCTTTATTGATTTTTCGTAGTTTTTCTTCGTCAATGCTTTCGTTTCCTTTGATTTCTCTTCTAGTTTCCATTAGTTGCTTTGTTTCAATGGTTATTTTTTCGTCTAGGCGTCTTTTAGGGCAGCATTTTACTTGAGCCTCTCGAATAGCTTCTACGATATTTTCGTTTAGGGTATTTACATTATTTATGCATTCATTTTGTTATAGGATTTTATTGATATTGTCTTGGTATTCATTTAAATTCATTGGGTCGTTCCATATCGGGTTGACTTTCTTCCTAATCATTTTGGATCTTTCTGCGAAATAAGGATACGAAATTATTATGCTTAAAATTGAAAACTTGAAATATTCAAACCATGCTACAGACAGGCAAAATGCAAAGTATTTCATAGGAACTGCAGAAGTATAACATAGACACAGCAGCTCTTCAAGAGATCAGATACAAAGGGCTTTTTCTTTTCTCAAAGTGCCGTCTTCCAATCGGAGGTTGGATATCATTATTACTATCTTTACTCTATCTACTGCTGTTCTGAAAAGTTCTATTGAACTGCATTTAAACCAGTTCTTAAATTTTTAAACCATGACACTCTCCTTCTTGCTATACTCCTTTCTCCTCTTAACTGTAGTCGGATCCAGACACGAAAAAGTAAAGTAAGTTCTCCTCTTATCTCCCTGTGTGATCAATATTAGCATTTCATATCCCTGTCCCCTCATTACGTCTCCAAGATATTGTAACTTTTCTTATTTTTATTTTTTGCCAATTTTTCACAATATTTCCATGTTCGTTTCCTTTCTGTCTCCATTTTATTCTAAGCATCCTTCTATAACACAACATTTCAAATGTCTGTAGCTTATTTATATTTTATTGCTTCAGTGACCAACTTTCAAGTCCATATTGTAGTATTAATATTTATTTCCGCTAAAATTAAAGCCAATTTACTAAAGTAAAACAGATTTAAAAAGAAAAGTAAATTATTTCTATCGTATCCAGAATAATTAGTATCATAACTCATCGGACAATAAGAAGTTAAAAATAATTTCAAACTTTAGGTTCAGTAAACATTATTGTTTTGGCAATTTATAAATAGAAAATTTACGATTTAAATTGTGTACTTATGGTCCAAACTCTGTATAGTATATAAAAACGACCGTTCGTTACCAATATAATGTGCAATAAAAACAGCATGACTCATAGGATTTTCCGATTTATAATATAATTCAATATTTTATTAGCAATGCAAATAGGTATACGTGACACCTGTCTCGTTGGAGTAGAAAGACTAAAATTACTATTATTAATTATTATAGCTAAACTTGAATGTCATTAACTTGGTTTTTGGGTCAATGCCGAACTACTAAACACCTACCTACAATTTTTAAGCCAGACACACTTTTAGAATTTAATATTGAAAATAGCATTTTTGCCGTGTGTGAAATAAAGAAGTTTTGTAAACATATTGAACTTGGTATTGAATGCATGAATGTTGGCGTGATGATTGAGCGTACTATGTATGAATGAGATTATTGTTGTTTGTCTATATTTATACTCGAAAATTGTAAAGAAAATATCAAACTATCGACTGAAATAATTGTTCTAAAGAAAGAGAGTTAGAAACAGTGACTGCTGTTGAGGGAGGGCTACGAGACGGCGCTTCTCTTGAAAAATGATGTACAAACACTTAATTGTATATCATATTCACACTGTTCTGTTGAAACTTCATTCACTTTTCTGTTGAAACATTATTAAATTAAAATATATTAACCAAACCGAATAAAATTTTACAATTACATTTATTAGCGTCCGCACTATATTCGGTGTTGATTTCCTAACGTCGATAAAGGCATGCAGTTACCATGTAAACCACATCACTCTACAGGTGCGGTAGTCTATTGATTATGTACATAGTAGTTTAACCCTTAACTGGTCCGGCGTCGTCTGACAGACGATTCCGTATTTTTATTTATATTTTGTTGGAAATTGGCATCGTCCACAGGCAAGTCTTTCTATATAATCCTTAAACTATTGGAGCTTGACAAGTGGGTGTATTTGCGACAAGTTTCTCGCAGTTCCTAAAAACTTATCGCAAAAATTGGGTCGAGAGTAGTTCCTCAGACGACGACGGACTGTTGGTGTGACTTTTTTGTGTGTCGTGCATTTTTAGAAATTATGATAGGGCCATCAAAACGAGTGCGTTTCGGCGATGACGAAAACTCTTTTAAATTGGTACAATGAGGAATGTGATAGTGACAGTGATGTAGACGATATTTTGGAAGACCATAACATTAAATCTGAACACGATACATGTTCGGAATTTTCTGATTCTGACGAGCCTGTGTGACGAGCCCAGATTGTGATGAACTAGCAGTAAGTGATAGTGACAAAACCAATGTTTATGGTAAAAATCGACATAGGTGGTGTACGTCAGAAGTTATCCCCTCATCTAGAACACGTAAACACAACATTGTCATAAAAGTGCCAATTCTAAAAACAAAGGCAAAAATGCTCGGCGAGGCTGCGATACCCTTGTTTGTTTGGAATATGTTGTTTAGTGATAACATTCTACAACATATTGAGCAGAATACAAACACAAAATTACGATCAATGCGTGAGAAATATTCTGCTAGTTATATCCATCATCTTAGAGAAATGGATGTTATTGAGTTAAGAGCATTTTTGGGACTCCTTGCCTACATGCCTAACAAACTGGCTAAATACAGACTCAAAATACAGTGTCTTACGGATGCACGTAATGTTTATTTGTATAATGTTTATATCTCAGATAAGATATAAGCATTATAAGTTTTTTCCAGCTTCTCAGCTGGAAAAGACTTTGATGGATTTGATATCAGTGACGACTACAAAAAAATCCTTAAGCCTACACAAGCTGCGTTGCGCTTAGCTCAACCGCTCTTTGGTAGCAACCGAAATAACACAGCTGATAATTGGTACTCTTCTATTCAATTAGTGGATATTTTACAAACGAAAAACTTAACTTATGTGGGCATACTTAAAAAAAATAAGGCTGAAACAGACCTGAAGAGTCAACAATTTATGGATTTAGGGGAAAATGTACCTTCATTTCTCATTTAGGAAAAGTAGGAAAGGCTACAGTACTTATATCTTCAATGCATAGAAGACGTTATAGTGATCTCTCTACTGAAAAACTAGAAATTATTTCTTATTATAATGAGAATAAGGGAGGTGTAGATTCCCTAGATGAGAAATGCTTCAAAAGCACCTCAAGCCGTCGAACCCGAAGATGGCCCTTAACAATTTTTTTCCGCATATTGGACATTTCTATAGCAAATACATATATTCTACATCAGTGTTACAAAAACAATCCACTAATAAAAGAAAAAAGTGTTTTTGCTTTGGAGTTAAGTATGCAGTTAGTGCAAGATCACATAAAAAGACGAATGACAAAGACGAACATTCCACGTCAATTACGTCTTACAATTAGCCAGATACTTGGAGTTCAAGAAGAAGAAGAAGACAATTAGATGGATGTTCTTATTTTAGAAAAACACAAGATTTGCAGTTTGTGTCCGAGTAGAAATCACAGGATGACAAAATACCTGTGCTTGCGTTGCAAAAAGCCTGTTTGTTTGGGATGTACAAAACCACTATGTAAAAATTGAATATAAAATTGGTAAAGTTTGACTGATGCTGGAAACAAACATTTTTGATTGATTTTTATTTTACCTAATTTTTTGGTTAGTGTGCAGTTTGAACATTTATCCTAGGAATACATTTTTTTTTTCATAGTGTTTTTTATATTTTTTTTAATTACTTTACAAAACTATGTACTTTTTCACAAATATTTGTATGAATGTCAGTTTTATTTTAATATTTTTTTCTTAACCCAAATAATGCCCAAATCTAATACATTCACTTTTATATAAATATATCAGAGTATGTTTGTAATATTTTTTCTTAATAAAAAAATTATTTTTGAGTATTGTTTTGCTTTCTTGAAAACAGTAGTTTCGCAGACTACGCCAGACCAGTTACGCTACTGCTACAGTACCGGACCAGTTAAGGGTTAAAAAGAGGCTTAAAAAACATCAAAAATTGTAGGTACGTACTTTGCTCTACAAATGTTTCCAACTGTGCCCAGTTTATAACATTCATAAGGTAAAACGGAAACTACCAGAAAGTGTTTGTTTAAATATTTTGTACAAAGTACTCATAAATGTTTTTCATAAATGAAAAAAAGTTTCTCATTTAGGAGCAGAACTTATGATGTATTTGAAACATGATAATTCGAAATTTGGAGATCTATTTTTGGCTTTTCAGCACGTATAAAAAAAATTGAATTATGGCAGATTTCAATTGGATCAAAATTTTTGATTCATTCAAGTCGTCAATCTGGCTTTACAACCCTGCGTGGGTCCTAGCCTCCTCAAGAATTTCTCTCCAGTCGTCCCTATCCACCGCCTTCCTCCGTCAAGCACATATTCCCATATTTCTCATGTCTTCGTCGATGGTATCAAGGAACCTTGGTCTAGATCTTCCTTTTCTTCTCTGACCAATGGGTCTATCAACGAACGTTCTTCTAGTAGCTCTGTGATGGGTAGCTCTTTCGGGGCGACGGACTCAGTAAAACACAGGTTTGAAATAAAAATAAATCTATTAATTTAGTATATATACAATAAATAAAAATAAAAAGGAATTCTACGTTGTATGCTTTACAATGAATAAAACTAAAATGAATTCTACGTCCCCGTCTGGATCCCGCGATGAATGAAGTCCCCGGCGAACGTCTATAAAAGAAAAGAAATTAATTAGTACTAATAAGAAATGAAATGGGGGAAATCGATCGCGCGCAGATTTATACTCGCTTTCACTTCAATTCAGCGAAAGCTCCGAATACACTCGCAAACAAAATATTTAGCTGTGCAGACCCATGGCAATGTTCAATACACAATACCGATGGGTTCCGCTTGGCTAAGGACAGAGTACGATCCTCAATACGGAAATATCTCTCTCCGGGTTGGCTCGCAGGTTCACTACACCGGCGAGTCAGGGAGCCTAGAGCGCTAGCTACAAGACTGTCTAATTCCGCTATTCACACGCCTTAAATAGCCGTTCTGAATCCTACTTCGCCGTCACGTTGTAGAAGTGGATGCGCAAATATTGACACTCCCACGGTTCGAACTGTTAAACGATCAGAACATCGTTACAGTGGGTCATTTTGTTCCATCCGCATTACATGCCTTATCCACCTCAGACGTCCTATTTTAATATGTTTTATAACAGGTTATGGTATATTATATATAACAGGAACATTGGAGGAGCCCAAAATAACATATGTTGATCGTGCAAATTCTGCGGTAGTATTATTTTCAGTGTTAAGGAGCGCTTCCAGGTATACAAATTCGTTCACTGCTTTGATGACGTTGTTTTTTATAAGTGGTCGTAGGATTTGGGATTGCGTGCTTATTTTCATATACTTCGTTTTGTTGATGTTTATTATTAAACATATTTTTATAGCTAATTTAAACCAAGGATCGGACTATTTAAGGATAAGGAGGGGCATATACTCAATACAAAAGAAGAAGTATTGAAAAGGTCGGTAAAAAATAAAGAACTACTTACTATCGAAGTAGAAGATCCAACTCAACCACCCCCAGGAGCAAGCAACAATACACCATTGGAGCCTCCATCAATTCAAGAAGTACGGGATGCAATAAAACACCTAAAAAATAATAAATCTCCAGGAAGTGATGGTATACCCGCGGAACTCATTAAATGTAGAGGTGCTACTCTGACTAATCATATATATATAAAATCATACTGAGAGCCTGGAATGAGGAACAAATCCCGGAAGAGTGGTGTATTCTACATTCCAACTGATCACCCCGGAAGGGTGCCATAGGGTGACAGAGTACTGTGGAAAATATTTTAGAAGCGTAATTCCTCTGTGGTCAGATCATTCAAAGATATCTCCTTTTTTGTGTATGGTGCAAAGTATTCCAATATTCCAATCATTGGGGAGGAATTTCTGTATCCATATTTATTTTATAAATTGCTGTAATGCCATTATGGTATCATGTCCACCTACTTTATATGGTTCAGCTAGAAGATTATCTATTCCGGGTGATTTGTTTCTGGCTAGTTTTTTAACTGCATGTTCAACTTCAAGAATCGGTGGTGGTTCTTCTTCACTTTCAGGTCTCGGACCCTTTATTTTCTGAAAAATGTGTAAAGACAGAGGTTTTTTAAATGTAAATCTTCTTTACCACACGGAAGTAAGATGGCTTTCAAGGTTAATGTATCGAAAAGAGTTTTTCATTTAGGAGTAGAACTTATGATGTATTTGAAACATGATAATTCGAAATATGGAGATGGATATTTGGCTTCTCAGCATGTGTAAAAACATTGAATTATGGCAGATTTCAATTGGAACAAAATTTTTGATTCATTCAAGTGCGTTCAAGAACTCATGAAAGAGTTAGCCAAGTATAATGATCGAATACATTTTGAGTTAGTTTTTACAGATATGCAAGCTACTTTGTATAATATAAAACAACAGCTCTGTGAATATTTCAGCCATGATAATGCAGATGGGTATTGAATCTTTTTTTGGATTATTATTTTTAACAAGCTAGTACACCAACAAAAATGAAAAAAAAATTTCTTGATTTTCAGAGATATCTCTCAGCTACAAAAAATTCATCACAACACTTTCAGATCACGTGAGGCTCTTTTGGACTATGTGGTTATTGGTAATTTTCAACAATATCGTATAACAGACACAAGTAGAGAACGTGAACTTACAGAAATTGTCAAGAAGCGTAAAACGTCTTATCTTGGACACATATTTAGACACGACAGGTATAACTTCCTTCAGCTTATTATCGAAGGGAAAATAGAAGGCAGACGCGGCCCTGGTAGACGACAAATGACCTGGCTGCGCAACATCAAAGATTATACAGGATTAGACTTTCAAAGTTTAATAAGGAAAGCCCAAAATAGGGAAGACTTTGCAGAGGTCATCGCCTATCATCAACCTTCGCTAAGAAGACGACACCTAAAGAAGAAGACACAAGTACATGTGTTACAGCTAATTGCAAACGAAAACCAGTTGCAACCTCAATGGGCAAAAGTTGACCACCTAGTTCAGGCAGTTCAGGAAAAATTTTATCTTGAAAGCAATTCGTGACGATATATTTTGAACGGTTTGACTCTACTCTGTTAAAACAAAAGTTTTCACTACAGTTTTTATTCAATTTTTGTTAATCAAATGCTATCGGCCAAAAAAAATTGATTCTAGAGAACGCCCCTTTACATAAATAAAACCATTTCATTTAATTCTAACCAGATTAAGTTTTTCATAATTGCATCTAAACTCTATGAAGCTCACTTTGCTTAACCTCTTTAAAAATCGAAGTTTTTCTGATTTATTTTAAATGTCACTGCCACATAAAATTCCTTCAGTTAAATAATTTTGACAGCAACATCACGAATTCAAAGATATATTTTGGTGATATTATGAATGATTTTCGTATCAAATTAAATGCTTATAATTATGGATTTGAATGTTCATGTGTAAAAACTGTAGGTAAGTAATAGAGTTTTTTAGTAACACTAACATGTGGTCGATAGTTAGACAATTTAATAACAATATCGTCCATATCTGAATATTAGTGATCATTTATATCAGTATTTTTAAATCTGTAAACTACAATAACAAAGCTAACATTTGTAATGTAATGTAATTTGTAATTGGTATAATCAAGGTGTTTACCGTACCTACTCATCTGAAGTTAAGGTAGAGTCTCTCTTATGTGATTGTCTCATGCGTTCGACGCAAGCAGCAGTTGCAAGCGATTAACGCACTGGCCTTAGACAAAGAAAGAGAGAGGTCAGGTAAAGCTCATTTATTAAACATTCGCAAAGTGATGCCAGTTTCGATGTTTCCGCCATATTTTGGTGCCTGTAAAATGCGAAATAAAAAACATTTGTACGTGTTAATATACTGTGCCAATACTACCTCTGGTGCCGGTTTTGGTATCAGTCCATTCCATACGTAACGTAACGGTAACGTACGTAAGGGTTGTGCATTTAGACGCTTGAGATAGAACATCTGATATTGAACTGAACAGCGGGAATTTTGTAATAATGGAGCATATTTATACAGAGATAGGTTTATTTTCATTATATTAAAAAAGCAAGAAGTTTAAAACATTTTAAAAAGATGCTAGATAACTTCAAAATGAACAATGAGAAGATTGAAAAACAGTGTAACCACAAGAGATATCACCCGTTTCATCTTGAACAACTACATCTAGTACTTTTTGAGTAGGAGGTAACCAAGACGGATTCTCGTCGGAAAAATCAGATCCCAAAACTGCCTCAATCTCTTGTAACTGATTGTTTGGTTCCTTATAAAAGGTTTCATCTGAAATTGTAAAAAAACGAATAAATGTAACATCCTTATTAACGAAATAACAATTTAAATAAACATAACCTTAAAAAAGTACCAACCTGTTATGTTTAATGCAATATTTGCTAATCGCTGGCTTCTAGTAGATTCGATCTCTGTGGGGTAAACAATTTTATTTGTCGATAATAATTGCGGGTACACAATTGTCCACAATAATTATAGGGTTAAACTAAAAACCATGCAACTCACAGTACGTTAATCCAACAATAACAAGGCGTGAAAGAGACTAATAAGACATTTGTTGGGTTTTCGTTGATGGAGTACTAAGGACATGCGACGTAAGGTAAAGTGAGCCATCAGGCAAAACCCAACAAAAGCATATGTTCTGTTTTAGCTGTATGACTAGCAGTAAAATTTTTTTCAGAGTAACTTGTTGGGAATTGCTTGTAAAGATTTTAGTTGTTGAAACATTCATTTTATTATAACTTTGCTGAGACATTGAGAATTAGTTGTTGGGTTTTGGCAGTAAGCCAACGATATTATCATCGAAAAAATCAGCGGATAGGGTCAAAAACTAGGTTGTGTATCTTCTGTGCATAAATACGTGGTAAAAGAAGCTTCAAGTTTCTAAGAAGTGATTATAACTTGCATTTTATTCGGTGGTACTAGTGGGGTAAAACCGCCCTTACTGATGTTCTTCTAGAAGCTAATAACACATCATATTTACCAAAGTCTGCACCCTAATTGGTTAAATCTTGCCCTTCTTCTTTTTCTTTGGGTGCCGTGTCCGTATTCAGACGTTGGCCGTCATCATGTTTACAATTTCCTGAAACCTCTCTCTGTCGGCTGCTGCGCGAAATAATTCTTCTACTGTGGAACCACCCTATTGTCTAATATTACGCAGCCATGAAAGTTTCTTTCGACCAATCCATCTCTTTCCTTCCACTTTTCCTTGTATTATAAGGCGAAGTAGATGGTATTTAGGTCCTCTAATTATATGGCCGAAGTATTCTGTTTTTCTCCTCTTTATGGTGTTTATGAGCAGACGTTCTGAATTGATCATTTGAAGAACATCTTCATTGGAAGTGTGCGAAACCCACGATATCTTTAAGATTCGTCTATAGGACCACAATTCGAATGCTTCTAACTTGTTTAGCATTGTGTTTTTTGACGTCCATGTCTCACAACCATACAATAGGATGAACCACACATAACATTTCAGGACCTTCTTACGAATATTCATCGACAGGTTTCTGTTGCATAAAACTGGTTTCCAGGTCATAAAAGGCTTACGTGATATTTCTATCCTGGTTATTATCTCTTCATCAGAGTCACAATTTACATTTAACCAGCTGCCAAGGTATTTGAAATGATTTACCCTTTCGATCTCCTCTCCATTAAGAGAAATCAGACCTTGATCTATATTGATCTTTCCAACTGCCATCCACTTTGTCTTTGAAATGTTGATTTTTAGACCTCTCCGATAACTTGCTTCACTGACTAGATTTAGTAATGTTTGGAGATCTTGTAAATTTTCTGCAAGAATGGCTGTATCGTCAGCGTATCTAATATTGTTGATTACTTCTCCACCTAGTCTTACTCCCTCTTGTCTGTCATCCAAAGCCTCCCTAAAGATTTCTTCAGAGTACAGATTAAAAAGAGCGGGTGACAAAACACAACCCTGCCGTACTCCACATTTGATGGATATTTTTTCAGTCCGACTGAAATCTTGCCCAAGTTTTATGAAAAAAAGTTACGTAACTTGAAAATAGGATATAAGAAACACCTTGTGTTATATTCAGTAAACGAAGATATTTTCCAATAAAATTGAATTGTTGTTTTTATTCGAATGTTGAATAACTTCTTCAAATTCCATTAATTCAAAATTCACCCATACACCCCTGTTTGTATTTCTTTTTTATATCTTTCCTAATTTCCTCTTTTGATTTTATTGTGACAATGCGACAATTAAGCACGACATGCAACCTGTCGAAGGTTCAAACTTTCTGAATTCCTAACATAAACCTCCGCAGCTGATCCAATGGGCGGACGAACGTCCAATTGCGGATTGTGAGTCGACTATATTGAACAAACAGATTGATATAGAAATGTTATAGCTCATATATACTACATTCTTGTTAAAAAATAACATAAGTACTCATAGTTTCAAGAATTTTTAATGATGAAAGGAAAACCTTTCTGTGCATATATATAACTTTCGGTAATAATTTTTAAAATGTACATAGTTTACAAAGTTACGAAAATAATTAGTAATAGAATAATATTTTCTTACTTTCAAAGTTTTCAACTATTCTAGATATATACATAGGTACATATAACTTTTTCGTAGGTTCCCAAAAGTCACCAAGATCTAGAAGACAAAGGACAACGTCTTTAAATCAGGCGAAGAAACCGACGGAATCTATTATAAGAACTCAACATCGCACAATATATACAGCTGGCAGACCACCTTGGTACAACAGCGTTGGACAAAAAGTTGAACCGTTCGTTATTGGTAGGTGGCAAGAAATACAATCATATAATAAATAGTTTCCTCTAATCTTATTCGTGGTGATTTAAAATATTTAAAATATTGTAGGAATATGTGGAGGAAGCGCG
The DNA here is from genome assembly GCF_040954645.1 of Diabrotica undecimpunctata. Taxonomy (NCBI): domain Eukaryota; kingdom Metazoa; phylum Arthropoda; class Insecta; order Coleoptera; family Chrysomelidae; genus Diabrotica; species Diabrotica undecimpunctata. The sequence continues at coordinate 16,568,674 of NC_092804.1, read as the reverse complement.
TCAGGAAAGACAACAGTCGCGGAAAAAATAATCGAATCTCTTGGAGTACCCTGGGTCACTTTACTTAGTATGGATTCGTTCTACAAAGTATTAAATGAAAAACAACACGATATTGCAGACAGAAACGAATATAATTTTGATCATCCAGACGCTTTCGATTTCGAGTTGTTGTTAAGCACAATTCAGAGGCTCAAAGAAGGAAGAAAAGTGGAAGTTCCGATCTATAATTTCGTCACGCATTCCCGAGAAGCTAAAACAGTAAGTATAACCAGAATGACTATTTTTATTTGCTTATTCTTGTACTTTTTCTAAGTGTGTGTCAATGTAATGATACACCATTGCAAATATTGATATACATATTAAAAAATAAAAACAAAATAAATATAAAATAAAAATTAACATTTTATATTTTAACATAATACAGCTGTTTTAATATACAGTCTTACCTTGTATTTTATAATGCAATTATTATTTTTAGTACATTTTTGATAATGAGTTAAATAAACTCGAAAGCTCAAACAGACCTTTAAGAGTTTTACTTGAAGCCCAATCGATGACTACAAAAGCCAATACATCTATATGGCTAATGCTCACCTACTTACAAAACACTATATATAAGAATATATATATATATATATACAGGGTGTTTCAAAAAAAATGTTTTGGAAGCTGATACATCCCATGAATTTATTTTTATATCTGATTCTCATAGAGGGCGCTAGTTACACGGATCGTACTAAGTATTAGTCAATATAACTTTTTTATGAGTATAATTATAAATCAAAATTTCAAGTAAACTTAAACTTCATTCAGTTTTACACGAAAAAGGTACTCTTGGTAAAACTCGATACTGTGTATCGTTTTCGGAATATTTTGATTTGAAAATTATGAAGTAATAAGTGATGCTGGTATAAAATAGGTAGTAATTAAACAAAACTCACAAGAAGAAAATTAAATTAATGACTAAGAACATAAAATAAAATTCAATTACAGTAAGTGTTCAAAATACCCTCTGTTTTCGCGAATACACAAGTCTATTTTTTTTTTCTAAAGATTCCATTAACCTTCTAAACGGTAGGGGATCAGCTATGATGTCATTAAATTGACGTTGAATTCTTTCTTCCAATTCTTGGCGTGAACTTACCGCTGTAGCATAGACTTTTTCCTTAATATACGACCAAACTGCGTAGTCCAAAGGGTTAAAATCGCATGACCGAGGAGGCTAATGAATCGGAGCTTCTGCACCTCTAATAATCTATCGATTCGGAAAATGATTACTCAACCAATTACGACACCTTCTATCAAAGTGTGGTGGAGCTCCATCGTGCATAAAAAATAAAGATCTTCGCTCGTTTAGAGTTAAATCTTCTAATATCTCGAATAAGGAATTGTTTAAAAAATCAAGATACATATCACCATTTAAATTTCCAGGTAGAATATGATAACCTATTAATTTGTTCCTAAAGTTGATGCCCAAACATTAACTTTAAATGAGTGTTGGTAATGTGATACCCTTTTGATTCGTGGATTCTCATCACATCAGTAGTGTGCATTATGGGAGTTAAACATACCTTGTCGCGTAAAGGTGGCCTCGTCCGTAAAAAGAATGAATTTAAAAAAATTTGGATTGTGGGCTGTCCTTTGTTGCAATGTTTCACAAAAATCCACTCTAACCGGTAGATCATCTGACAAGAGCTCTTGGACTTGTCTGTAATGATGAGGATGTAATTGCTGTTCTTTCAGTATCCGCCAAGTACTTGAAGAAGAAGTATTTGTTTGTCTTGCTATATTCCTTACGCTAACTGTTGGATCTTGATAAGTAAATTTAAACTATTATTTTCTTTATTAATTGTTCTTGTTGTTCTTGGTCTACCAGAATTTATTTTATTTGGTCTCACATTCCCAGTTTCTCGACAACGTCGTTCAACGGCTCTAAATGTTTTTTTACTTGGTAAGTTTCTTCTAGGAAACTTTTCTGCATAACGTGTCACAGCTGCACTAGAACATGCTAAACATTCGCCTAAGGTTAATAACATGTCAGTGTATTCAACATTTGAGTACATTTTGATTTGATTTTACAAATAACAAGGTTTCAAAACTCTAATTATTGTTGATTTATCGTCATAACAATCAATAAATTCCAGATTTCCATGGCACACTTGGAGAAAATAGAGGTATACCTATTAGAACTTTATCATTACTACCAGCATCAATTATTACTTCATAATTTTCAAATCAAAATATTCCGAAAACGGTACACAGTATCGAGTTTTACCAAGAGTACCTTTTTCGTATAAAATTGAATGATGTTTAAGTTTACTTGAAATTTTGATTTATAATTATACTCATAAAAAAGTTATATTGACTAATACTTAGTACGATCCGTGTAACTAGCGCCTTCTATGAGAATCAGATATAAAAACAAATTCATGGGATGTATCAGCTTCCAAAACATATTCGTATAAAATTTCATTACAATGTTGCCAGTAGTTTCGGCAAAATCGTAAAAAATGCGTAAATTTTTTTTTCTTCAACGCCCTGTATCTTGAAAACGGATGGCGTTACAAAAATTTTTTACTAAGCAAACCCCATTTATTTTTCAGTTTTTTACCTACCCTAGAGACGGGGTTACCTTTTTTTGAAACACCCTGTATATATATATTCAAATGTTTCTAACCATTAATTTGTGATGTGTAGTCGGGGGAAAAATTAATTTTCCTCTTGGCAGTTTTCCTCTCAATATAATTTTGGTTTAACACGTACGAACTTAATGTTAGTGAAGTTATTAAGTTAGTAGTTTCAATCAACCAACAATCTAAATTTATCTAGTGAGTTATTTTTTACTATATTTTTGTTTCTTTATCAGTTACTTTTTCTTATAGCTTTTGAAAAAGAATGTAAACATATTCGAAAGCTCGAGTAATAAAAAATAGTCTTCCAACAGCCCTTTTATTGACTCCGACCCATCAAAACTCAATATTAAATGTGTGTGTGTGTGTGTGTGTGTGTGTGTATAGTCCCGAGATTCCTAAGGAACGGGGCTCCACCGAGGCAGACCTTCTTTAGGTCTGTCTGCTTTCCGTCTTACCTAGCCATCTCCATTGTCTTCGCCTTATTTGATGTATGTCATTTTCTTGGTTGGTTTGGTTCTATAAATTTTCATTCGAGATTCGATTAGGTGAAAATATACGAAGGATTTTGTACCACCGTTACAGTCAATTATGCTGCCCAGAATTATAAATTTCACCACTCTTTCCTGGTTGTTGATAACAATGGGCTAATTGTTTTTGATGCCCAATCGCATTTCTTTGGTTTTGTTGATGTTTATTTCTAGACCAACCTTCTTTGATTCTTCTTGTAATCTTTTTACTTGGAGTTACATATCCTGTTTTGTATATTCTAGGAGGCTAATATCATCAGTTTAATCTAGATCTTCCAGTCTGTTTGTCAGTAGGGTTAGATGTTATGCCGTTGTGTAGGACTGTGCTTTTTGTAACACTGTAGAGATCTTTATTTTAATTTATAATAGGTTTAACGGGTACATAATATACGTAAATTTATAAATTTTGATTAGATTTTTGGATTACTTGTTTTGACAAGAGAATTCAACTTTCTTTCATCAAGCCTTTCATTTTCCAGTTGACGAGGAGTAAAAAACAACTTAGTTGTAGGTTTGGTTTTAGTTTATGGCTTTAGAGTTTATGGTTGCGTTAAAAATTTAGTTTGGCATAAAAAAGGCATATTTTAGGCGTATGGTAGAAATGATCAGTACCGTATTCTTCACCTCGTAGCTAAAACATATAAGACGGTTGATTAGCAATTTATTACAGTACACTCCCTCCATAACGAGAACTGAAATGGCAGACTAATTACTTCGTTATAAGCCGATCTCGTTATATCAGACAACAATAATACTGTGCATACATATGAATATGTAGTTTTCTAAAACATTAACTTCCTATAGTGAAGCCATTCGGAGCAATATAAGATGCTAAATATTGTTTGAATGACGCTTTTGAACAAAGTTGTTTACTTTTATTGTTAAAACAAAAAATCTGTATTCTGTAAATCTGTATAAAGCGTATTTTCAAGGATAACATAAACTATTGTTTCTGCAATTGGAAGAAGTCTGTCATTTTTGACTGCTTTATATTGTCCAGTATTCTATCTATCATATTTTCTAAATATGTGAAACAGTTGTATGCTTCTTCATTTACGTTTTGTCTTTAACTAAAGTTTCTTACAACCTTTAAAGCACTTTCCACATCTTGTCTATTAGGACCTTCTTATTATTAGGTGAGAATGGTCAACACCCTACAATGACACTTGTAAATCATAAATTATAAATTTCTGCGGGCGGCGCGGCAGTTAAAAAGGATATTTATTTATAGCCACCATTTTTGATCATATTTTCTCTCGTTATAACCAAATTTGCCTCGTTATAGAGGGTTACAGTTTAATAGAAATTTCACGGGACATCTAATGTACCTCCTTATAAGCGAAACCTCGTAATCACCGTGTTCGTTATAGATTGAGTATACTGTATTAGAACTATTTAGAGTCCCTATAACATACTTATATTATATAGATTACGTCCAGTGATAAAATAATTCTACAAGAAGTTAAATTTACTTTACATCAAATATAGTATTTTCCGCTAAATTCCACTTCCTATTTTGTTATTACTGTAAGTACTTTTTTTATAGACATAAATTTAATCTTTCTACCCAATCAATCAATAAATGATGTCTAATAATATTTGTACCTATAGATAAAATGCATTTTCATTCAGCAATATTCTACGAAAAGTATTAAAACTTTGTCGTCATATCAGTTTCCAAAGAATGTGTAATATTCTACTAATACAGCAGGTTGTAGTAAGCGATAATCTATTTTTAGACAAAAAGCTTATTCGCAATTTCCTACTATTGTTGCCAACGGGTTCAATCGTCCAGTAAAATTTTCCGTGAACATCTGCCAAGCTTTTTAACTCGTAAATTTTTGTATCGTTCATTCTTAATAGTGTTTTAATTGAACTTTTATAATGTTAGGTATGTAGATTAAAATCTAATTGGTTGCGATTTGCAATTGGCGGCTGATTACAAATGAAAATCTTTAACCAGTCAGTAAGGGTGTTTGTCAAAGCCATAAAACATTCCCATACAGATAAAGTTGAAACCAATAAGAATTTGTTGAAAAATTCCGAGTTATGTATTAATTTGTCCAGTTAAATATACTTAAAAAAAACCCATCAAATAAAACACCTCTTAACACGAATGTACTAATGTAGGTATATAACTTGCAAATATATGATATTTATTTAGAATGTAAAATTTTAGTTTTGCTTAAGTTACTTAACTAAATATGTTAAGTAGCTATGTACGTATAGTATATATATATATATATATATATATATATATATATATATATATATATATATATATATATATATATATATATATATATATATATATATATATATATGTATATACAGTAGAACCTCCGTTATTCGGGGTAATGACGGGTTTGGGGGTGCACGGATAATCGAAAACACCGGATAACGGAAATACATTATTTTATTGACTTAATGTGATAGATAAGAAGGATAATTTAAAAAAATGTATTCGAAAAATCATTTTTATTAAAAAACAAACGTTTTTTCACATGTGTATGTACTTACATGTGTATATTAAATTATGGTATGTATGTATACAAAACTATGTACATACAATAAATAAAATATATTTATAAATATATATATATATATATATATATATATATATATATGTATAATGAATGTACAATACTGTTTCATACATACCTATGTACATATTGAATTTTCATTTGGAGAAAAAATCAGTAATTTTAGTTTGTTTATTAAAAATTTCTTTTCTAATATCAGTTCTCCTGATCAAAATAATTTAGTAGAAATTCTGTTGCCTCCAATGCTTGGTTGTGTTTTATTGTTTTTCTTTCCGTAACGAATAGCGAATTTTCGTTCTCACCTCTCGAGTTTTCGTAATCAAAATGCGACGAAGTATGGCCCATCTTTTCTGTGGAGATCTGCTATTTCGTTGTCACTCAGTTGTTCTAATTTCTCTTCGTCTCTGTCATTTTCCAGCCAGTTTTTTATGTCATCCTTATCAACATAAATGAAATCCTGGAGAGTTTTGGAAATTTCAAGAAATTATTCTGTTTCCAGTTCTTATAAAGTTTCTTGTACAATATTTTCCCCCATGAAAGTTTCAATGTTTTGGAGGCAAGTTTACCCAGGCTTCACAGACTGAAAAGTTGGCGTCTTTTATGGTCCACTTTTTTAAAATTTCTTTTATTGAATCTTTGCTGTTATTCTCTTCAAGGAGAAATCTCAGGAATATTTTTTTGTATCTTCTCTTTAAACTGGATATTACCCCTTGATCCGTCGGTTGGATCAGGGATGTGACGTTTGGTGGAGAATACTGAACAATAATTTGTCCATCTTCAGTCGTCAAGGTCGACTCAGCTGGGTGGGAAGGAGCATTGTCGAGTAAAAAAACAGCTCTAAGAGGTAGACCTTTCTTTTTTAAGTGGTGGCGCACTGAAGGTACGAATTTATGTTTAAACCACGACGAAAAGATTGTTTGGTTCATCCAAGCTTTTCGATGGTTGTAATAGTCAAAAGGAAGACATCTTATTTCAGTTCCTTTGAATGATCGAGGTTTTACCGCTTTTTCAATAACAGTTAATTTTAATTTATGATTTCCTGAAGCATTACATGTCAATTGTAAGCCGTTCTTTGCTAGTTTTGTGACCAGGAGCATATTTTTCGGATTGAGCAGCTAAAGTGTTTGAAGGAAACATTTTCCAAAATAATCCTGATTCATCAGCATCATAAATTTGATCGGGAGTTAAATTAAATTTTTCGACTAAAGAGTTAAAATTTTCAATAAATAATGTGGCTGAAACATTATCACCGCTAAGACTCTCCCCTTGAATAGCCAACTGTCTGATATCGTGTCTTTTTCTGAATTTGTCTAGCCATCCTTGGGAAGCAGAGAATGGCTCCTCAATTTTCAAGTTTTCATGCAACCATATAGCCTTTTCACTTACCATTGGCCCCGAAATAGGAATTGCCTTAGCACGTTTTTGAATGAACCGTTGGTAGACGGCTTCATCTAAGTCTTTTAATGAAGATTTTTTCATTGTTTTCGAGGACACATTGTTTGCACCGCTGATGAGACGAAGTCGGAAATGTCTTTTTTCTTCTTTAAAATATCACGAACAGTTTGCTCGCCAATTCTTAATTCACTGGTATGTGTATGTTTCGCCAGGTATTAATGACGCACAGGTAAAGAACCATGGACTCATCTGTATGTCTGTTCATTCCGCATGACATGGCTCACATGTTTTAGTTTCCATTGTTTTATTGTGTTAAGTGGATTTCACATTTCTACATGTAATGTAGTCCAATATTGATCAGAAAATTTATGAAAAAGAGCCACATATCCTGAAATATAAAATTGAGACGGTTTTAAATAAACTAAGGATGAAAAGGGCAGAAGGAGAAAACGAAGTAACGGCTGATACACTTTAAAAATGGGAGAAATGAAGTTTGTTCATGTTCCTCTAAACCAGCGGTGCTCAAACAGTCGATCGCGACAGCTTCTGGAGTCGATCGCAAAAGAATTCAAAATTGTTCAGGTCCTGATCGAAATATTCTAGGCTTCTGAGGCAATGTGAGCGCGCGATGTTTGGCGAATGTTACCGATTGTTTTTGAGTGTCTGTTTCATATATAACAAGCTGCGGTGACGGAGCATTATGTCAGTCTATTAAATTGCAACAAATAGAAGTTAAAGACGTAAAATAGCAATATTTAAAACACAAAATAAGTACGGACGGTTATCTTACATCAGGCTTGCGGTTGGCACTCAGTAATTACGCAACATCTTACAAACAATTTGCGTATGATATGCAGTGCCATGCAAAATTATTGCTTTACAACTATTAGTATTAGATGCTTGATTAGATGCCTGAATTACATTTTGTATTTATAAGCATTTACAATATGAGCATTTTCAGAAATCTACGTATTTTAGTATCTAGGCTCAAGTTTGGTTGTATTAGTCGGTGGTCGATCGCTTGTCTTTTAAATATTTTGTGATAGATCGCAGACACTACAAGTCTGAGCACCTCTGATCTAAACCTTAAAAAAATATGTGCAAATAGAATCTTTTGGTTAATTCAATTTTAACTTATTTATTTATTTATTTTAATAATTAAATTCATACATATTTGAGTAAATCATATTATCCTTGCCACTCCTAATTTGTTTATGATTATTAATTTTTTGGAACCTCATGCCAAGGCAAAACATTTAACTTTATGCTGTAAGTTAACGCAAGAGTTCTTGTTGTAGTTTTTTTTATTACTGGGATTTTAATTTTAAAATCTTTCAGAAAACTATGTACGGTGCCAACGTCATAATCTTCGAAGGCATCCTTACGTTTCATAACCAAAAAGTAAACGATATGCTGGATATGAAAATTTTCGTCGACGCAGATCCAGACGTTCGGTTAGCTCGTAGGTTAAGAAGAGACATTAGCCAAAGAGGCAGAGATTTAGAAGGAGTACTTAAACAGTATACCTCCATGGTTCAGCCGTCTTTTAACCATTATATCGCCCCACTCATGAGTCACGCCGACATAATAGTTCCTAGAGGTGGGGAGAACGAAGTGGCTATACAGTTGATTGTGCAGCACGTACAGACTCAATTGCAATTGGTAAGTTAACATTTTTGATAAGAATATCACGTAATTATTAAAAAAAAGAAACTTTTTGAAATTTTCCGGCTTTTAGATTCAAAGTTAATATTAGAGTATGGTTTATAAGCGGAAACTTGTGTTAGGAAATCACTAATTGAATTAAGACATGATTTTATTTCATATGTTGAGTGAAGTAGAGATTGGCTGGTCGGTTCTGATCCGGATCAATGATTCAATTGTTGCAAAATTGGAGATTAAACTTGAAAAGGTCCTAAAAAATTTAACATAGTCAAAAACCCATCGGCTTAACCATTTATTTAGTAAAATTTTTCTATAGATAATATAGGGTTCAAAATAACCGACGACGTTGTCCTATGCCTAACTTTCACTAGCTTCTATTGATCCATTGGCCTTTTCTCACATCTCTAGCAGTCATTGAGGGGGGGTAGGGTTTATTTTCAATATTTTTTTTTTAATAATTGTGTAATATAAATTTATTTACAACACTAGTACATTATAGTACAACATTTCAAGAGTATTATCTGAAATTTTGGTAAAAAAATATTAAAAATTAAGAAAATAACTTTTCCAAGATAAAAAAAAGTTACTTTGCGGTGTCGTCGTTACTTATAACTGGATTATCTGTCAAAAAAAACAAAAAGATTTCGTTAGTTTATAAGTTTTTCTAGTCGCTACGTCGAGATATTTTTTATTTTATCATTTTTTCAGATTTTAAAAGTAAAAAATGACGAATTTCTTAAATTTTCGAAAAATTTTTGTTAAAATTTGACTGATTTGATGCTGTAAAATTAACTATGTTAACAAAATAGAGAATTTTATTTAATTTCACTTAATTGTATTTAGTTTTATTTTATTTTATTTGATTTTACTTAATTTTGATTAATTTTATTTAATTTTATACAATTATATTTAATTGTACTTAATTTTACCTTATTTTTCTTAATTTTATTTAATTTGACTTAATTTTTCTTAATATTATATAATTTTATTTAGTTTATTTTTAATTTTGTTTAATTTTATTTAATTTTATATAATTTTTATACTTTTTTAAATTTTTTTTTATAATTTTTTATATTTTTTATAATTATATTTAATTGTATTTAATTTTAAATTTGTTTTTTAATTTGTTTTTTTTATAGTCACACAATATCTTCTATTCCAGGCCCATATAGCGACATGCTTCCTGATAAAATATCTAGAGATCTTTTTGCTCCTGTTTTCGACGAACTCCGCTGTTTTTTTTTTGTTGCATCTGCAGCCATTTTATCCGTTCTAGTAATTCGATTATTTTCATAATTATGAGAACTTGACACTGTACTTCCAATTTCTATGTGAGTGCACAATCACTTCACTAACTTACCTCACTCATTCACCTCTCCAACTCACCTCACTCGCTTGACTCACTCACTCCTAATTGCCTATAACTTCATCAATTTTGCTCCGATCACGCTGAAATTTTAACTGCATACTCTTGAAGAGTTATACTATCGAATAAAAATACAAAAATACCCTACTCCATCCCTCACTTAAGTCTTCTTCGCTTCCTAAGGTTTGGTGGTATCCACGGCATGGGCAGTCTGGTTTGCTTCATTCTAATCTGTTGTTTATGACCCGTCCGTTCTAATACGCTGTCTAACGTCATTTCTAATTATATATATATATATATATATATATATATATATATATATATATATATATATATATATATATATATATATATATATACCCGGTATTTTTAGGCGCCTCGCCCTTCCGGTAGGGATCTATGGAGGAGTATCACTGAGGCGCAAGCCCTTATCTCTTGCCGTACTGCTCCACCATAGGCCGATCAGACACCAGCATATTCTAGTCTAAGCCGCAGATTCATTTAGAATTTTAAACTGCTGCGTTAGACTTTTTGTTTTCTGTACACCGAGCTGGGAATCGAACCACTGAACCACTCGCAGTGAAGCGAGTGAGAGCCGGCCGCCCAGCCCGCTTCGCTATCTGACCGACTCTAATTTTATATCTTCCGAATATTCATAAGGATCGTCTAAAGAGATCCATTTCTAGTAACTTGAGCTTCGTTGTTTTTTCTTTTTCTTTAAACTAATGCAACTAAACTCTTATGTTAAGGCAACTTGCTCTGTGCTTTCTTCTCTCCGCTAGGTCATTACATTGATCACTAACTTCTCTTAACATCTCCTAAGTGAACACAGGATATATCAAATTAGCATCGTGCTTTAGATCCAAAAAGTAAAAATAATCATAATATTTTTTTTGCGTAGATGACGGAAAATGTTAGCGCTAATCTTGAAGTTAAAACGCGAATTGAACAATAAAAAACGATATTAAAAAGAGTTCAGAATATAGAGTGTAATTCAACTTTAAATTTAATCGTAACATACTGATTAATTAAAACGTATGTGCAATCAATTCAACTATATGGCGTAGAAACGTGGACTCAAATTATTTGTGTAAAAGGATGCTAAAAATTTCAAGGACTCCAGACCTAATAAAATAGAAAAAATATGAAACCAAATGTAAACTCAACAAGAACCAAAGAAAATATATAAAGAACTACATATAGTTCGTCCCAAACCCTTCTTTCAGTGCGTCATAGTTGATCGAATTCTCTCTAACACATTAAGCTAGAAGTGACAGAAAAAAACGTGAGTCTGTGATTATTATACATAGAGCTTAGAAAATTATTTATCGTAAAGCTAATTCTATTTACGGATGTATAATTGGTTGGAGTTTAGAATACGCTAAATAGATATCCAATCAATGATGCGCATAAATATAATTTGACGCAGATTGTCTCGATCGTGACAGTACTTTCACAATGTCAACTGATAAAATGATAATTGTCATTCCAGGTTAGTATTTTCAGACATTTTACAGTGAAAATTTAATTCTGTATTTATTTATTGTATAATAAAAATATTTTTTCTTCAAACGTCAAATAATGATGACATTACTTATCTAACTTGATCCTGTCAAAGTTTGATGTCTCCGCCGGCAGCAGTTTTTTTTTCCCATTTCTTTAAGGCGGAGGGAAAAATGTTGTCATGGCAACAATATGAAACATGTCACAAAGCAACAATACAAATGTCATTAACAACAATTAAACATCATTTTTATTTATAGTAATATTAAAAGTACAATTAGTTAATGAGGCATTTTCAAAATTGAAACCGTGCAAAAATGTTCCCGACTCTTGATACGCATTGGTAATTGTTGATGATACTGATGGTCGAGAACAACTTTCAGCAATCATTCCCGATGTTGGCGGCTTGCGAACAACAATAAGCTGTCTTTAATAATTGCAAACAACTGTAACCAGGGAGACGCAAATCCCACCGACGACTTAATTATTTTAATTTCTAACATCTAGACGACTTTGATAGTTGTCACAGTTAATTTCGAGTAAAAATAGCGTATAAATTGTACTATTTATGGTTGAAAATTGCTACGTTTGAAGAAAAAATAGTATACTTTATTCGGCAAAGAAGCGACTTTTCTTGACTTGCCCTCTATTACGTAATATCGGGCGCGTCAAGAAAAGTCATGCTTTTCCGCCTCATAAAGTAATATACTATTAAATATGCCGAGATATATCGAGAAAGAACAAAGACTAATATTAAAATTATTAAATTATTTTTAATTAGAAAAAGAGAGATTCTGCAACTGTCAAATTTAACTAAAATGTCATGCAATAATTCTCGACATTCTTAAAATCCTATATGACGTCAAAATTAGTGACGCACTGAAAGAAGGGTTTGGGACAGACTGTAGAGCGAAGAGAAAAATCTGGGAAAATAATATGAAAAAAATCCAATCGAAGTTGGACGTCTGAATTAGCAGTTTTACCAATAATATTACGCAATATTGTGTAAGGTGATTCAAGCTGACCTTTATCACTACTACTTTTTATATGATTCATATATTCCGTCGCTCCCGAGTATCCGGATCTGAAGAGTATGCTCACTGGATCAGTTGGAGCAAATCACCAGAATGACTCAAATTTACCACCACTAGCTGAAAGATATTTCACGTGAGGCACGTAACTTATCAGAAGTTTATCGATAAAGTTATGTAAACACAGCCAACTGAAATGTTTGACTGCAAAATAATTTCATTGAAAATTTGAAATATTGATACACTTGGTTAGACTCACAAAATTAAGATACTTATTAACTACGAGATAGTAGGAAATATTGCAAAGTTTCAGAGTTTTCAATTCAGATTTCAGATCCTTATTTCGGATGATTGACTGTTATTTGGGACAGAGACAGTGTGCGTCACTGAGTTTGCCCCACTGCACGTTCCCTTATATTTTTATTTATATAGTCACTTATTTCTGAGTCCTCTTCTGAGCCATCTCTTCTTTCATTTTATTCCCACGAGTTGAGACGAAATGCTGTCTGGTACGGTAGTGTGTCCATACAAGAAAACAATCATGCATACCCTGACAACGATTGTTCAATACACAACAAGGATCAACTTCTGCTTTATAAGTAATTTGACTGCTCGGTGATAAGGACTAAAACATTAGCGAACTATGCAGATGTAAATTTCTCCATTATATGATAATAAAAAGTTGCCTTCAATATTAATGGATAACTATCAACGATTAATGTAGTGATTATTCCACATTTTACATAGTTTTTCCTTATTCCCGTAATAGAGGTAGTGAAAGTGTTTACATACATTTAAGGTTAGGTTAGACTTTTATCGTTTGTGGGTAGCTTCCAAACATTTTAACATGCTGGAATATTTCCTATATTTTCTGAAATTATTATTTAATTTGTAAGTTTGAAAAGTAAAAAGTTTTTATACGTCTATTTGAAAGAATTTGATAAATTTATTAATGATTTTTGTATCTTTGTTCGAGGGTATATAAAATATTATGGAAAGATATCGGACTCTAGATTCCTGCTTTTAATAGTTCTAAATCCAGATCCACATCTTTGTGTTGATATATGGGACATTCAAAGAAGATTCAATGGTTCCGCATTCACATATCGGTATTTCTGTTTTTTACCTATTTTATAGAGATAACAAAGAGTTTTGCATGTCCACTTCGTAAACCATTTATATTTATTATGGTATTCCTACCCATATACCCACATTTGGTGTACCATGGTTCTACGGAGAAGGTATACTGCGATCTACAATAGTTTGGACATTTATCTTTTATTTGGGAATGCCATTCATTGTAAAACTGTGTTAGAATGTCTTTTTTGTAACACAAAATATATCTGAACTAATATTTTTAATATCTACAACGATGGCGTTACATCTTGGGACTGAGAAACGCAGTAATCGTAGCACAAGTCCAACCATATGATAAACCATTGTGGTGCGGCTATCTAGCGATTTATCGATTAAGCATACATTATACTTAGATGCTGATAAATGATACATATATTTATAACTGTAGTATGTACTATATTAGAATATATAATTTATGACATACATATTTTAGCGTGGTTTAAAACTCAGGGAGGAACTCGCTCAGGCTTACACAGTAAACAAACATTACAAAATGCCCAGACCAGATACAGTTCGACTACTACCAACCACTCCACAGATCAGAGGTTTGCATACATTTATCAGAAACAAAGATACGCCCAGAGATGAGTTTATATTTTACAGTAAAAGATTAATAAGACTAGTCATAGAATATACTTTGTCGTTGATGTCGTTCGTAGATAAAACAGTAGAAACACCACAAGGAGTAGTTTATCACGGTAAGTCAAATTAGCTATTTTGTTGTTGTACTGTTCTTTCAATTATTTAGCAAGATAACCCATGAACCTTTTTGCAGGTTAGAATAACCCAAATTTTGCCATTGTTGGTTGGTGTAATTACTTTAAATTATTGAGTGACTATTATTTATTTATAAATAAATGAATTTAAAATAGTTTATACAAAAACAATGGCAATAAAATGGGAATACAATCCTGGCAACTGTCACATTTGTCTCAAATTGGAAATGCTCAAAACACTTCTAAAAATCTTTGTAAAGAATTATTTATAAATACACAAACAAAAATAAACTATAATGCATTAAAATGGACCTATAATAAAAATAATCTTTAAAATGATTTTTCTTCCAGGTAAAAAGATGGCCACTAGTAATATTTGTGGCGTTTCAATTTTGAGAGCAGGTGAAACTATGGAACAAGCAGTATGCGATGTATGTAAAGATATCAGAATAGGAAAAATATTAATACAGACGAATCTACAAACTGGTGAACCTGAAGTAAGTTATAGTTACACCATTCATTCATAACATAATTTAGCTGCAATATTTCATTATTTGGATGATTAACAAGTTCGTCACGTTTTATCCTTGTGATTTTGTGAATCACACTACTAAAGGTGTAGATCAGTAATTGGTAATTATTTACCAAGTGGGTATGTCTCAAAAATGCCCAATTTTTTGTGGGATTAACGTGATAATTTAATAATTATAAAAATAAAATAAATAATTAAAATATTATTTTGGTACGCCTCTGCAAAGTTGTTTGATTTTGTCGCTTTAAGTGCGATGTTGCCAATTAATCACCTTCAATTAAAAATTGTTTTAGTATAATCTAAAATTAGCCTGGAATGCCTACAATATTTATTATTTGACAAATTTCATATTTTCCTTTATATTTTGTTATTAAATTAATTTAACTTAATTAATTTAACGTAAAACTGGTAACAAAACAGTAAATTTCTGTGAAAAGTAGGTAAGAATAACATGTTGAAATTGGTATTGAATTAAAAATTGTTCATTTTTTCCACAAAAATATTTATTTTGTATAATTATGGCAACAGTGACTAGAATTATCCTTGAAAATATGAAAAGGTTATCTGTCATTTCTTGTCGTTTCATAGCGGCTAAACAAGACATTTTTAAAGGAAAATACATAAAAATGAACGTTGAGCAGCCAATAAAAGGTATTGTGCATGAATCAGTTATTGAAGCAGAATTCATTGATATAAGTTTCAGGTTCATTGATGTGGAGAAAGTGCTATTCGTTAAGATTTTAAATAATGACTTCAACATTATTTAATATTAATATTCGTTATTGTTTCAGTTGTATTATTTGAGATTACCCAAAGACATCAAGGACTACAAAGTAATATTAATGGACGCTACCGTGGCCACTGGTGCTGCCGCTATGATGGCTATCCGAGTTTTATTAGACCACGACGTTCTGGAAAGTAATATATTAATAGTATCTTTACTAATGGCCGAATCAGGAGTGCAATCGATAGCCTATGCCTTCCCGGAGGTCCAAATTGTCACTACAGCCATCGATCCCGAAATAAATGATAAATTTTACGTACTACCTGGCATCGGCAACTTCGGCGATCGATATTTTGGAACGGAACCGTCAGAAAACGAAATATAAGACTGGATATCATCAGGACATTTTCAAATTAAGAATAAAGGTTTTTTATGTAATTGATTTTGTGTATATATGTTTTAAAATAAAAGGTATAACTTATTGTTATCTGTATATACTTTGTTTTTTATGAATACCTGTCTTAACCTGGTAGGATTCACAAACAGTGTAATTTAAGAAGTCAAGCTCTACTGGTCAGGTATATTATTGCACTGTTGTGGTTTTATAAAAATATCTACAGAGTGCATTACAAATGTTTATATCTTATAGATAGTTGAAACATAATAATCAATAATAGTTTTGTCAATATTTTTATTAACTTAAAAATTGCTATAGCTCCATAATATCCTCAAAATAATTGATACAGCTAAAATAACCAGACCATATAGCCATTTGGTGTCGTCAGCATTCTCCAACTCAACGCCAGACACTTTTCCCTTCAAAAGAGGTTCTCTCAACCCAGGCATAACAATGTCATCAAGTGGTTGACCAGTCATTGAAAACTTGGTTGCTTGAATGATTTTAACTTTAACCACCTTGCCCATATACTCTTCTTTCATCGGTATCAGAACTTGTTCATAGTATTTATTATGAGCAACGTAATGTTGTTTATCATGCGATACTTCAGTTGCCAGAACTTCTTGGATTTCTCCAAGCTTATGGCCATAGGGCTGGTAAGAGTGAAATAGTTCTGTTAACCTGAAATTAAATAAGTTTTTTTACTTAAAATGTACTACAATTTGGTAACCATTACATAAATATTAAAAGGACACAAAAAGTGAAAAAGTTTTAGTAAAAATTGACTAGTTTGGTAGTTTCATTTTGTAAGAGCGTCATCTCTAGACTACATTGAGAAGTTTTCATTTTATCCTTATATTAATTCATGACAGAAAAGATATTCATCATGATAACATCTTCCAGTAACTAGTAAAATAAAAATGTCCTCAAAATGAATAAACTAAAACTAAACAAAGGTACTATATCTACAGCAAATAATGTTCTACTACTATACCTTTTAGTTCTTTGTTTAACTTCTTGAGTGGGTATCCTTGGCAGCAGTGCTGCAGGTGTTCCAGGTCGGGGAAAGAATTGATTGATGAAAAGGCTGGGGAATTTATATTTTTGGCATAAGTCTAAGGTTTCTTCAAAGTCCTTTTCAGTTTCTGTAGGAAATCCACAAATTATATCCGTTGCTATTGTCATACCAGGCACTCTAAAACATATACCAGGTAAATATATTTATTTTACAAAATGTTCTTTAATTTTTTATGTTTTTATTGTTTTGTGGACAAATATTCCATTGTATACCATATTCCACAAATATTACATTTTCCACTATAAACTACTCTATTCATCCATCAATTGCATTACATAAACACTATTTTTTCCTAATTATTAAATGATTATTACCTCTCTCTTAAAAAATCTACTACATGTTCAAAATCCTTTCGACAGTATTCTCTCTTCATATCACCTAAAACAGCATCACTAGCGGATTGTACTGGTACATGAAGGAAAGCATATACTCTAGAATCCGCCATTATTTTTGCTATTTCTTCTAAATGTTCAAGAATATAAGGAGGATTGGTCATACCCAACCGAAGACGACATCCTTCTGGTATCACTTCTACCAATTTCCATAAAAGTTCCGGTAGTGATGTACCTATATCTCTTCCATAGGTACCTAAAATTAGATAAACAAAAGTGATGTGATTTGAATGTAAAATGTTTATGAAAAATATTACCTGTGTCTTCTGAGGTCAACCAAATCTCAACAACTCCTTCTTCAAAAGCTTGTTTTGCTCTAGCAACTATTTCTTCAGGTGGATAACTGCCTAAATCACCTCTGGCATGTTTAGTTTTGCAATATGTACATTGGTTGAGACATCCAGTGTTTATCGCTATAATTTCTATGAGTGGATTCCTCCTGACTTTTGGTAAAAGCAATGAGGCTCCTCCCATCTTCTTGCCATTTTCTTTTTTGGTACCAAGCAATTTTACTGTATTGCCCTTAAAAAATAATAATCATTTCAAAGCAGCAATCATTTTTGTAGGAGGAACTTTGATATTTACAAGAATATATTGCTGAAGTTCCTGGCAGGACAACAAAATTAATAATGTCATGAGATAATTGAGAACAAATGATATAAACGTAGATACTGGAACAAAAAGAGGAATTATGGTAGGGGTAAAATAGTAGTAGCTAATAGAAAATAATATCAATGATGATTTTACATGTTTAATAACAAAACTGATTTAGAAAAATATATCAGAAAGTCTAAAAGAATCCACAAAGAATGAACTATTCCGTTTGTGAATATTTCTTACATAATTTAAGCAATTTTTAGTTGTTATCACTATTATTAATTCAACTACACCTACCTTCAGAGTTTCTTCAACTACTTCAACAACCCTATCAATTTGTTGTACACCTATTATGCTTAGACCTTGAATAAAAGATGATTTTGGAGCTCCTTGGGGTACACACCCAGCAAGTACCAAGTGTTTCCCTTGTGTTTTAGCAGATTCTATTTCATTTCTGAAAGAAAATATAAGTTTTCATCTTTACCTAGTGATAAAATGATATAAAGTGTTGAAAATTATGATGTGATAAGATACATCAAATTGAGATACCAAAATGAATAAAGAAATAATATATAGTGAGTAAACCAAGCTCTTATATAAGATAGTTTTGAGTGACATAAATAATAGTGTTTTAAACATTATAGAAACAATTTTGTTTTTCCTCATGGATAACTCATGATGAATAATGTTAATAACATATTTTTTTTATATGGCTTCGGCAGTTTGCCATACAGCCAGTTACATGATCTTTTAATCTCATTAGGTACAGTAAAAAGTTTATGAGTTATTTGCAATCGAATAGACTAAAATAGATAAACATATATAACATACACAGGAGAACTAGGCCACGGTAAATAGGATTAAACATATAAAGGAGAGAAAACAAAGGTAAAAAGTAAAAACCATTTTTTTTTAACTAAAGAAAAATATTACATTTGGTCAAAAAATCGATTATGCAATCGTAAATTAATCTATTTTGAGTCACTAGGGCAGATAAAACGTTAAACGGAGATTTACCGGTAATACGAACTATATTATTGTATAATAAGGTGGATTCCAAATTATATTTGGCACAACCAAAAATTACATGATCTAGGTCACCTTCTACTCCACATTCCACACAGTTTTTACTCTCGATCACATGAATCCTTGCAAGATGAGCAGGAAAACAAGCATGTCCAAATTTAAGCATAGATATGGTTGTTATATAACGCCTAGGGACATTATAAGTTCTGTGCCAATGTGCAACAGGGACAGTTGTGTGTAAAGAAGTGTATCTATTTGGGTTGGTAAAACAAAACTCAGACCATAGGTCACTCCATTTATATTTTAAAACTGCCTTGCGTGAAGCAACCAAATCAGAAATACTGGGTAGAAATTCTGTGGTATCCACTGAATAAATACTTAATTTGGCTAGTTGGTCCACATGTTCATTATGTTTAATTCCACTGTGTGCTTTGGCCCATATAAATATCACATTTTTTTTTATTTTCCTTAAAGTATTTAACTAATTTTTTAATTAATATTATGTAGGGATTGGAGTATGTGGTTGGAACAAAAGGTTGGTTAATGGCTGTGAGAACTGACATGGAATCTGAAACAATAATAACGGAGGAATCTCTGTTAGAAACAAAAAGTAGGGCTTGATATATGGCAATTGCTTCCGCACTAAATATGGAAATATTTGCTTTTAATTTGAACATTTTTTCTACCTTCTCCATGGGGATGTAAAAGGCACATCCTGTACCGTCTTCTGATTTGGAGGCATCCGTGTAGATAGTACTGTAGTAATCCCAATTGGATAAGATGCTTGTTATAATGTTGTTATTTGCTCTTCCAGTGTTAACATAATTTGGTTTAATAAATTTAACGCTATAAAAAAGAGCTTCAAAATCATTTATATCTGTGTGTGATTTTAAATTAATAGCTTCATCAGCACAAACTGTGTTTTCTCTAAGAGCTTCACATAGGGTTGGAGAATTTTTCTTAATCCAATATTTATTCGTTAAATCATAATTGTTTAAATTTGTTAATTCGGTATAAAGGAAAGTATTCTGGTGTTTAATTTTCAGTAAAAATTTTTCGGCCAAGAAATGTCTTCTAAGAGAAATTGGAGGCTCACGTGCTTCAACATAAAGGGGCTCAATAGGAGTTGTCTTCATGGCACCAATACAGATACGCAAACACTGGTTTATAAATATGTTTAATTTGTTTAGTAAGTTCTTGCTGGCAGATCCATATAACCAACATCCATAATCTATGATAGAGCGAATGTAAGTTCTATAAAAAAGTAAGGAAGTCTGAACATCTGTTCCCCACCAAGTTTTAGTTGTCATTTTCAGAAAGTTTAGGCCTTTTTCACATCTATTTAACATATATTCTATGTGAAATTATAACATATTCATACCTGATTGTAATTACATTGAATATTCAATTCAATCAGGTTACAAAATGTATCCAGTCATCTTTGGAAAATGCATATTTTGGTTATTATTTTTCTGTTTGATTTCTATGAGTCCAAAATCTTGTCCAAATTTATTATATGAATGACCAAGAACAAAAAAATATTGTGTGTCTGACTCAATAACATTGTTTTTGTTTTTTGTTTATCCAACACCTTCCTCTGTCAAGCACTTATTCCCTCCTATATTTCTCATATCTTCAACAATGTTATCAAGGAACCTTGTTCTGAGTCTATCTCTTCTTCTGTGACCAATGGATCTATCAAGGAGCATTTTTCAAGGTGTTTTGTTCCATCTACATTACATGCCCTACACACCTCAGATGTCCTATCTGATTATTCCTCAATAATATTACAACTGTCTTATTATTTTATGTCATTAAAAACTCTCCTTGTTTAAAATACCACTGACAAACTAATATATTAAATCTAAACAATATACACTAAATTGTAGTTTAATAACAACTGTTCACCACACATCTAAATATTAGATAAAACTCCATTAATGTTGGTATCACCCCCATTTGTAAAAGACATTTTTTATAGTAAAAAAAAAAGAAAATATAACGAAAATGGTGTACCATGTAATCTTTTGGTATGATAGTAGGTTTAAAGTACCATGGTCAATTGGATTATGGCTAATCTATGTTGTTATATTTTAAGAAAAATACCTTATTTAGCTATTTTTAGTTTGAATACCTGAAATGATCTTCAGCTGGACTCTTAACAGTACAACTATTCAATAAAATTAAATCAGCTTCACTCTTATTCTCTGTTAACTTATAACCGTAAGCTGCTAACTGTCCGGCCATATATTCTGAATCTGAGCTGTTATGTGCACATCCCCAAGTACCTATATAAATATTTTGAGTCCCTGGTATGTTTTCACCCACAGGTGTAGGAGGGACAACTTCATTTTTATTCTGTAAGAAATTCTGTAATGTATTAACAAGTATTTAATCATCTAACATGTCTTACCTTTCTTTTGGCTTGAACTTTTACATTTTTACGGCTACTGTACCTTTCTTTTGGTGTAATATCCTGTGCAGAAATTAAGTCTTCAATATCATTAATGATTTCATTGCAGACTTGCGAGTTGGCATAACTGAAAAATAATAAAATTAATCACATATACAACGTTTTGTATTATTTTTACCTGTCAGTTGGAAGTTCTATGTCCATTTTTTATTTTAGTCGGTAAGATATTGTTTTTTTTTTGTAATATAATTACAAAATGCCTACTTGTATATATTACTTTATTCCATATTTTTTGCAAAATTCTATTTGATTTTGCGAGACAGTTTAAAAAGAAGGTTAGTTTCACAGTACATAGCCCGTTAGTATGGTAAGTCCTATAGAAAGATTGGG
Source organism: Diabrotica undecimpunctata (assembly GCF_040954645.1). Classification (NCBI taxonomy): domain Eukaryota; kingdom Metazoa; phylum Arthropoda; class Insecta; order Coleoptera; family Chrysomelidae; genus Diabrotica; species Diabrotica undecimpunctata. The sequence continues at coordinate 16,546,609 of NC_092804.1, read as the reverse complement.
GAGGGAGTTTCTAGCGCCAAATGCGGACGAGCCGAAAATAATTTCATTTGGCGGCAAATTTAAAACGTAGGTTTTGAATTTTAATTGGCAAATTCAAAAAATATGCTCTGAATTTTACTCAACAAAATTCAAAAAGTATGCTTTTAATGGAAAATAAATATAGTCACAAAATTAGAAATAAAAACTTATTCTATGCCAAAGAATATATTCTCTCTGTCCAAAAATATAGTATATACTTACACTTAAGCATTTTTACGTATTGGAGATCTTCCTATTGATAAACAAATAGATATAGATACCTCTATATTCATTAGTACTGCTTTATTATAAGTTCCATACCGTCTAAAATACTCTTCCTTAAAGGACCATCTGTAGATAATAAAGTGTAAACTCATTTCTGTGATCTTGCTCTTCAGGATCATCACAAATTAGCATGTAACTATTGCTCAGAAGCTATGAAAATCTATAATAATGAAATATTATTAAAATTAAGAGTGTATGACGTTTTTTTATAAAATAAGGCCAATTTTAGGAATACAATTATAAGACTTAAGAGTTCTAATGATTTTAAAATATATATAGTATATAAATAAAAGATTAATGTTGGTTAAGATTTAAAGGTAATTTAACTACAGAAGCAAAATGTACAAAATAGTATCGAGTTTGTATTTACTAACAAAAGTTTGGTTTAATCAGGTGCTGTTTTTATCTGGCGCACGGTGCCTGTAAAAATAAACTCCTAAGAATGTTTAGTAGCCCTTCGTCCAACTTTAACTTTCACCCATCCACAAAAAATATTCTTTTGGTTTTTTCGATTTGGAAAACTATACCATTTTGGTATTGTACCCATGTACCCTCTTCTCTTTTAACAATGTTTATTAGATATGAATATAAAATACCTACTGTTTTTTTTAACATACAGATATTTTTCGGTTGATACTCAAAATTCTTTAGAAATAACTTATTGTAAATTTAATTTGTGAATTTAGTAGAATTTGCTACAATCTTTGTTTTTTTTTTAGAAAACGTATAGTATAATCATTATTTGGATAGTGACCAACTAACGTGACTAGTAGCGCCGTCTCCATTATGAACGGCTGGGCCATACAATTCACTCTCAGCACATGTCCTATTCCACTTACACTACTATCTGTGGTTAGTTTCTTCTATGTAAACATTTCATATAACCAAATAATTTTTATTCAGCCAGGCGTATTTGAAACTGGCAAATTTTCAACGCCAAAAAATGCCATAAACATGATAAATGTGTTAAAGGTCAGGGTGGTATTTCCTACTATGTATGGAAAAAAGTAAGGTTGGAATGTTTAATGATGCATGTGTTTTCATTACTTTTAAAATGTTTTTAAAAATTTGTTAATTACTTGTGAATATTAACTAATTAAAATGGCTGACATCGAAAAGGCGTTGTACGACTTTCTTTTAGTTACTAGACAAAAACCAAAAGCAGATGAAGAAAAACTACAAAATGGAACTGACTTAGAAGACTTAAATATCTATTTAGTTTCAGACGATAATTGGAAGATATTTTTTGATCGGTCGTTCGATGTAGAACAACTAAAAACCCACTTCAGTACTTTACAAGAGAATGATAGAATCAACTGTCTTAAATTTGGAATATCTTGTATTCTCAATTTTGTCCAGTGTAACTTCACTGGTCCTGATTTATCCAAAGAAATAAAGGATTATTTAAGTAAAGATACCTATGATACACTTAACTTTGCAAAACTGTTGTCTGTTAATAATGAGGATATTAATATTAATACCAGATATCCAGCTTTGTTAGTGACTGCTAAGATCATTTTTGAACATTGTGCCGTTGACAATATGATTAATAATTGGTGGTATTGGCGATCTATTTTAGTTCATCAAGAAATTTTAGAGGAACTAAGTCCTTCTTTGCTCTCTGATGCTGATAGATTGTATAAACATTTCCAGATCAATCCTGATTTAAGTAGTAAGTATTACATTGTTTTAGTAGTGGTAAGAAGCACAATTAGAATTAAGTATAGTGATAATTTATTCTAATTACTGAACAAGGACATAAGTACAACTTCTAATAACACATTAACCCTTTCGGTCACGCTTTTTTTTAGTGTATTGAAATATATTTTGTTAATAATTCCAAATTATTCCCAGTTGTGGTACTCTTTTGAAAGGTAATGTGTTTTGGTAGGAATATTAGCATTTTTTGTTAATAAAATAGAGCCTGTTTTTGATGTTGTCAATTGACAAAATTGTGACTAACTAATATTTACTTAAACGGAGTTAAAATTCTTGTGTCGTCAATTGACGACACAGTGACTGAAAGGGTTAATACAACACTATTAAACTATAATTATTTTAAGAGTTTAAATAATTTCATCATTCAGTAGAGAGGTAGAGTTATAGCAACAACTCAACAATCAGCTCTAGAATTAAATATTAGTTGAAGTATACACTCTCAGAGGATCATCTAGTAATATCCTTTTATTGAAACCAAATGTACTTTTGTTTGTGTATCTTAAGGTATCAGTTAATTTCTATATAATGAATATGAAAATTCTAAATTGCACCCGTGAATATTAATTAGTAAATTGTAACTAGAAGAGGCTATAAAATGACTTAAAAATACATTACCAAGTTTCTGTGAATGGTATGACATGTATAACTGGACAATATCAATGTAAAGTTTGGCTTAAATTTAAATAGCTATAGGAACATTTGCTTTGGTTAAGTTACAAGGGATGATGATTTATGGCCTCCAAATATATACACATATTGTAATATCAACATATCTAATATGTTTCCATAATTACTCTGTACTCAAGCCTTGTTATGTATAGAAGGGTGCTCAAAATGACATAGTGAAAAAAACTAAAGAAATTGAGACATTAATTACTCAGGAAAGACTCTAACTCAAAAATGTCTTGGTGGTGGTAACAGCATTAACTTACTGAGCATATAAACTCAATGGTCTTGAGTATGAATCTTGAGGGAATGAATAATCATAGTATGTTTACCAATAAATATTGTTTGAATTTGTTTATTATTTTAAACAAGAAGAAAATTAGAGACAATGCAGTCACAAAAAAGTATTTTTTTCATATAAAAATATGATATTAAAATAAAGTTTTGTATTAAAAATACGAACTTATGTAATTATAATAGCTGATGACTCATCCAATAATAAATGTATTATCATCTTTTACAATAATTGTTAACAAACAAAATAAATACATTAACTTCATTATTGCAACAATTAAGAATTTATACACCTATAAATGACAGATATTTCTGCTACAAATTTTGTTTTGTTTTTTGTTGTTACCCTGCAGAGGGAAGTGTTTTGCCTAAGTGATGCCATATTCAGCTGGAGAACTCTTGAGAATTATATCCTTGGTACAGTAAGAGTATACTTCTGTGTCTGTCCAACTCACAGGAATATAATGGACACAAGACAAAAGGTGATGGCCCAGTCAAAAACTGAAAAATGATAGTCTCTGGCCTAAATATATCTCATTGGGCCCAATAGGAGTCCTACAGGCAAACCTTGAGCACAGTAAGTCAGATTATGCACTATGAGAATGTTCAATATTGCCTTAATATGAGAACCCTGAGCACACAGAGCCAAATAATAGTTCCTTAGGGTGTTAACAGGGGGCTTATATACAGCAGGTCTGCCGAAGTCAAAATAACTTGTGTAATAGTTAATAGATGTTGTACACTAAGCCAAATAGCTACAAATTGACTACATTTCCTCTATGAAAATATGATTGTTCATATTTATATTCTATAAACTTAAATTGAAGTTAAACAAATATTAAAATGTATCATTTCTAGTATAGATTCAAAATGTCATGAGATAATAAAGTAGTAGTGGAATTACAAACATTGCTCACTTGGACAACTGAGTATATCTCTAAAAGTAAATATAGATTAGAAAAGAAATAAGGTTTGAAATGCACAATATAGTATGTAAAAGATGGCTAGCTTCTAGTAAAAACTGCAGGAAAAAACACCTTCAAATAAAGAAAAAGTGTAACAATATTTAATGCCAATTCAAAAGAAAGATGAATCATAAATAATTTACTTTTATCTACAAAGAATTTCAAACACTTTAACTTAGACTATAATGAAAATAAAAGTACAGAATTTCTCTTTTAAAAAATATTGTCAGTGTCATGGATAACCCAAGTTATTACAATTTTTGGCTGTAAAAATAACTAAACAATCAAATCATGCTCAGTTCTACTCAGTACTCTGAAGTTAGCACAAGTTACTGGAGGTTAAGAACGTCTCAACAGCGAGTATGAGGAGGCACTTAAGTTTCATTGGTCTTCTTAAAGCTACAAATTATAAATGTAAGGTCTAGACAAAAGATCTTTTAAGTTGGAGTATGGAAAAGTGTATTAGACCAAATGAACCATTTATCTAAAATTAAAATAAAATGAGAGTGTAGGGTCTTGGTTTTCCTCTTTTAACAATTTATCTGCTTATTGCCATTATCTAAACTTAATTATTTTATTTAGTTTCCAGTAGATTAATAGTAAGATTCTCTTATATATTTAAATTTTTGTTACAGTCAACATAAAATCCTCGTTGGACATAGAAGTAGCTCAACTGTACCTGCTCTTTAGGCATATATCCAAAGCAAAAGAACACATCCTATCAGCCATTGAACTTCTTGGTATTCATTATGATCTAATGGGTGCTTTAGGAAAAAGGACAAAGTTTCAAGAGAGAGAAATAGCACAACTATCCCTTAAAGTAACAGTTACTGAAAAAGATATTATAACAAGGGATCGTGGTATAGATGATATAGATGATAGTGATGTACCTATGGATGTTCCAATTAATGATGATGTCCGTCTTAATACCATAGAATTCACAGAAGATTTAGGAAATTTGGCGAAGTTGGGTAGTTTGGAACAGAAACTATTTGTTACCATTATAAAAGATATGTTAATATCTAAACCACCAGATGAATTGCAAGTTGAAGAGATTATGCCATTTATTGATGCAATTCTTAAGCAAAAAAATACATTTGCTGTTCGAGTAGTTACCTTATTGCTTAGATGTAAGTTAGAAAGTAAAACTAGAAGAACCATAGAAAGGGCATTAAGTCAGAGTGAAGAAATTATTAAGAGCCTGCTTAGAGAGAAACCAGTAGCATTAAAACGGATAACAGATGTCTTTGGAACTGGTATGCCTCCAGTTTGGAAAATTGAAACACAGTATGCTGATCTGTTGCTTAATATAGGTCTGGTTAAGAATGCTCTAGATATTTATTTAAAGATTAAACTTTGGGAAGAAGTTATTGTATGCTACACTATATTGAAATTAAGGCATAAGGCTGCTGAAGTTATTCTGGAACAACTGAAAGAGAAGCCTACTGTCAAGCTGTGGTGCTTATTAGGTAATATATTTTTTGTATTGATTGCTAATAAAAAAAATATTCACTGAATTTGACTACAACAGCTTAACAACATATTGACAAACTCCAATAGCTCCAATTATTTACATATCATTTACTAGATTTCCTTCATACTGATCAAAATTTACTGTAACCTTTACTATGTCTGCTAACATTTAGCGGTAGCTCCGTACCACAAAACCTTAGGAGGAAAGCATGAAAACTTTTCATCGTCATCACTGGCTCGACAACCCTTTTTGGGTTTTGGCCTGTTCTAGGATTCTTCTCCATTCCGATCTGTTTCGTGCTTTTTTTCTCGTTTTTTATTTTTAAGGTTGTTATATCATTTTCTATTTGTTCTAAGTATCTCAGTTTCGGTCTTCCTCTTGTTCTTTTTCCTACTGGCATCTGTTTGAATATTTTGTTTGGTATTTCGCCTTCTTCCATTCTTTCTACATGTCCTATCGAACGCAGCCGTCCTATTTTGATGAATGTTATAATATCCGGATCCTGGTATATTTTGTATAGTTCAGAGTTGTATCGCCTTCGCCATATTCCGTTTTCTTTTGTGCCCTTATATATGTGTCGCAAGATTTTTCTTTCGAAGGTGGCTAACAACGTTTCCTCTCTTTTAGTAAGTGTCCAGGTTTCTGAGCCATATGTGAGTACCGGTCTTATTAGGGTTTTATATATTTGGCATTTTGTCTTTCTTGCGACGTTATCTGATCTTAGGTGTCTAATTAAGCCATGGTAACATTTATTTGCAATAAATATTCGCCTCTTCACTTCCTCCGTAACGTTATTATCAGACGTGACTATGGATCCCAAGTATATAAAGTTTTTTACCTCCTCTATGTTGTATTCTCCTATTGTTATATTTTGTGGCTGCCTTATTTCTGAATATATTATGAAAACTTTTAATCTCTGAAAAAACGAAATAGTTCAAAATCTAATATCAATAATAATCATCTCCTACATTTGGACCTTGTCTTGTTTGGATCTGTGTGTGGGTTCAAAACTAGAAGACAATTAGTTGGTAATTCTGAATCTAGCTGTGGAAATTTCCAATTTCATTCAAATCTAATATTGTTATCAAAAATTCTGCTTGTATTATGTGTAAAAACGTTTTCATACTCACAAAACTCTTCCACAAAATGCCCCCAATCTCTTTTCCTTCTCATGACATCCCTTCACTGCCTGATCTGCATTGTACTCACATCCTGTAGTCATTATTTCCTTGGTATACTTATCTTCCTAGGCTCTTTCATTTTTTTCCTACAAAATATTTCTTTGGTTTCCCTGGGACATTCATTCCACATTTTCCAAGCCACGCTAGTCTTTTCGACTTTAAAAACCTAACAATGTCCTCTGAGCCTAACAATTACAGTTCGAAATTACAATTTTCTAGGAGATGCCTTCCCTAGTAAGTCCAGCGAAGTATTCTTAAAAAAATTCGAGGAAAAAATAGACTCATCCGCCTTTAACATGCACCAAGTTTCAACATCAAAGGTGGCAACTGGTTATATCAATGTGTTCTACAACTTAATATGAATTTCGCTGGAGAGCAATGTGGGTTTTTTTTACATTAGCAAAAAATCCTATTTATCACAATAATTGTGGCTTACTTTATTGTATTAATCAATCTGTGATCTTAGATACATGAAACTCTAATCATATATCCTACTCATCATTTGCCACAACACATCAACCCCTTCTCTCCTAACACCTTCCAAATCTCCTCATGTATTCCATCAGGTCCTATTGCCTTAACATTCTTCATCCTATTTAAACCCTCGACAATCTCATTTCTAGTTATTCCCGGTATTACATTCTCATTTGAGCGTCTGCATCCTCTGCCTCTCCTCTTGTTCTATATTTAGCAACTTTCTAGAGTTTTCTTTTCATCTTTGTTTTATTTTAACATCGGATCTTAACACTCTTCCATCTGCATTTTTAATCTACTGCATGTGAGTCAAATCCTTTGATGACTTGTCCCTTTCTTTAGACCTTTTCCTCCTATCAGTCAACTGTTCAGCTGTGCAGATGATATTTCCTTTGCAGTGGCTACAGCATGCCTTGCTTCTCTCTTTGCTACGTTGTTTGTAATCTTATCTTCTTCTCTTTTAGATCTGTCATATGTCTTTCTTTTCCCTAACCTTATGTTTCACTTGATTGTTACATTACTGTTTGTTTGTCCCTAGGAGAGGCCCTTTACTAGATGTTTTTCCACTATCATTGGCCACTACTAACTACACACTTCACTCTTTAATACTTTACAATTGGTAACCTCTTTTAGCTGGCTTCTTCTATATAACACAAAATCTATTTTAAATTCATCTTTATTCCATAGATATTGCTAATGTCATTTAGATGTTTTATCATATTCTGTAAATCATGTAAATTATCTGCAACTATAACTGTATCAGCATAGTACAACTTACTGATATTTTCACCATATATTATGATGCTTTCTGTTTACTCAAATCTAGCTTCCTGGAATATGGACTCACTAAACTCACCCGTCATAAATCTTTGAGTCCAAAACACATTAAAGACTTGAAAAATAATCTTTTAACCTATTTTAATATTTGCAGGAGACGCGACAGACGACATTACATGTTATGTAAAAGCTTGGGAGTTGTCCAAACGCCGTAGTCATAGAGCTCAACGTCATTGGGGCCAGTTTCTCTTTGCCCGTAAACAGTTTGAAGAATGCATTCCACATTTTGAAAAATCTGTTAGCATTAATCCACTACAATCCAATGTCTGGTTCCGACTGGGTTATGCAGCCCTTCAAACAGAAAATTGGCAAACGGCAGCTACAGCATACAGACGTTACACACATCTCGAACCGGAAGCGTTTGAAGCCTGGAATAATCTGGCACAGGCATACATAAAAATTGGAAACAAGAGGAACGCTCATCAAGCTATTTTAGAAGCTTTGAAGTGTAATTTTGATAACTGGAAGGTATGGGAAAATCTTTTGGTTATTAGTTGTGACATTTCTAACTTCTCTGATGCAATCAGAGCCTATCATAGGCTCCTGGACCTTAAGGAAAAATATCTGAACGTGGAACTACTAAATGTCTTAGTATACCATGTGTGTCATGACATCAATGATTGTGAAGGTTTGTCATCACAACGATATCTACAGAAAACCAGAGAACTACTTGGTAGAGTTACTGCTCTTTACCCCAACGAAGGCTATGTATGGGAACTCTATGCGAATTTAGCACCAGCGATTATGCTCAAAGCTCAGAGGCTACAGAGAGCTTACAGAGGATACACTCAAGGAGCTTGGGATAAAAACCCAACCACATGCCAACAAATGCTCTATGTGTGTATTAAATTAGCAGACATTGTACTAGATAACGAAGTCGACCCAAAAGACACTCTCATAAATTCCATTAAATTAAATCTAAGTTCAGCCATTACGGCGATCAAAAAACAAGATTGGGAGGAAACTCGCGATTTAGTTGAACAAGTATCTGTCCATTTAGAGAAAATTATTGATAAAATTAAAGGTTATCATCAAGAAAAATCTAGCAGTTAAGCATGTTTTCAATTGTATTTTGTTTATTAAATGTTTTAAAAGATCTAATAAAGTGTTTTATTCATTCTACTATGGTTTCAAAATTTAGAATAAAATTGGTGTAAGTGTATTTTCTTACAAATCTGAATTGTGTGCAGACTGAACTAATTTAAGTTCATGTATCGCTGGTGTCTACATAGGTAGAACTCCATAAATCACAGTACGGAGTATAATTTTCAATCTCGAAATTATAGAATTTTAAGATAAGAAAGTTTGTTAAAGTAATTAGACTCATCCACTACTCTATTTAAAAAATCACCATCAGCCTATCATTAATCTTAAATCGTCTATAGGTTTGGGTTGCTGCCTCCGGAACTTCATCTGTCCAAATTGCAACTGTATTTTCTGTAAGTCATGTTTGTCAAATGTTTCATAATCTGTGGAACAATAAAATATTCCATATTTGGCATAATTTACTTAAAGAAGTGCAAGAGAAATCATTAGAATACAACAAACTGTCATATCTATGTTTTGTGGACTTTAAGAAGGCATTTGACCGTGTAAAACTAAAGGATATTATCCATTTATTGTACGCAAGAGAGATACCTCTAGGAATAATCAAAACGATCGAAAATATCTACCAAAACAATACAGTAAAAGTAGAAAAAGAACTAACCGACCCTATTAAAGCTGGCAATGGGATAAGGCAGAGAGATTCCCTGAATCCTCTATTGTTCAACCTGATTACGGATGAAATATTAAAAAAAGTAAGAACTAGAAAAGGTTACCAAATGGGAGAAAAACAGCTTCAAAGAATCTGCTATTCAGACGACGCAATTCTATTCTCTCAAAGTGAAGATGATTTACAACGTATGCTGCACCAATTTAATATAACCCCCAACATGTTAATTTCCCTAAAAAAGACCAAATGCATGGTTACAACAGAAATTTACTCAGATGTAAATTAGAGCTGGAAGGTCAGATAATAGGAGGAGTTTAAATATCTAGGCATCAAAATATCTAGCTACGGAAAGCTCGAAGATTAAGTGAATAGAGCAAACAGAGCCATAGGCTGTCTGAGTAAAACAATATGGAGGAAAATATCGGGAAAGAAATGAAAGGCAAAATTTACAAAACAGTCATCAGACCAATAATGATATACGCGGCAGAAACACGACCTGACGCAGAAAGGACAAAAAGGATGTTAGGAACAACAGAGATGAAAATACTTAGAAAAATTGATGGTAAGACACTATGGGCACAGAATAAATAACAATCAGAATGCCCATTCTCAGATGCCGCCTTTGAAGTGTTAGCACGCGATCGCCATATTTTAAACGGAAACATAGACTCATATTGAGAAATTTGTGACAAGCTACGACAGAACTGTAATTTAAATTTTTAGAGATTAATAATTCAGTACATTTGAAATAATTTAATCTATTCTTCAACTGAAAGTACGAATAAAGTGCATATTATGTCTATAGTTGCCGTAAATAAATTAAACCGGGTTAATTTTTCTATTCACACCAGATAAAATCCCTGAACAGCACTGGTTCCGTTTAAAATATGGCTGATTCCGTCTGCGCGTATTGTTTATTATTCTGTGCTATGGGACAGCTAGAAGTAAAGATATTCGACGTAGATGCAAGGTGGAGAACATCAAGAACTGGGTACAGTGGCGCACCCAGGGGGAGGTTTTGGGGGTTAAACCCCCCCAGGGCCCTATTCCGACACTGTTATTGTTATACACATTTTAAGGACTCAAAATGGAGGTAGCGTCATAAAAAAAATTTCGGTGACCAACCAAACCCCCCCACCCAGAGGCGAATTCTAGGTGCGCTACTGACTGGGTAAGAAATAGAAGAGTGGAATGGAACGATCATATTATAAGCCGAATGACAACAAATGAGTAGTAAAGACGGTTCCCCAATAGGAAGACCACAAAACAATGGAACAATTTACTGAAGGCACGTTGAAAAACGGACAGTCACGTCTACATAAAAAGAAGAAAAAAATTACTTAAAGGAATATTAAGATGGCTCAGATTAATCGTTACTAATTCTAAGTTAATTATCACTATCAAATTGAGTTAATATATTAAATAACTCGTCTGTGTTAATTTTTCCACGTACACTGCTTGGCAAGGGTCAGGGTGATTTTGATCCATGCTCATAAAATTACCAAACTAAACGAGAAGCACCTTTTAAATATACAATAGTATACTTACACGCTCCTCAAAAATATCGCACCCTTACTCCAGTGCTAAGAACATACTGATAATTTTAATTTAGGTCGCACCCTGGACTCGGATCTGAGTCACCAGAATAAAGAGTTTTGCGCTGGCGCGACTCGGATCAGAGTCATGAGCAATTAATGATTAATAAACTTAGCAAGAGATAAAACAAATTGCGACTAGTATACGACGGAGGTCACATGAGGATCACATCACAGGAATAAAGGGCGTCACGCTGTCCTGAATTTAAAATCGATTAGGGAACCATGTCGGAGTTCTATTACCCAGGACTCCCACATGAAGAGCATTTGGCTGATAGTTGTTCCTTTATCGCACATCGCAGTGCTATAGGACGGAAAGGGATGGTCTGGAGTGACTCCTGTTTTACTCGAGTTAATACACCCCGCTCCAATGAATTGTTACACCCGAACATAATTATAAGGGATGAACATGTCTCACAGGCTGGGTTTAATTAAATTGTTTGTTTAGTGAACCAGTATAATAGTAATGCTAGGTTGGTTAAAATAAACAGTTAACTTTGGGAGTGATACCTCATTTAAAATAATAGTACTATCAGTGGTGTCTCAAGGCTCCCATTGTGGCCGTTTTATTTTGCTTGTCTCTGGTCGATTAAGTACAAAAAATAGTACTGTTATGTTTGCTGAGGATGTAAAACTGTTAGAAAAATTCAATCTTGGAATGATGCTGTTCTATTACAGTAAGATCTTAAATTCGTTTCAGGTTTGGTGCAGTTTAAACAAAATATGGCTTAACATAAACAATGTCATTTTCAAAGCAAAGAAAACTAATTAAATGTGTTCTATAAGCCACTTTCATCTAAAAATCAACTTAACAAACTTGGAAATCTGGTTAGACACAAAACTTATTCCCAAACTACATCAGTCAAGTAATGAACAGAGCCTTTGTTTAGATTTAGAAAACTTTATTGTAGTCTCATTAGGCCCATTCTAGATTTAGAGTATGGAGCAGGACTCAGGACTACAAAATTAGTTGTGTATTAACTTAAGTAAAACAAGTTAGTCCAATGCTCTAGACCATCTCTTTCCCATAACACTGATACGCAATAGGGACACAACTATCAGCCATATGCTCATGTGGGAGTCCTGGGTAATATAATGGTTCCCTAAGCAATTCAAATTTAGGGCAATTCTCTATGTGATCTCTTTTACATGTTAATACTAGCCTATCCTTGATAACTATATTAGTTTATTTTTATTATTCTAAGATGTTGATATTTTAAAAATTTATTATTTTTAAGGTGTAACTTTTGTAAATGGATTCCAATAATAAATAAAATTTTGTCAAATTGTGTTTTATATTTTCTTTTGAGTCAGGTTTATTGAGAACTAACATTATTTTGAGCATGTGATAAACTAGAAAAAGGACAGTGTTTAAAAATTAATACAAATTAAAAATACTGGTTAAAATTTATTTAATCAATTGTATATGGTTTCAAAAAATAAATAGCAGAGTTCAATTGCTTCACAGACCACAGTACATCATTTTCTTCATGATCCAAGTTAATAGTGGATACACTGGAAGGGATGAAAAATGTTTTGACTTTTATGAATCGAAGTTAGAAGCTTTACATGACCAAATCTGAAAAAAAAGTAATGGTTAAAATTTTGCATAAAATCCATATCAGTAATTATAACAAAAAGTAAATGTTCAGTTATATTATAAGTAATCATTTGGATCATAGCGTATATTAAAGCCATCATATAATTTTTGATTTATGGATGAAAATCTTAAAAAAAAAAAACAAAATACTTATTGTTTACCTTCATGTAAGCGATTCCATTAGATTCGTCATTTATGTAATACCTGAAGAAAAAAAAATCATGTATTAGATCATATTTACCATCTTTAATTATCTTATTGATTGATATTGTAAATATCAGAGAGGGCAAGTGTGTAACCATAAGTTTATTATCACTTCTTAATAGCGTATATAAGAAATCATCATGGTAATAATGCTTTTCAAAAAATGATCAATTATTGAATGTAGGTAAATATTTTTAGGTGGTTTTAGACTATTTATTTTTACAATACACCCTCTTCAGTTCTACAAGGGTCTCAGTAAGTATTTCCTTATGACATTAATCAACATGCTGAGATCCTCAACAGATAACATTGAAGAGGGTTTATCTATATCTTGACCTGCACTAAGTCATCATTCTATTGACTTACAAAAATCAATCAATTTATGTAATGTGTTTTATTTGAAGATTCAGTCATGCATTTTCAAATTACTTACCATTTAAAATGTTGTGGCTTCCAGAAATTCTATCTGTAAGTAAAAGACAAAAATATATTAACATTTTTCTCAATAAAGTAATTGTTTTAATTTTAAATATTTACATCAGAAGAAAATCTGTCATCAATGATATTTATGACAGGGATAACTAAAAACATCATTAGCACATTAAGATTGCCAAATACTTTAAAGACTAGTATGTATATAGAAAATTACATTTGTAAAATTTGTTTATTTGAAAGATGTTTGATTAAAAGGAATAACGAAGATCAGTGGAACAACCAGGAATTATTACATAAATAATATTTTGTTTTGTTCTTATAGCTGTCCACTAATTACAGAAAGTATTATGTAAGACGGCAGCACTACATGAAATATCCAGTCAGGTGATAGATTAACATATTAAGCCCTGGGCCATTAAAATATGGTATTCTGTTGGATCAGAACATTACAATTATAGGAAATCTACTTGTAGTTGTGACCTGATAGACACTTCCAAATGTACCAGTGTGGTACATAATATGGGAGTCAATGTGTTAAGGTGTTTTGATAATATTTTACTATTTAAGAAATATTACTTACTTCGGGTTGTTCATGGTTTGTTAATGTCCCATTAAAAATGTGAGCCCTTCCTAGAACCAATCTGTAACCAAGAAAAAGGAATATTAGGAATAGAATACAAAATAATTTATAAAGTTACAATAAAAAAGATTGATCAGTTGAATAAAGCAGCCATAGGATATAATCACTAAGATTCAGACGGTAATTTTTATCATCAAGTCATAGAAAATATAAGCCTTGTCAAAACTTGTGTTGACCCATGTGAATATAGAGAACTGACAGATCATGAAATAAAAAGTATGGACTGTTGAACTACTCTCATTTAATTACTGAATTAGCTTTCACTGCTTCTTTATGATAAATGTATTAAGTATTACTACTTATAAAGAAGCCTGAAGTATTTCCTTTTAACAGTGATCAATCAACAAGTTAAAAATAGTTTTTATTAAGTAACTTACCTATATTTGAAGTTAAGGGGAGTGGGAAAGGTCCGCCAAAATCAAAAGACCTAAAAAAATAATAGAAATTAGAACAATACTTTCCACAAAAAAATTTTTATGATTGTGAATTTTAATCAGTTAAAAAAAAAGCAGCCATATATTATAATCAGCTACATCAGACGGTAATTTTTATCATCATAGGAAAGAAGTTATATTTATATTAATCACTAAAGATGAAACATTACAATATAAGACATTATAATGTAGAGATATATTCAGTATGGAGGATTCAGATGTGAATTGTAAGACAATGAATAATATAAACATATTTTAGGCTCTTTTTGTATAAAAGTAGCAATAGTTGTATGAAGAAATATCAAAAGATAATCCACAAACATGTACTTGCTATCTCCACTGAACAGATTAGTATATGCAAGATTGGTTTTTGTGAATCTACTGACAAACATTCAACATTGGACCCTCCATATACAGTTTATTAAAGAAATATTACATTCTGCAAAATATATGTAAGATATTGTGATACTTACCACTATTTTTTAGTTGTATAAACTAATTTATGCTTGACATTTTTTCATCACAATGCTCCTGAAAACAAAAAACAAGTTTTTAATAAAATACATGTAAACAAACACTAAATTATAAATTAATATGTGAATCAGATATATGTATCAACACAGACATTCAGTCATATGCTTGTCAAATAAAAATAAATCATCATAGATGTTTAGAAGAGTAATATGGAAAACAGTTACAATGTGTTACAACAATAGTACAATAATTAATATAGACAAAGCCCATGAGAGATTTTTAATGGCTGGGCTGTTTTACCCAGCATGAATCACATATAAAACTATGCTTACAACTAAGGGAGGGAGACTTTTTGGAGAAACATATTTGTAATGCATTTATAACTTAGGTAATACCTATAGGCAATACAAAAATAATGAATTATGACCTAATACCTTACAAAAATATTACTACCAGGAGCAAGGAAAATTTAACTTCCATTTTTCTTCGGCTAGAACTGGTGAGAAATGGTACAACCCTTAATTTGACCAGCATACTTTGAGTACCAATCAGAATTGGCAGCATCAATTTAGAAAAAAACCAGTATTCTAGACCAGGAAACTTATTTCAGAGGAAATTATTGGAGGAATGTTCAAAGAGAATAATGTTCTTGAAATATACACAGTACCTATTCAGTTAGAATCCATAGAGTAGACTCGTGACAAGAGTGAAATGGTTAACACCTTGCAAGCAAAATATATGTAAAAATTAACAGCTTTTAAATAAAGTGATTCTACCATTTAAAAATAATGAAAGCAATTGATTCAGTGAAAGCCACCTTTTTTGGAAAAATGAGGATATTCTGAATACCTAAATGAACATTTTTTTAATATAATGAGAAAATATATAGCTTTTATACTAACCAGCTAACAAGATCTGCTGAATTCACTAGTCCACTTCTAGAATTTCCATGAACCATTTACATATTCTGAAAAAGAAACGTTCTGGTTATATTTTTATAAAACAAATTTCAATACATCATATTATGTAAGTTTAAAGTCAGTTAAAATTATCCACATGAAAGTTCAGTCATATGCTTGTCAAAATTAGATCATCATGAAAATTATTTAAAATTATATTATTCAGAAGCTTGTACTAACCTTATAAAAGAAAGATCTTTCCAATGCTACATGTTACATTTCTGAAAAAGAAATTTTCACATAAATTATTTGTTTTACATTCTTTATTCTAAGAGTAAATCTAATAATAATTCAGACTAGCATTTGTCATCAATTTATTTATGACAGGGATAACTAAAGACATCATGTTACATTCTCCAAACTTTGGTAAGCAGGATAATGCTAAACATTCCGTTTCAGGACTAGATTAATTAGAGCAAAATAGATATTTTCAAAAATTATGGATCTTGGGTTTTCTCCAGATAACCTTACAAAGACAATAAAAAATGGATTTAAAGAAATTAAGTTTTAACTTTCGTTTTAATTAAACTTAATGCCTGCTCAAAGAAAAAAATCATGTATTTTATTTTAAATTGTTACGGCAACGGCTAAAATAGCAAAATACTTAATGAATATCTGAAATTTAATGAGTAGTTCATACAACAAATTTAGGTTAAATTAATTTAACCAAGAGTAACTCGTTCAAAAAATCCGTATTTCTGTTTTTAATATTGAATATTTAGTATTCATTAAAAGTTGATACCCTACAAATTCCTAAAAAACTTTACTTACCATTATTAGCTGTATAAATTTATATCCTTCAGGTTCAGGTCCCCGAAAAGAATATCTTGAAGATTTTTAACAGGCATCTCAGGTTTAGACATTCTAATGATTTTACACTGCAAAGTTAAATATTTTTGTTACTATATACTATTGTAATACATTTACACTTAAAAATATATATTATATCAGAAATTTCCGATCAATTGTAATCATAGTTCATACGAACGAGACAAATACTCATCATGGAAAGTTGTTTTGGAGAAAATATTCGTAGTAAAAGGTAGTAAATACATTAAATCTTCCGTTGATGATATTTGAAAATAATTTATACACTTGATGGATGAGATATAACAAAAATCAAAAATCAAAATACCTTTTTATAGTGATGTGCAGATTTAACACTAACCAAACATAACCAACCGTCTATCTTGAAAAAATTGAGACACAAAACACGTTTTCACCGTGTTTTATACGAATTTTTATGTTGGTATACAGTGACATTTCCGTTAAGAAATACCAATTTCATGTTTTTTTAAGAAATTCAGCACACAAAATTTTGCAAATGTTTTTCAATTTAAACTTTGTTAATAAAATATATCTATTTTGTACTACAAATATTGTACATGAATATTCATTTATTTTAATATAGGCAATACAACAGTATATTTCCATCCAAGTAAAGTGATGTAAATTTTAAATTATATTTTTAAATAACATTTCATTATTTTATATTTAAATTTTACGTCTTATAGCCATCCTATCTTAGATTTAAATATGTGTAAATATCCATCTTTAAATGGTTGTATGCATAACTAAATTTATTAGTAGAAATAATGATTTTATTTATACTCTAGTTTGGCAAATGAATCATTTTCCGCAACAAAAAAATGAAAATAATTGTATTTTATTAAATATAAAATAATAAAAATAAAAAAAATAAGGGCAAGAGACATTGCTTCTATAGCTGATATCTCATTACTCAAATGACCATCAAAAAATATAGAGGGAGAAGATTCCTGTTGTCATTTTACAATAGTTCATAACCTAAAATGATTAAAATATATTTGGCGCGTAAATAAATAAACATGCAAAAAAGTATTACGTTAGTAGTTAAATATTTATTTTTTACCTATTTTCTAATTATTTTTATTTTAGATCATTTTTTAAAAAAGTTCCTACAAACAACAAAGAAAATACTGGTGCTGGGTATGTGTACTGATTGAATAAAAATGTATTTATTAAGGCCTTCTTATTTATGTAGAGCCAGTAATTTTAAGTCAAATAAGTTAATTACAGTACTATTTTGTGACAAGCACACAAAAAAATCTATTACTAATAAGATTACATTACAATCTAAGGAGATACCAATCATAAAAAAACTTGAAGTGAAAAAGTAAGTTTATTACCCTTGTTCTCACTTACAATTTATCTTGGTGTTTTAGATTGTCGGTCAGCGATGTTGAAAAAAGGAATAACACAACACCTACAAAGAAAACAGAGAGGTAAATAGAAATGTATTTCTTCAAATTGTGACTATTTAATAATAACATTTTTAGATCACAAACACCAGAAGGGTTAAAAATAGCAGAGGAGACATCTCCAAATATTAATAGGTAAAATTGTTACAATGTTGGAATATAAAGGAGATAAAATTACTTAACAAATGATGCATCTAGCATAAATGATTGAGTATTATCCATTGTAGTAGTAGTATGTAGCAGCTTGGGTACATTGACAACATACTTAATTGTTGGAAACATACAATAAAAAAACGGGCTTTTACCACATCTTATTAATATCAAAAATAAACTTAGTATCACAGACTTATTTAATTGAAAAAAGGAGAATAATCATGATTAATGGGAGTATCTGTTTATTAGTTTTGATTGAAAATGTTCTCTTTGTCAATACTAATCTTTAAATCACTAAAAAAATTCAAAAATTAAAATTTAACTTTTATTCTAATTCATTCAGTGAACTGCATGTGAAGAATTATTTACTTTAAGTTACAATTAATATTGGCTATAAGCATGTATTTGGTTGTATAGTAACTTCTAGTTGAAGTCAAAGTTTCTCCAAGTAACAAAAAATAAATTGTTAAATTTATTACATTTTTTATAAAGTTTACATTTTAGGAAATCTCTATTAAAATCAAGTATTCTGTGAGGAAAGTGATTATACTAGCCAAAACATAGATATTATTAAAGCAGTTAATATAATACCCAAAATTTGCACAAAATAATTATCCTTTTATAGTTTCAATGAACTTGCAACAATCTGAAAAATATTTGCTTCCTCTTACATAAAGATACGATTTGTACAAATTTAGTATCAGTGTATTGTCTATTTATTTATTTTTATTAAATGTCAAAACAATTTAAGTTCAGTATGTACTATTTTCTAATTTTTTTAGTGTTAAAAGAAGAAGTAAAAGGGCTCGGATTTTAAGTAGTGATGAATCTGACCAGGAACAGTAAGTTTCTCAATTGTAATAAGGCCATTTTTATTTGATTGTCTTGCTTGTAGATCCAACTGTATGGATACTGATACAAAGAACACCAATGGACAGAAGACTGATGAGAAAACAACAGAATTGGCTGCAAAGAAACAGAAACGTACTGAAACATCTGAAAAACCAGTAGATACAACTGAGAGTACATCAATTTCTACTAATAAAAATAAAAAAGAAAAATCCACATCACCTAAAGCAAAGACATCACCTACAAACAAAGATAAGCCTGATACAAAGGACAATAAGGAAAAGATAAAAGAGGTTAAAGAAGTTCCAAAAGATGAGCCGAAGAAAAAAGTGAACTCATTTGTATTTGGTAATTATAGTTTTTTATTTATAGGGTTTAATGTTGTTTATTGAAGCAATAATAGAGTGATAGTGCTGTTGATATGTATTAGTTTCAAATGGGATATGTTACTCATATTTCATCATTTCTTTTGTTGCCATATCAACTACTGCTTATAATTAAATATATTGTTCTTTTCTAGGTGTTCAAAAATCAGATACATCAACTAAAGATGATAAGAAAAAATATAATCCAGCATCAGCCAAATATGATCCAATCACAGATGCTACGTGGAAACACAAAGAAAAGTAAATTAATTGTTTTGATCCAAATATTCCAGATATATTATGTTTTTTTTTGTCTTTTAGGGTTCCATACAGTGCCTTGTCAACAACATTTGAAAAAATAGAAGAAATATCAGCAAGATTAAAGATCATAGAAATTCTTAGCAACTATTTTAGATCTGTCATTGTTTTGTCACCAGATGATCTGTTGCCAAGTGTTTATTTATGTTTAAATAAATTGGCTCCTGCATATGAAGGTTTGTGCATTAAGTTGACTTTACACTACATGATTTATCATGTGATTTGTCATATGATAAGGTCATAAAGTCAAATTTACATGTTTACACTGTGTGATTTGTCATATGATTTTGTCATAAACACTGTCATGCTGCTCGCCATAGCTTGTCACAGGAGAATAGACAGTACCTATTCTGTATGATTTTCGGTAATAATACAAGTAACACCAACATATTTAAATATCTAAAGATAGTCCATGAATTTTTCATCAAAAAATAATTTAAACACATCGATTGGCTTTAAATTTTGTTATTTCCATTCATTTAGTATATGGGGTTCCATATTGTTTTTGAAAATATCATTTATGTCTCCTTTTTCAAGTTTTTTTTTCTTCCCACTTACAATTGATTCTTTTGATAGATTTTTTTCTGTTTTCAGAATCTTGTGAAATTTCGACAAGCTCCCTTTTTCTTTTGTTATCTGATTCGTGAGTTTCAGTCACAGTTTTATTTGACAGCACTGTTTTCTCAATTGCTGTATTTTTTTGAGAAACAGCTGTAATATCCATACTTTGAGATAGTGTACCTCAGCCAATACTTTGAAAAGTGTAATTGAACTGGTCTTCCTCATCACTCCGGCATCCTCTCTATCAGAATCATTTCTGTCATGTTACACTGGTCAATTTCCTAAGCCAAAGTATATCGTCATCTTCTAAACTCACTTATATTTTTAACAATTCCTCTGCATCTTTGAGATTATTAGGATCATATTTTTTGTTCATTTTTTCTAAAACAGAAACAATATTGGTTAGTTACCACGATTGCCAGTGTATTATATATTATATGCAAGAATCAAAGACCTTCAAAATACTCACCAGTATAAATTTCAATACTATTTATATCACTATTTGATATTTAGAAGCCTTACTAGTTAAATACTGCAAAAGATTTTTCAAAATAAGTCGAAAAACTCTCCTAAAATGCAACTGGTGAACTATAATATAACCTATGAAAACTTAGTACAAAACTAATCACCCTTTACCGCAAAGCGGTTATAAATTTCTAATGTTATGATAAACCTTCTAACAACTACTCTGTAACATATATTAGGAAAACAACTAATGTTTACTTTTTTTTTCTGACTAGTAGATTGCGAAAAATATGCAGCAGAGTATCGCATATTACATAAAATGGTGGGCATTAATGGGTTAATACAATTCCTTGTTTTGTGGTTTTAAACATAAAATAAATCGACCAGAGTGATGATGATTTTAGTGTTTCATCTTTCCCAGATAACTACATTTTCACATTTGTAAATTTTCTTAAAATTACCTTTGTTGTTAGTAAACAAAAAATCATGCTTTATTAATTGATTGTAAATTAAATATTTACTGCAAGTAATTATTTTTTATTATTATTTGTGATTTTTAGGTTTAGAATTAGGAATCGCAGAAACAAATTTGATGAAAGCAATCGCTCAAAGTACAGGCAGAACACTAGCCCAAATTAAAGCTGACAGTCAAGAAGTTGGAGACTTAGGATTAGTGGCAGAAAAATCAAAATCCAACCAAAGAATGCTTATCAAACCTACTAGGCTAACAGTGAAGGGAGTTTTTGACAAACTCAAAGATATAGCCAAAATGACAGGCAATGCATCACAAGCAAAAAAAGTGGAAAAGATCCAGTCAATGTTTGTGGCTTGTCAGGATTCTGAGGCCAGGTTTTTGATAAGGTCCTTAGCTGGAAAGTTAAGGATAGGACTAGCTGAGCAATCAGTTTTACAAGCTCTTGCTCTGGCTTGTACTATGACTCCACCGGGACAAGAATATCCTCCTAAAGTGATTAATAGAGCAAAAGAAATGGGTTCTGATGCATTTAAAGCAAAATATGATAAATATGGTCTTATTTTGAAAACAGCTTATTGGTAAGTGTAAAATTACCATAATGTAAGACACTCATTATAGATTTGTTTATTGTTTCAGTGAATGCCCCAGTTATGATAAAATAATCCCAGTCATATTAAGTACGGGCATTAAAAGCTTACCAGAACATTGTAAGATTACACCTGGTATACCTTTAAAACCAATGTTAGCTCATCCAACAAAAGGAGTCCAGGAGGTTTTGCATAGATTCGATGGATTGAAATTTACGTGTGAATGGAAGTATGATGGGGAAAGAGCTCAGGTACACATAAAAATTTACTTACAGTTGTATACATTACTTAGATGCTTCTGTCTGACTTATGGTACATCTATTTTCTGGTATCTTCTATGGAAGATTGCACATGTGCCATCATTCATATCAAGACATATTAAGTTAAACATTGTCAATTTGAAAACTAGGATATGTCAAATTATTTAGAGGTTAGAATATTATAAACAAGATTGCTGTCATTTTGACAGTGTAAAACTGTAAATTTCCATAATCACTCACTGTCCTTTATCTTAACTTCTCTCTTGTAATGGATTGTGGACGAACAAGCGGCTAATTTCATAGTTTTAGATTCTATGGGAGAAAATAATTTGATGCAGCAAGTCAAGAAGATTCATCTATCAGGCAATTTTTTAGTTTTTTACTGTAAAAATCAAATGTGCAGCTAAATAACTGATTTATATGTAGTATCATTTTAACAATCTATCTCTAGGTACTTACCAGACAGACAAATTTAAGTGTTAACATCTAGAGAAACTTAATAACATTAATTTTCTATTTCAGATCCATATAGATGGCACAAATGTTAGTATATTCAGTAGAAACCAGGAAAATAACACTACAAAGTATCCTGACATCATTTCAAGGCTGGAAAAATGTAGATCAGATGGAGTAAGTTCTTGTATACTGGATGGAGAGGTGGTGGCTTGGGATACAGAGCAGAAACGGATTTTGCCATTTCAAATTCTTAGTACACGGAAAAGAAAGGTAATTAATAACATTTTTATAAATTCAGGGGCAAAAATATGACATCTAAAATATACAATTAAATGTTAGTAAAACAAACACTCATAGTATTTACATCTGCTGAATCGGGTTTAGAAAGAAACTACAAGTATTTTTTTGTTATACTTATAGTAAATTAAGCATTAAACATAGTCATCACTTAAGGTCAAGATTTATTTCAAATGAAAAATCTCAATTAGAGAATTGTTGGATATGTTCATACTGAACATATCCACGTGTTATACTGAAAAGATAATATTTATTAATAATTAGTAATTCTATGTTAATTTCAAAACATCATTGTTTGTTATTGAGATACACATTTTTTATTTACAGGATGCCAATGAGTCTGATATTAAAGTTCAAGTATGTGTTTTTATGTTTGATTTGTTATACTTCAACGGAGAATCTTTGGTTACCAAACCTTTCTCTGAACGAAGGGAATTGTTGAAGAACAACTTTAAAGAAGTTGAAGGAGAGTGGATATTTGCAAAACACATGGATACTGCTACGATGGAGGAGGTGCAAGAATTTTTAGATGAAAGTATAAAAGGTATGATCATATATTTTTCTGTTATCTGGTTATGTTTAATTTGTATATGTCAAAAGTATATATACAGATTATTTTATAAAATATTTATCTCTTAATGACATTATTTTTAGGTAATTGCGAAGGACTGATGGTGAAAACTCTCCACAAGGAAGCGACTTACGAAATCGCAAAAAGGTCGCACAATTGGTTGAAATTAAAAAAAGATTATTTGGATGGTGTTGGCGACACATTGGATGTAGTTGTTATTGGTGGATATATTGGCAAAGGAAAACGTACTGGACATTATGGAGGCTTCTTATTAGCTTGTTATGATAATGATAGTGAAGAGTATCAAAGTATATGTAAGGTAAATACTTAGATGTACTGATACAATATTTGCTATATTCAAGTACTACTTGTTAGGTGATCGGTATCAACATCGTTCGGGCTAGGCAGTTAAGAGAATACTTGATAATCATCCTAATTTGGCGCGTACTGTACTTAGATGTAATTTGACATTGATTTTATTTTTTTCTAGATTGGAACTGGTTTTACTGATGAAAATTTGGCGACGCATTCGGAATTTTTCAAAAATCACATTATCTCACAACCAAAATCATATTATAGGTTTGACAGCTCACTTGAACCTGATCACTGGTTTGATGCAGTACAAGTTTGGGAAATAAAGTGTGCAGATCTGTCTTTATCACCTGTGCATCGGGCGGGGATAGGCATCGTAAGTATTACCTTGAAATTTATAATTCAAAGACATGTTCATAACATGATTATATGTATATCTATAGCACACATACTCTAAAGTTGCTGGTGGGGAATGATGTATATCTGCAGTATTATAAATTGGTGCCAATCCAAAACAAACCCGAACTATACTTAGCAATAATAATAGTAATGTCACTAAATCAAACACTATACATCGAACAAATGTCGAAAATGTTAGCAAAATATGATATCAGTGTTGGACATAAATTGTCAAAAGCATCCGAAAAATATTTTTCAAAATTTAAACACAATTTTAATAAAGACCATCAGTTGGATATTATTTATAGAATTAATTGTAAACACTGTATGTCAACATATATTGGGCAAACACCAATATCTACATAAAAGGGTTGTTGCACACAAACATAGTGTACAGACCAATGGATCAAACACAACAGCCCTAGCCAAACATTCTCTAGAAAATAGCCATTCTTTTGATTTTGAAAATCTAGAGATTTTGGAAAGAGAACAAACTACAACAAAAGATGCATATTGGAGATGATATCAAAGATCTTTCCAATAAGTATCATAATTTAATAAATTGAGTTGTTTCTTAAATTCAGAATTGGCAGATATTTAAAATACGACCCTGAATCACTCATATTGTTAAGTACTTGCCAAATGTATCAGATACACATTTTTCGTTCCATGGTAAACTTTTAAAAAATGTAGACCAGAATAAGTGTGTATTATTTAAGTTTAAATAATTAAAGTGCTTATTATATATTTCACAATTTTGTTCTAGGTGGATCCAGAAAAAGGAATCTCACTCCGATTTCCAAGATTTTTGAGAGTGAGAGACGATAAAAATGTAGATGAGGCAACAACATCGCAGCAAATTGCTCGAATGTACTCCAGTCAGGAACAAGTGAAAAATCAGCAACAGCCAAATAAGTTTGATGATGATGACTTTTACTAAATATTTTTTGTTACTATATAAGAATTTACTACTAATTATATTACGAAATCCTGTCATAAATATTTTTTTGTAATAAAATACGATTGAAGTTGTTATTTGGATCTTATTTTTAAACTAGAGTGTGGCCCGATTCTAACGCATTGGGGATTCGAGAACGTATGATGTTCGTATTTGTTTTTCTATCTTAATTTAATCCTTCTCCCCCTTCCTTTCATCTAACGCAGCATCACACGCTCCAATCGGACCAACAAAAACGGAGATATGATGTATTGCCGGCGCTGTGGTTTTCATTATGGACAGACACACAGAATAACCAAATTATATTTATAATATTGATTGTGTATACATTCAACATACTTGTGCTACACGCTTTAAATCATTTAAAAACAATACATATTGTTTTATAAATTTTCCAAAGCCTTTATTTCTTTATAAACAACGTTATTTCTTTATTAAATCAAAAATATTTATGTAATACACATTTCTTTATAATAAACTAAAATTAGTAGTAGTGTTTGTGGATAGATGGCGCTGGGGTTTTCATTACGGAAAGACAGACAGAATAAGCAAATTATAATATTGATATGTACTTATTTTATCAGGTAACCGTGCTAGGCGCTCAATTCAACTTCTCAGACTTAGCTGGTTTACAGAGTTTTTGTATAGCCGTTATCTTTGAAAGTTTAAATGATCGAGGCTATTATGTATGTATGATGTCCAAAAAAATAATACCAAAAGACTCCAGATTGATCAAATGTCCGCTCTGTCAGCACATCCTAGTCTAGAATGGATTAGGATGAATGCAAGTTTTCCAGCCCTGTAAGGGTAGAAAACTCATACAGAAATCTAGGTTGAGGGTTAGAATGATGTTGCGTTTCTCATCATTCATAAAATATTTTAATCTTACAAAAAATTCGAAAAAGCCTTTAACATGGACTGAAACAAACCCACGACGGACATAGCAATGAAAAAGATATGAATTTAGATTGTTAGTGCAAAATATTCTATGGTGCAGGCTGTCACTTGTGCAAATGTCAAGGTGTATTATGGGTTGTCTACCTTTAGTACTTAGTAAGTTTATTATTATTTTAGTTGGCAAATATGATCAAGTTTAGGTTATAATATAAAAAAACGTGTTATAGTCATATAAATAATAAGAATAGACTAGGTAAGGTGGGGGCCGCTCTGTGAATAGAGGTGAAACGACAATATTACATCGTTGATTCACTTTGAGTGGTCTAGATATGCGCTTGAGCATACTGCTAAAGATACCACCGATCGAATGCTCTACGTTTCACTATTTTGCTCACTATGCGTAGTCTATTCTTATGTCTATGGTTAGTACATTTACTCGGCTCGGGAATAATTTGACAGGTTCATAATTGGAAACCTACTTCACACTATTAACAGCTTAAATAAACTTACTATTATTGCAGACTTCTTTCATTGAAAAATATTTATCGAAATAAAAAATATCGTATCTTTTAAGTTGGAGCAAACAATATACTTTCACAAAATGCCATTGGAATCGATTCAGTCGTTTCGGAGATTAGCGTACTTACATCTTGATGCGAGATTTTTATTTATAAAGATGTATGATGTTCGAAAAGAATGTAGCTTTTACAGAAGTAAGGCCTAAGGCATAACTGCTGATATTTCTTTTCTTGTTAAAAAGCTGTGAGTGCTCAGTTGATTTCGATTTTAAATTTACTTTGAATTATTTAAATGTTCCTTTACATCTTTTGTATGAGCTTTATCTTTGGGAGTTCTGGTGACCCCACGATATAAGACGTAAATGAATTTGAATTTATAGAAACTTTTTGCTGAAAGGGTTTTCTATCTCCAAGTATTCTGATTAGAGACTTCTTCATTCGAAATTAAGTGATTTCTTGATAGCTAGTTCGAGGAAATTTTTGATGAAGGATGTATACTTCTTGGAATCAATATCATGGATCCTCTTGGATTCGTATTAATACCACCCTCACGACTACGGTAAAGTGTTTACTTTCGCGAAAACGGGTTTCCTCCAAGTCTTCTGTTTTCTAAGGATTGTCGTCAGAGTTTCTTCACTGATCCTTCTAGCAATCTTTCCTTTTTTCTCCCCTACCAGGTCAAGTTCTTCATACATCAAGATCACATAATTGTGTTAATTATTGAACGATACATCCTTCCAATGAATAGGTTTGTACATTTGATTTTATGATTCTCCTCATATTTAATATCTAGTTAAAGGCTACGACAATAAATGAAAAACACTGTTTTATTAATTGTAATTTTTGTTTTTATTGTAATTGTTCATAACTTACATTTAAACTGAGCAAACAAAAACATGATTTTCACAGCATACAATAATGCTAGAAAAGATGATTTTTTGCGAAAATACTTTGTGAATCCAAATAATCTCGTATAAAGGATGAACCACCAATAGAGCTAACATTATATTAAAAAAATTGTTTTTATTGTACCAAACACTACACAATTTTTATAGTAACCAACTGTTACGACTGGCAAGATATTTAAGATACCAATAAAACACATAATATTGTTCTGC
The DNA here is from genome assembly GCF_040954645.1 of Diabrotica undecimpunctata. Classification (NCBI taxonomy): domain Eukaryota; kingdom Metazoa; phylum Arthropoda; class Insecta; order Coleoptera; family Chrysomelidae; genus Diabrotica; species Diabrotica undecimpunctata. The sequence continues at coordinate 16,518,842 of NC_092804.1, read as the reverse complement.
CAGTACACCTTTATGAAATATCAGTTTGAAAAAGCTGTAACGAATTACTAAGAACGCACATATAAATAACAATAGTTCTCGTTTTCTGTTTATAATACTCACAATGTGCTGAGCTGTTATCCTGTTCCTGTCCAGAACATTTATCTTCCCTATATGCAGACGGTTTGTATATATTGTAAAGGTCTATTTCTCTTGGTACTATGTTGTAAATAGGCACTCACCGAATCATCCCAGACAGAGGACGCCATTACCTCTTCCGCTACTATAGTAGAGTATAAATTATCTGGTAAAGTGTGCATTGGCAATTCAATGGTATATGCATAGAGCGTGCTGAGTGAGCAGGTACAATGCGGCTAGCTGATAGCGAACTTGTCATTCCGGAGACACGGCGTTCAGCTGAGACTACCGTTTTCCAACTGTGTCGAGCTGCGACCCACTTAGTTTTTAGCATATTGAGCTAGGCCATCCATCTCTTACTTACGTACCACCTGTTTAAAGCGTGTCCTTTCCAGAACATTTACAGCACGTTAAGCTAAGCGTTCTCCTATTCGTCCGGAACATCCACATTGTACATCCCCATCCGAACTGGCTTGTGACCTCCTGATAGTGGTGAAACAATATATATTTCTTACTTTCCATCTCTATCACAGTCTTGTAAAAAGGATATTTGTTTTTATTAAGTAAAAACTGATTTACTGATAACTGCTAAGTTTCTTATGAGACCTACTTGAATAGAAAATAAAATCCCTTGCACAAAGACAACTGTAAATAACCGAAAGATAGTACGTTACTTTTGCATTAAATACCAAAGAAAGTTACACGGCTTCCGATCTAAAGGCCAAAATATTAAATAATTAATTTTCTGTTTGTAGTTGTGGCTCATTCACCGTTAAACAAATTCTAAATATCTGGATCGGCAGAGAGAGGATTACTGTCGTAAGATAGAATCATCTATTGAGTCGTTTTAGGATTGTTTGATCTATTGTGTACGTCAGATCAGAAAACTTGAAACTTTGAGGACTGTAGTGTGCTGAATCAATATTGGTATCGAAAATATATTAATTAGCAACAAAATTTTAAACAATTTTATTGTTAAATATCTTTCGAACAGTTGCTAAATGCTCTAGTGGTGTCACACCCTGTATAAACCTCAAATGAAACAAAAGATAATGTCAAATGTCTTTCTTATGTTCTAATTTTACAACGTATATATATATTTTTGAAAATTCTAAAAGTTAAAATAATGAAAACGTTGAAGAATGTCACAGTATAGAATATAGATTTTCAAACTTTTCCATATACTGAAGAACTGGGTTTTCTCGACAAAAATAATGAAGATAACTATTCATCTACGTAACAGGCTCGATACAAAAATATCCTAAAACTGGAAAATAAATAAATAAATTAACAATTAGCTGCAAATAAATATTTGGTCCTTTAAAATGTGCAAATAAACAGGTGATAAATTGATAAAAGATCTTTTGTAAATACAACCCATAAATATAAAATCTTTGTGCATTTTTCCATAACTTTTCAGATAACAGCCTCATTTTTTTTCACTACATTCAATCACTTAATGATCTTTTTATACAAAAAGGGGATGGAGAACTGTATAAAACATCACAGAAACTTAATATAAATTTACAAAAGTTAAATCAATAGAACAGGTCAAAACTTACCAAAAGGGAATACATTTTATTTAAAATTTATTTGTGAACTGCACAAAGGTACATTTTCTACCCAAATACTTTTTATTTTCATCCTCGACAGAAATTAACAACAAAGAAATGTTACAAAAGCTGTCCCAAATGGTATATGCCTGATATCAACTGGTAAAGGATAGCTCTCTAAATAAAAGAGGTCACTTATGATGTTTTATATCATCATCCAGCTTAAAGCTCTGTGTAAACTCGACTGGTCGCGATGGCGAACAAACATGATACACTAAACTAAAATAAGAGAGTATACATCTCTGCGACATCCGGTAGAGGGATTATCGGTCCATATTTCGGAACGAGCACTTACTGTAAAGTGTAAATAATGAACATTACTGCGAAGTGCTAAATATGTTTTTGTATCAAGAGTTGCAACTTTCTACTACTTTCAAACTACTTTATATACTTATTATTGTTGCGGTAAAAGGAATATTCCCCAAACAAGTGAGTTTTCGTAGATACGTCATTAATTGGCCTCCTAGGAGACCCGATAACACTCCTATTGACTATTTTACGTGCGTATGCCTGAAAAATAAGTTATACCAGAGACACTGACTAGAGTGTCAGCATTGAGGTAATTAGTTATTTTACTAATCCAGAATTATACAAAACTTCTTTATCATAACTTTTACCATGATATGAAACTAGTCATCTGAAAGTTATAGAAAATAAAACTGTTCATGCATTTTAAAAGTTGTTCATTACACAGAAACCCGTTACCAACAGAAATTATGTTCAATTTGGATCTTTTACTCAAATATAATCACTCAATACATCAAAATGGATAACATAGGCCAACTATGACAGATCCATTGAATTGTCCAACTAGCAGAAATGTGTATTGCATACATTTTGACGTAACGCATGATTAAAATTAGAAAATATTTTCGTGAAAGTATCTAAATCTTGGTTTTACGTTAGTCAAAGTACAGTTATAAAAGCGATTCATACAAATTTCATCAAATAGTTTTTTAGTTACACAGGTGACGAATATAATTATATATTATTATTAAATTAGATTAAAACTTATCTCAATGAATAACATAAATTTTATGACGTCAAAAATTAATGTTGCCAATATGATGCTAAAAGAAATCAACAAATTTCTCACACAAATTTATTTATTTTCAATTCCTATAAATAGTGTTCCGCGGGAAAGCGCTGGTATCAAATAAAAAATATGAATAAATTTACCAAAACCCGTTGTTTTTCCTCGTCTGTCTAAGGGGGTGACAAATATAGAAAACTAGTGATGTTAAAAATCTGTCAGAACTTGTAAACAGCTTATTTGAGGTTATGTTTTAAGATTTTTTTCCATCGAGTTAGAATCTAACTCGATGTTTTTTTCATAGACATATAATACAAATGTCGTTCCTCCAGTGTGACAAAGAAAACTGACGCAGAGCAGTCTCGGCATCTCTTTCTAATTTGCCATATTTATCGACCACGTCACCTAAGTGTCCAGTGAGAAGGTCACGTGTTCAATAAACCCGGCTGATAATTTGTAATATAATTTTAAAAGATTCATTATTCAACAATATGATTGCAATACCTGCATTCCTCTAAAATATTATATTTTGAATATAACTCCAAAAATAGTTGTATTGAATGTTTTTCTTCCTCATACTTTTATTTTCTTAGATCCAAAATAAATATAAATTCTAAAACAGAAATATTGACAAACGCTGACATGTGTCAGTCGATCTTTTTAGGGTATTTTTACCGGGCGACAGTGAAATTCTAATCACAGTTAGCTACAGGTCTTTTCATCACAAATTTTTTCAGCCATTTTTTCGTACTCTGACAAGTAATGATACTTAACCTCTCAATTGTGGATCAAAACAGTACTGAAAACATCGCAGTTGCGCATGCGTTGGCCACATGATGAAATATCTACCAATAAGGCCTGATTAATCATAAATTATCTTGACATTTGAAATACGGCAACATGGGAAATATAAATTTATTTGAGAATTGTTTTAATCCAAATGCAAATATACTGTTCTGTTAAGAAAAATAAACTAACCGCATTCTTTTGATTGCTAGTCAGTTCAAATTATATAAACAATACATTTAAAAATATTTTACATGTTGCAAACGGTAATTATGATAAAGTGCGCAACGATGACATTGGCAGCTGGACCTTTATTCTACGGCATAACTGGGAGGTATTAGTATTATAACAATATTACATTTGTGAATATCAAACATGGGTCTAGAAATGTCTTTGCTTAGTATAAAGGGAAAAACTTACAAAACAAACCAATTTTTAAAAATCAAGCACACGAGATAATTGATAATTATACGGGATTTTAAAAGAGGATGTGCTCATTGAAGGATCTCAAATATAAAGCAGCTTAAGGTTGGAATATTAGTTGATAACGTTCTTCTTTGTATTCAGATATGTAAGAAAAATGTATGTAAGAGTAGAGTGCACTATTGCTGTTCAGTTCTAGTTTTTTATAATCCATATTCCTATGATTTACTTAACCAAGGTCGTTAAAATTGTTTCTTTAAACCTGCAATACGGAACCTCACCATAATTGTCGTTTGCTGTACATTAACAAAAAGTGACGTTACCATTAAATTGATCGAAAAATAGAAAATCTGTCTAAAAAAAGGAATAGAAATATAGCTACAAGAATAGGTCAACGTCTATAACTGTAACTGGTATATATAATGCAAAAATAATTAGGTACACATGAAGATTTTTAAAATATTTGCCTGGAACCGATCAAATATTTTATTTCTATTTGGTATCAATTAACAAATATAAAAAGTTGAAACAAATGATAGAATGAGTATTGAAACAAAGGGGAGAATGAATTAAAAGCGAAATGACAGAAATCTACAATACAGGGACTAGAAGAACATAAAATTTTGGTAACTAGGTTCCGAGAAACGCTTGAGAAACAGCAAGAGAAGTACGCCAGGCAGCAAAGATTTGTAAAAATTTACCCCTTACATTAAAATTATTTCGTTCTCACGTTTTTTCTTAGTTTTTTAACAGGCACAACACTCATCAGGATTATATAGACTTGACGAGATTGACGACACATCCCGACGGCTGGATAAATCGTTTGAAAATTTACTTTATAGCTATTACATTACTAAATCGTTAGCGTAGTGATAGCTACGTTAGTTAGTTGTAGAAATAGCTACGATGTCACAACTAGTATCCCACTATTTCTCCTACTATCATAGTGACAAATTATTTGCAAAAGTCGAGAGGAGGGTCTCGAATATTTGTATTGGCAATGATACATAAGATGAGTAGGTACAATACGATTGATTAATTACGAACTTACGTCGATCCGGAGATGGAGACTTACAGTATGTTGAGCTGGAACCACCGTTTTTATAATCAAAACCTGGCCCCGTTGTCGTTAGCGTATTGAGCTGGATTCAGAGTCGAGGGTAAGAAGGGTTCTCATTCCCGTCTATAATATTTCCAGTGTGTTGAGCAAAGTATCATCCTGTTCTTGTCCAGAAAATGTACAGCGTACTGAGCTCAATGTTCTCTTGTTCCTGTCAGCAATATCCACTGCGTATATATTCCTTGCGACCTTCTGACAGGGGTAAAGCCCTAGATTCTCTACTATCCTGAAGTTGAAAGAACGTAGCAACCATAGACGCATAGTAATAAAAAATAGATTTAGCTGAGGATTTGTTTAATTCGAAGTTATGGATCTACAATTTTGTAAACACCAGTATTTAGTAGGACTATGGTTTAAACCAGAGTATGCGATTTAGACGATAAAATAATTGTAACTTAACTATCATTCATCGTTATTATCTTCATTTCCTTAAAACTCTAAGATAAATTTTTCTGCAGTGGTTAACAAGGAATTTTTAGGTATTTTATTATCAGTCAGTAGATGGCGACAAACTGTGATTGTTTCGGCATTATTCATTTTCAACCTGTTAATTGGAAAACTTACGAGGTTTATAATCAAGATTTTAGACGAGAACACTGTGGCATCAACTAGCAGAATATGAAAAAGTTCAAAAATGTCAAAAAATGGACTGATAAAAACATTTGTAAATATTTAAAATATTATATGGTGCAAATTAAACTAGTGTAACCACTTTGCACAGTGTATGAATATTTTTCTTGCTTCAATTCACAATTCCCAATTTCTGTAGTGTTTAAACTGTTTCACAATAAATTCGAAATTCCGATAACCAAGTTTAGATACTTCGTTACAAAACTATTAAAATAATAATCTCAAAACTAACCCTATTATCACCACAAATTTTGATCTTAAAAAACTACCTAATTTTTTTTTAAATTGCAAAAATTCCATTAACTATGAATATATATTTTTAAAGAATTATGAGTTGGCTAACAAATTTATACGGTGTATAGTAAAAAGTTGTATATAAATGGTGGATTGTAGACTTATAAAATAATGAATAAAATGTATACATATATGGTATAGGTTTATGCGGTCGGTGTTTTGTTATCGAGGCTTATACGTCGTGGTCTGAGAGCAGTGACTAGTATAGTACAGTGACTACAGTTACCGTGACTTAGTATAGATTGATGAGAGGTTCACGGGATTATCAATGTTTTATGGGAACGAAATGTGGTCACGTTTACGTCCAAGAAACTTCAAGACCAAACTATTCAATACCACCTTTATAATCCGCGATTAAAATGTACTTAAAAAGTATATTAAATATTTATGGCTGTACCCAAATGTGCACTTACAGCCAGCTGTAAGAATAGCAATATTAAATGTGACCAATAGGTATAACCTATAAACCTCCCGAAGGCGCCGCAAAAACCACAGGAACACCATGAGAGTATGGTAAAATGATTCTGTCGTGACAGTGTTTGAAGATTCTATTTTATCCATACTTTACTCACTGAAAGACTTCGATGGGCTGTTCATGTAGTAAGAATGAATGGCAACGATTGCTAAGTACAGGACGTCAAGGATTAATTTGTGCTGGAAGAAATCCTACTAAAATCGGTAATTGGTCTATGCAACGTTCTTACCTTCTAAATTTCTCTACAGTGTAATATCTCGTACAAACTGAAGGAAAAACGTCACAAAAAGTCTTTTAATGTTTTCAGAATGTAATTATTAACTTCCGTTAGATCCTTCACGAAAACATGATTCAGAGCGGTTTTCTGTAACATCGCAATTATCACAATAGCTGTCAAAAGCCGTCAAAGACCCAAACATCAGTTAACAAGATTTTTCCCCGTATTTTGAAACGCGGAAGGTAGAATTAACGAATATGATGCAGCCGTATTGGTGCAATTGAAGGAATAATCGAAAAAAAAACGGTCACGAATTAAGACAAAAAAAGTGGTCTTTCACTAGTTTTACTAAACATGGTATCATGAGACATCTAACATCAAAAGTATCCAAAAGCCATAAGAGTAGTTTAAACAATCCATATTTGAATGGATGCAAAGCTTTTGTTAACAAGAAAAGACAATAACAGTTTTGTCAGTAGGCTTTTGGAATTCCCATGGACATATTTGGAGTTCGGTCGCTTAGAGAGCTAAATCAATAAATGGCGAGTATTACACCAGTTGGATATTGTTAATATTTACATAATTCGAAGCACACGTACTTATAGTACTGTATAATAATATATGCAGTTATTATATATTATTTTTGATTCATCCATCACCTTTGTTTATACACTTTTTTATTAAATAATTGATAAGACTCACCACGAGTATTTTACAATTAATATCAGATGTGTGAAATAGTGTGAAATAATTAATGTATGGATAAGTAGTCCTTGGACTACTTTTCCAAAATGTTGTCAGGTGACTAAAGGAATGGGCCACAAAATAAAATTTCCCCAGATCTTCTGGAAAACTGAACATTTCACAACATGTGGAAACAGCGCCTTCCATAAGAGACTATATGTTAGAGCGATATAGAAAATCAAGTTTTTCCCAGATTCTATAGAAATTTTGAAAAAATCTAAGGTCCATTTTTGACGTTTTTTGTAGCGGGAGATGAACGGCTCGTCAGATCGTGTCGAATGAGGGGTTGTTAGAAAGAGGGTAGCTCAAGAAGTAAATAATGAAGTGTTTGAAGCTAGAGGATAGATTGCCAAAGAGGCCGTAAGGATAATAGCGGCCAAACGATTTAATGTACAGGGACGTGCGAGGTGCCTAATAATATAGAACAAATAGAATATGAATTGATGAATAAATAAAAGACAGGTTTATGCTAAAGAGGCCTTTATCCTGTAGCGTCCAAACGGCATAAGCTACGTGAGTGCGCAATGGCTTGTTAAAAAAAGGAGTAAGATGCGAGAGGCATAATGACAGAAAAGTCGAACATGGAAGCTATAACAAAAGGGCATTATAGTGCTAATATCCAAACGGTTTAACCTACATGAGTGTGCGATAACTTGTTGAAAAGAGGAGGCGAGACACACAATGCCATAGAAAAATCAAACATGGCAGCTGTAACAAAAGTGCATTAGAGTTCTAATATCGAAACGCTTAAGGGTTAAGGTATGTGAGTGTATGATAGATAGTTAAATATAAATAACAGAAAAAATCAAACATGGCGATACGCAATAAAAGCTTAGGCTTAACCTACAGAGACTTGCAAGGTGTCACGTGATAGGATTCTTGTCTGCCGTCTGTCACTCCTTAGTCGTCTTCTTTCCGGCAATTCTCATACGTGTTTTGTCTTCTCATCTCTAGTGAGGTCTTTAAAATTATTATACAATACTACAATACATTTAAATATAATTCCAAAGTATTTCAAATGTAAATGATCATTTTACGAATCCCCTTTTAATAATATGAACATAGGTATATCTATATCCATTTATATACAACCATTTAGAAAACACCAGCAACATACAAATTGTAAATAAGTCACATCTAAACGGTTATTTATCGATGAAATTGAAGAAAAGGATAGTTTTAGATATGGTACAATTCTAAAAGTCAAAAGAAAATAAAATCGCCGAAGTAGAAACTTGAGTGTAAAACATTTCTAAATTTAGACAATATCGTCAGAGTACATAAAAATTGCTAATGTATAAATACGCATAGAGGCGAAATTATTTTATTTTGCAAGTATTCAGTTGGATTTAGGGCTGACATCGAAGCGATGTTGGCAATATAAGACTGTAATTCTTGTATTAAAGCTTGTGTATGTATAGACAGACCAAAATAATATACACGTTTACTATCTTCAGCTATTATTTTTGAATCTTCTTATATATTAAAATATAAACCGCTTAGTATACATATATAGCTTTAATTAATTCCAAAACTGTTAACGATGTTAAAAGTTTTGCACCTGGCATATAGATGGCGTCACTAATAAATCCAAATTATTTAGAAAATTCCCTCAAACGTCATCTGTCAGAATTTGGACACAATCCAAATCCTTTGGCCATTAGTTTACAACATGGAGTGAGTTAAGTGTGACGCTACTTTTTTAATTTTACAAACATTGGAAAAAACTGAATTTTGTGGGTAAATCATTACTTCTTCATGGCAAAAATATTGATCACAGATTGATAAGCGTTATTCAGAATCCGCCTTGTCGGAAATAACTGTTAACGAGTGTTCTGGTAGACCAAATTCATCAGTGATCTTGTAAAACATCAAAATCGTCCACAAAATCATTTTGGCTGATAGTAAACTAACGTTGTGATGGACAGCGATTAGTTGAACATATCAGAAAGCAGTATATTTACCAATTGATGAACATTTGTTAATTAGAAGTCTGAATTGAACGTAGGCGCATAAACAACATCGCAATAACGATTCATAGCGTTGTGTGACGCTGCTTTAGCACAATAAAAAGAAGTTTTTGATCCATCCATCCATCTTTCCACTCCTAAATCAAATAGGAAGATAGCTAAGTAAAAAGTACCTGGCGAAAGCCTCCAAAGCCACACACATCTCCTGGTGAGAATTTGCCATCCGTATTTCAGGATGCAAAAGTATTTTGTTCATCGTTTACTTTCAGAAAGGAATAACCAACAATACCGGATATCATATAGCGTTATTTTAAAAAAAGAAATTCCGTAAAACGGCTACAAATGAAGTCACACCACCAAGTGTCAAAAGTGTATCGCAACGATGACATAAAAGTATGAAGTACATGAAGTACATAAAATACACTTCAAACCTCTTCCGCAACTACTTTGTTGTTCAGATTTGGTTCCTAGCAACTATTGACTGTTTTCAGACATCAAAAGAACTCCCGAGAGGTCAAACGATGATGTACTACGAAACTCGGTTAACTAAAATAAGAAACTCAAAAGAATAGAAGATGTTGAATACGGAACTTGCCAGGAATGACAAATAAATGTTTTATATACAAACCTACAGCCAGTTATAATACCAATAAAAGAAGAACTCTCTCGCATACTTGAATTTGCTATATACAAATAAATTTGCAACTTTGAGCCAAAGAAGACTGAAAAAAAGAAGAAGGCAAAAGTATGTACTTCTCCTTGTTTAATAGATCGTATATAATATAATCGTTATTATTTTAGTTTAACAATATCATATTTAGTATCTTTTATTTCTATTCCAAACTTCAAAATGTATAGCTTTTAAACGTCTACAAACCTGAAGTTTTTATCAGCATTGCCAACATAATCGATGACGTCACGCCCCTTAGCCAATTTTTAAAAGCTAGATGTGTTATTGCTAGTTGTTTTTATACTTTTTAACAAACATCAAGTTACGATCACGTGAAACAAATTGCAATTTTTAATTTAAGCTCTAATTTGATTGCGAGCAGACAAATCTCCAATGATTTTCTTTGAAAGACTTGTCCGAATTATACGCAAAAAGCACCATTAAAAACCTCGTGATTATCCAAGTGTGAAACACATATAAAGAGAGTCTGTATTCGAGTACATTAGTACTGTTCACTGGTCGATAAAATAATATTGTAAATATAAAACAGGTTGTTCAGAAAGGGATAACTGAAATATTAGAAGTACCATAAGTATGTTGATATTCAATAATATTGAAGACATGTAACGTTCAATATTTTATTTCATACTGTCTTTTTTACCAATCCTTAGCAAAATAATTTTATTATTTACCAAAAACTTCTTTACACTCTCTTCAACAATCCCGTCCCTATTTTTGTTTCTGGGCCACTATTATATTTATATTGACAAATGACATTTTGTCTTTGTAATAAAACAATATGCTTGTGCCAAATTCAGAATGTAGAAGTTCACATATCAACAGATAATCATGAAGCTCTGAGCCGGGAAAGTAAATTTATCGAATACAAAAGCTGCAATATTCCGGGCAGTAGATATATACCTAGGGTATATACATTCGAGTTTCTTACGGCACATATCTTGGCGAATACAACAAAGCGGCGCCTGAATTATTTGCTAACTACTAAACTTAGACCTTTGGAATTTATCACGAAAAACTCTAACGAGAGGAAGAACTGAAAATTCATTTACAAAAGCATACAACGCAGACTATTCAAGAACTTACTGTATCGTATAATTGATCTACCCTGTATAATTAAAAAAAAGGTTTTATTAAGGGCACTAACGATATAAATTACGTATTTTGTTCAATAAAGTTTCTTAAAATTTAAATCAAGTAAATTAAATCACTGGTAATAGATGCATCACATATTCTTTACCGACATATTTAAAATTCATTTATAACATGCCATTTCAAACTTACCCCTTTCAAACAACCTTAAATTAATCCTCGAATACAGATACCCTCGGGACTAAAATACAGTTGTTACAAAAGAAAAACTGTAAAATCGTGTAAATTTATTGAAACGTATTCAGCACGCGAATGCCGACGGGAGCTATAAAAGAATTGGGTTTAAGGGTTTGCACATTCTAAGGATATGGGGCCGAATAATTGGGGTGGGGGCACAGGAGAAGGAGCAGCTAATTGCAGCGGGAATTCGTCCCGGACCCCCTCTTTTGTCATACGTATTCTAAAGGAGATCTTTTTCCCTTAGTTCGCCTCTCCATGTACCTCTCCAGGAGTTTCTTAAATTCGGAGAATATCCACACTGATGACGTGAGCGCTGTTAACATTGCTATATCTGAAATCATTAAAAACATTATTTAGAAAAAAATATAATGATTTATGATGATGATTCAAAACCAAATTTCTTTCCTTATTGCCCATCTACATACCCATTAATGAAATCTGTTAATCCTTCCAGTGCGGTGTATTAGTGTAAAAATATGTAAGTTAGTTAAATATCTAAGTTAGTAAAAATATATTTAACAAGTAATGTCGCGCCCTCTGTACGAACCACTTACAAGTTTTATGGAAAATTATTAGTTATTGGGTGGTAACTACTTGTTTTCTAACGTTTTGTGGTAAGTGTATAAGATTAGATTTGGTATCTATGATAAATTGATTTTGAACCAATGAAATTGGAAACTGGGCGTAGTTTATTATTGTGCTGGACACGGTGCTTAAGTAGATTTAGAAAAAAAGCAAAACAACAATGATTATATATATATATATATATATATATATATATATATATATATATATATATATATATATATATATATATATATATATATATATATATAATAGGAACTCTGTTCGGCGATGCTAAATTTAAGATTTGTTGAGAAGGAACGTCCAGCGAAACTGCACAATCACAAGACCAACAGGAATCTGTATAGAGAAGAAACACATCAAAAAAATCAAAAAATAAACGTTAATATTACCCTAAAAACAAAAGATGAACTTGAAACGGCAGTACACCAATTTACTACACTTCTCCAAGAAGCTGCCTGGAATGCCACTCCAGAATGTAAAGCTATACAGAATAAAAAAACTGTCCCATAAATATTAGAAACCAAATTAAAGAGAAGAGGCGACTAAGGAAGATATGGCAAAACTCAAGGCAGTAGCAAGATAAAATAAACTACAATAGAGCCGTAACACAGCTAAAAAATACAATAGTACAGCAAGAAACTTCCTACGTTAACAATTATCTGCTAAATTTAACATCAACAGCAGATACCGATTATTCACTTTGGAAGGCCACAAGGAAATTAAAACAAGCCAGTAAACACATCCCAGCATTAAAAAAACCAGATGGTGCATGGGCGAGAACAGATCAAGAAAAAACAGAGACATTTGGAAAATATCTTGAAGAAGTTTTTCAACCTCTACCCTCTGTCAGTGCTGAAGAAGATGAAGCTATTTACGAAAGTCTAGCAACAATCCAACAGCCAGGTGAGCAAATCAAACCAGTTCTTCTTCTTCTTAGGGTGCCTGTCCATTTCGAACGTTGGCGATCATTCTGGCTATAATGACCTTGTTGGTTGCTATACGAAATAGCTGTGTTGAGGTCTTTTCTATACCATGCTCTCAGGTTAGCAAGCCAGGATCAACAGCCAGAATGCAACAAACTACAAAGAGAAGTTAAAAGTACCATTAAATATAGATTAAAAACCAAAAAAAGCTCCAGGTTATGACCTTATCTTATTAAGAAACTATCTTAAAAGAGTTACCAGAAAAAGGAATAGTTATGATAACACAACTTTTCAACGCCTCACTAAGGCACAAAATCGTACCAACTCAATGGAAAATTGCTGATATAATAATGATCCATAACCTGGTAAACCATCTCACGAATATACCTCTTATCGTCCTATTAGTTTCATAACAGTAACTGCTAAACTATTTCAGAAGCTAATAGCAACAAGACTTATGAAGATAATAACTGATAATAATCTTTTCCCAGATCATCAGTTTGGTTTCAAAGAGAAGCATTCAACAATAGAACAAGTACATAGAGTCGTTGATGTAGTCAATAAAACTTTTGAGGAAAAAAACTGAGGAACGTTCCAGAGTCAATGTTTACTTTACTAAAATCATATTTAGAAGGAAGACACTATCGTGGTGTTAAGCATGAATCAGAAACATCAAAAATCTACCCTCAAGAATATAATGAAGATGAGTTTGAGGTTTTTTTTGAAAAAAGACAACATTGCGATGCAAATCAATAATAATGGTTATATATCTGTAGGCAGTGAAGAAAACAATATTATAAAAAGCAGTATAACTCATAAATTTGAGTAGACCACTTTCACTTTATCCCCTAAAATGTTTGTTTTTGATGACTCCTCTTCAGGATGTAAAGTATTAGTTCAACTTGAACTAAGAATCTACTCCGAATCTACAAACGAAATTGTACAGAATAACGTTGACGAAACAAATCGTTGGCTAATAGGTGCTTGAGAAAGAAACTACTGAAAAATCACGAGCTAAGAACTGGAAAAATCTACAAAGTTTTATAATTTCCTGAGACATGCCAAGAATGGGAAATTATTCTTTACTTTTATTTACAAAATTATGATTAGTTATAAGAAAATATTAATAACATTAATAAAAACTCTCCTACTGGACTTACATTACGAAGAACCTACTAGAAAAAATAAAAAAGCTGAGTCTGAGTCAACATCTATATAAGACCATGCAGAAAGCTGTACTACCCTCGACCTCCAGATGTGTACGAAAATTTTTAAGAGATACTTCCAGCATATTAAGTCACCTAGAGCTCGATAACACGGAAGGAGTCCCACCAGAGCACAACCCTTTTGATACTGTCGGTATCTGAGATGGGTGAATTTTTCCCTTAGAGGGAGTGGGAGCCCACACCATAAAAATCATCTGTATTACGGGCAAGATTGCCTTAAGTCTTATTGTTCAGCGGTAAACGTGCGGGGATCGCCAAACTTCTTCTTCTTCATGTGCCTTGTCCGTTCCGAACGTTGGCAATCAACATGGCTATTCTGACTTTGTTTACGGCAGATCTGAATAGTTCAGCAGATGATAATCCGAACCATTGCCGCAAGTTTTGGAGCCACGAGTGTCTTCTCCTCCCTGGACCCCTTCTGCTGTCTATTTTCCCTTGAACGATCAGTTGTAGTGCTCTATATTTATTATGTCTCATAACGTGACCCAAGTATTCCAACTTTCTTTTCTTTATACTTATTCCTACCTCTCTCTCTTTACCTATCCGGCGTAGTACCTCTTCGTTGGTTACGTGCTCAGTCCAGGATATACGTAATATACGTCGGTAAGCCCACATTTCGAAGGCCTCTACTTTTTTCATCAATGTTGCGGTCATTGTCCACGCCTCCATTCCATATAACAAAACCGAGAATACATAACATTTCAGAAGTCGAATTTTGAGAGGTAGGGTGAGGCTTCTAGAAGTGAAAATTTGCTTCATGCTAGTGAACGATGCTCTTGCCTTTTCTACTCTTATACGTATTTCCTTCGCTTGATCCCAATTTGAGTTAATTGTTGTTCCCAAGAAGATGTACGAATCCACGTGTTCAACTCTTTCATTGTCTAATATCAGTTGCTGTGGTGGTTGTTGGGTTTTGCTTACTAACATCCATTTGGTTTTTGTGATATTTAGTCTGAGTCCGTATTGTGCACTTGTTTTTTGTATCTTATTCATTAGGCAACTCAGTTCTTCCATGCTACTTGCTAGAATCACAGTGTCATCAGCATACCTTATGTTATTAATTATTTCTCCATTTATCTTTATGCCTTCTGTGCTTTCCTTCAGCGCTGTCTTAAATACTTCTTCTGAGTATATATTAAAGACAATAGGAGACAAGATACAGCCCTGTCGTACCCCTTTCTTGATCTCAATTTTATTGGTCAATGTAGATCCTACTTTCACTTTAGCTGTTTGGCCCCAATAGAGACTCGCTATTGTTCGAATGTCTCTGTAGTCGACTCCGATCTTATGGAGAACTTCAATTATCTTTTCGTGCTTTACGTTATCGAATGCTTTTGCGTAGTCTATAAAGCATATGTACAAATCGCCAAACTTAAAAGCTTAAAATACATATAAAGATAAAATACATATAAAGATAACATTTTTAGGGTGATATATAAGAAATATCTTACATGATTCAACCTGTTTATTGATGGTATAATTGTAGGCACGTATTGTTATGGTTATGTGTTTGTATACAATTCTAACATTGTACATATTCATATTTTATTATAACTTGTTTAAATGGAGCTTGTCAACAAATCAGATAGGCATCGTCACCTTGTAAGATTTTAAATAATGTTCAGATTAAACATATTGTGAAGATGGTGTAGTGTCTTTTTGTTCTGGTTAATAAACCGATAACCTACCATTAAGATCTTCTCATAGTATATCAATCATATATTTTGACATTAATTCATAATAAACATTAAATCAATCGTACAAACGAAGCGAAGTAAAGAAGATACAAGCCTTTGAATACAATGAATTTCAGTATATAAAGGATATAAATGTAAAGAAATGAAGGTTCTGTAGTAATTGATCGATAAAAGTGGATTATGAACGCCAACATACACTGCAAATGCAAATTACTGCAACTTATGAGTAAATATAATTGAAAAAAAAAAGGTAATAAGAAGGATAAGACATTTATGGTTAAAAAGACTGTGATTCAACGCAGTGGCGCACCTAGAATTTTCCTGGTGGGGCGGTTGGTTGGACACCGAAATTTTTTTTATGCTACCTCCATTTTGAGTCCTTAAAATTTGGGTTTTAGTTTAATTTAAAGTACTAAAGATAGTAGCGTCGAAGATTCAGCTATCTGTTATCCTGCCTACCAACTAAAACCACACGCTCCTACTTGTGCGCAGTTTGACTGTCGCACGTACCGTACTCCGAAAGTAGGATAGCCGCTGTAGGGCTGACGACATTTTTGGAACACTCTTTGGACAAAATACTTAGCGTTTATAACTGTCAATTTGGGAACAAAGATGACAGTTAAACTAAGACTATAGACATTTTATAATTCTCTATCTATCTATACTGCCCATGCTGTCCAATTTCGGACATCGGCCCCCTCTTTCTTCTTTCACGTTTCTCTATTGTAGGCAATTTGTAAATTTGTATCCACTTCGGGCCTGCGTGTTTCTTCAAATCATCTGACCATCTCGTTTGTGGCCTTTCTCTTTTTTGTTTGTAACTATATGGTCTCCAGTGTCTAATCATCTTATTCCATCTTTTATAATTATATACCATTTATAAAGGATTTTTAAATAATTTTTTTTTAAAGTAAGACTCGCATTTTCATATCATAGACTATCATAGAGATACTCACCCCAAGCAGTCAACGATTCCGTTTGGAAAATCGTCTGTAGCGGCGGCAGATACACCACCAACATTTGTCCCAACACTGACAGTGTAACAGCGATCAGGAACATTTTGTTCGAAAACAAACCGATGGTAAATACGCTCTTAGTTTGTGATCGGCAAGAGAGGGCGTTCCACATGTCAAAGAAGACGAAACAAGTGAATGTCATCGTCGTATCTCTAGCAGTTATACCTTCGGAGCTTAGCTGAAAATATAAATATGTTTAAGTGATAGATTCGACCGTTACTTGATGGAAATTCATTTTATATAATAATAAAACACTGAAAACTTTGTTTTCAAAACTTCCACAAAATTTATTATAATATTTTATCACTACAGCTGTTTCGGCAGAGTGCCTTTCTCAAGTGATCTATTTTTAGATGTGTTTACAATTTAAAGACTTGAGATAAACAGTTCTACCCTCCTCAACTTATTTCGTTTAAGACTTTAAATTGTAAACACATCCAAAAATAGATCACTAATAGAACAACAGTAATAATAGTAAATAAATAGTGTAAATAAATAGGAATGTGAGTTTAATTCCCGTTACGGTATGAAATAAAAATGTTTAAAATTTTAAATTGTTGTATAATCCTTGTAGTAAAAAATTTAGTTACCTCCTTTTGAAAAACCCAAAGGGTACCACCAATAATAAAGAAAGCTGATAGCAAAACATTTAAAATTAGTTTCTTTGTTATCATAGGCTCTTTGGTGTCCCGAGCTTTTTGTTTAACGACGTCCTCCTCGACTGGTTCTACTCCTAAACTTTGTGCTGGAGGTCCGTCCATAATAATATTTATCCACAAAATCTAAAAATAAAACATAATACTGGTTTATTAAAAATCGACAAATATTGAAACAAAATGCAGATAAAACAGTAACTTACAGTAGGTGATCAAATTATTATGCTCAGTCAGTAAATTTTAAGTTTAACACATAAAACACATTAGAAAGTTTTACAGTAAAATCATATAATATGCTGCTACACAATTAAGGTATGCCAATATGTTTTGACACTAATAACTTTATTTTTTTGACGTTGACAGCTCTAGAACTGTCTTTGTGTCAAATTAAGTGGTGAAGTTGCGCTTGGAGGTTAGAATTGAATTTGCCTGTTTTTATTTTGTTTTTGAAAGATTGAAACCGTTTTATCTATGTAGTATGTTTTAATAAAGTATTATTGGTGGTTGTGAGTGAAAAAAATATCAGTTTTAATTTAAAAGACACTGTTATGGAATACAAAGCTTTTCCAACGTCAGATAGCTTAACAGTGCCAAATAGCGCAAGCAACAGTGAGCAATATCAAGAAAAAAAAACCAGCAAACCCCTGACGCATCAAAGTGTCCAAAAAGTGGTCGAAAGTGTGTCACTACACCCAGAGACGAGAGAAAAATGAGGGACATCTTCGTAAACAAATGAAAGAAACCACGAAAAATCCTTACAGGACTTATTTATGAAGCTAAGACGCCAGTTTCTGACATGATAGTCCGCAGAAGGCTTGCTGAACAACGTTTCAAATCATGTCGCCCTACCAAAAAACCAAAGTTGACCATCGCAATGATAAAAAAGAGACTGCAATGGGCCAAAGAACACCAAAATTGGACAATTGAGGATTGGAATAAGGTAAACTACATCACTACTACAGTTTAAATCCCTATAACCACTGTTTTTATTCTAAAAAAATATCTAATAGTTTTTTTACAGGATTGTTTCTCCGATGGGTCTACAGTGGAGATTCTCATGGACAAGGCAACCTCCATCCGAAGATGGGTGGGTGAAAAATATCACAAGGATTGCATAGTGGAGCGAGTAAAGCATTCTCTCAAGATCATGGTGTGGTCTGTGATCAGTAGCAAGTGCACAGGGAGGCTGTACATTATGAAGGGAATGATGAACCAACATCAGTATATTGAAGTTCTGGAAAAAAAGCTTATGCCACAAATTAAAGACTGGTTTGGCTAATCGGAAGATTTTACCTATATTCACGATTCAGCACCGTGCCATAAGGCAAAAACACTAACATCGTACTATCGTACTTAGAAAAAAAGAAAATTAAAGTACTGAAGTGGCCAGGTAATTCTTCAGACCTCAATCCGATCGAAAATCTATGGCAACTCATGAAGAGGGGGATTTCTCAACAAATTGTCACAAATAAGCAGCAGTTAATTAAGAGACTCATTGCCAAATTGCACAGAGACGATAAAATAAAAAACATTCAAAGCATGTCAAGAGGGATCAAAACTATCATCGAAGTTAAAGGACGTCACACGAGTGTTTCTGATCTATTTTTATATTATACACATATCATTAGATACTTATATGCAGTTTTATTCTTTATTAAACATTAAGATACAAAGTTTTTTGCAGTGGTCTTAATAATTTCATTACCCACTGTAAACTGAGAGAGGAATATCAAAAAGTTTAAAAAACATGAAAATATAGATTATTTGAACATATTTTCTTTAAAATAGTTTATGAATATCCATTAAAATCTCCACAAATTACGTTAAGGGAGGGTAGGGTTGATTTCCAATATTTTAAACATATTTTTAAGAGTTATTTTTGAAAAATTATTTATGACATATCTGTGCATAGCTCCCTCCAGTTTCTCACTTTCTGGATAACTCTCATGTCCTGGTCCTCCCAACTCTCTCTGGGTCTTCCCTTGGTATTTCAGTTTCTGGAGTCCATCTTAATCACTAGTTAAGAAGGTCACCAGATGAAAGTATCTTAATCGGCATATCTCTTATTTCATGGTTCATTCTTCTTCTCATTTTTCCGTTTTCCATTCTTATCAGACCCATAATTCTTCTAAGGATTTTTCTTTCAAATATTCTTAATCTTTCTTCATCTGTGATTGAACCATTGGTCTAATTGCAACACTATATTTTCAGTTTTGTATTTCTGGATAAGTTCTTGTCCTTCACTAGCCTATGGTACCTCTAGTATGTTTTGTTGAATGGCTCATTCCCTCTGTTACTTCTTTCCTTCTCTTATTTTTACCATTCACAATTACTCCCAAGTATTTAAATTGTTAAACTTCAAAAGTGCCGTTTTCTATCTTAATTTCTTTCGTTCTAGAGCAGATTAGATATTTTGTCTTTCCTTCGTTAATTTCTAGACTTCTTTTCCGTGCTCCATTTGCCAGGATTATTACTGCTTCTTTTAATTTTTCCTTATCTCTTCCCATGCTTCCCCGCTGTCCTTGACTGTTCCTTCTACTGGTATGTTAACAGGGAATCGCCTTGTCACACTCTGTTTCTATTGCAATTGTATTTTCTTTCATTGTCATTTGTCTCGTCATGAATAGTTTTTTTCCTGCTACTTCCTTATTTTGGTTATGTTAAAGGAATATGACATAAAATGAATTTTAACTTTGTTTTATATATTTTATATTATTTCGACTATCTATTGTAGAGCATACTTACTTGCATAGCATTCAGTGGATTAGGAATATCTAATATTGTTGATAAAGCTATTAAAGAAAGTGCGGCTATTGACGTTGACAACTGGAAAGTAACAAAATTCCTAATATTATAGAAAATACTTTTTCCTTCTTCTATGGCGGCTCTACAAATAAAACAATAATTAAAGTTGAAAGATCTGGCGATAAATCAATTTAATTGCATAATAAATTTCAAGTAAAATTTATATATGGCCGTAACTGGTTTGCTAACTAATGCGCTCAATGTTTAATTCGATAATAAAGTACTCACATAATTGTGTAGAAATCATCATCCACCAGAATCATATCCGCAGCTTCCTTACACACATCCGTTCCATTTTTACCCATCGCTATACCGATGTCTGCCTTTTTCAAAGCAACACCATCATTTACGCCGTCACCGGTCATACCAACGATGTGGCCGGTCCTTTGTAACGATTTTACTATGGACAATTTGTTTTTGGGAGACACCCTGTAAAATACCGTAGCTCTGGGAGTTGCTTCGTCCAATTCGTTTTCGGTAAAAGCGTCTAGTTGTTCCCCTGATAAAACTTGAGATGGAAGAGTTTCCAAACCAATTGATTGCGCTAAAAAATCACATTAACATAAAACAGTGTGACAGCATTCAGTTTTGCATTATAAGTTATTATATGTTTACTATATAAATGTGTTTTGTTTCTTTAGAACAAATTTAGACTACTTGGTATCTAAGTTATTGGGCCATAAAGATAAATAAAACAGTTCTATAGATCAGTGTGTAATCAACATTAAGGAGTTTTCTTTTTGATATTTCAATGCTTATTCTTAGTTATTAGCTTATTATTACTCACCAATAGCAACTGCAGTGTCCACTGCATCTCCTGTTACCATTTTGACTTGTACCCCGGATTCTTTTAGAATAGAAATTGCTTCTCTAACTCTTGGTCTAGGGGGATCACAGATTCCAATGGTTCCCATATAGGTTAGTTCTTGCAAAGTAGTACCTTTCGCCATCGTAATAACCCTTAAGCCTTTTTTACCGATTTCGTGTGCTTCGGCTATAAATTCTTCCTTCTTTTGATCATTTATTGGCTGTGGTGATCCTAAATGAGAAAAATCATAATAAATGGATAGTGGAGCACAAAGAAAATAAAAGACGGATGTGAATTTTAAGAATTCATATAGGATATTTATTCCAGGCAGGTGTGTATGGAGAAACAAGGAATACTACTACCAACAAGAGTTGGCGGAAGTTTTGTCTTGCAGAGGAATTGCACCGTTGTTCAAATGGAAATTTAGGCGATATTGCAATGTGTAAGGGGAAATAAGACAGAACTTTTGAAAAAGAGCAGGAAAAGAGCAGCGTATATATTGTCAGATAGTCAAACGGCACCTAAGCCCGTAAACTGAAGGGACTGCATTGGAGAACAGAATGAACTTTGATACCGGAAAAAGGTTGAGCTTGTCTGGGTATCGGGATATCAAGTTGCTAAAAGAGGATCGAACAAACCAAACGGACCAGCAGTTAGTGTGGTAGCACCACAGTCTGCAGTCCGAAAGGCTGTAGAGGATAGTCCTTCGCCAAAGATAGTCAAAATTGGGAGAGAATCCCAAAACAAATACATGGGAAAATCTTCATTGATCAAATGAAAAAACAGGAAATGCTCTATATGGGTAAAAATAAACTGAGAATAGTAACAGCAATGTTGACCAGGTAGGCAACAGTAAAAGAATTCCTGAATAAACTAGGAATTCACAATGGATATCTTAACTGCACACTCGGCGATAAGGAACCAGAAACTGTGAAGCATATGTGTTATGCGATTGTGAGGCGCTGGAACGTAAAAGGCAAAAACTATATGGGAAACCAATAGGAGACCCTGGTATATTTAGAACACACCAAGCAAAACTTATAAAGGGTACAAAAATTCTAGACTAGGGGTAGAAAACAACAATGGACAGCAAACACAATAAACTTAGGCTTCAATAATAACGGAGATCTTGAATTAAACGAAACCAGGGAAAAAAATAAAATTTCAAGGGCCAAGGGTTGATAAAGTTCTACTATCCTTCAGCCTATCTTTGAATTGGTATTTGGATATTGCTAGAGATACGCACAGTTCTGGGTTTTTATCAATTTTAAGCGAAGAATTGTGAAGGGAGACAGGACAAACGAATGTTGAAATTGCAGATACGAAAACGGAAGAGGAGGTGACTTGGCCACACTCTTAGGAAAGCAGATGTTGCTATGGAAAAGAAAGCTTTGAAATGGAATCCTCAAGGAGCGAGAAGGCGAGGTAGAGACTGAGGTTAAGGACCTGATGTAGGACCATTAAAAAGGAAGCATGAAGTATTGGGATGACTTGGGCGAGCTAGGAATAGAGACGAATGGCGGAATCTCCTGAATACTCAGTGCTCCTCAGCAGGGAAGGTTAAGAAGAAAAATATCAGTCTTCCATACAAAAATTTAGGTGGAATAAAAAGTAAACAATATAAAAGAGCTGTATTTACCATTACGATTATAAGTTGTGCATTTCGGCAGGATCTTCTCTATAGCACCTTTTACGAAGAATATTTCTTCTTTATTATTATCGTATTTGTTAATGCATTGAACGGCCATCATTTTCTGCTCTGAACTGAATGGATATTCCTTAAGTCTGATATACCGATTGCCTATATTATCCATACCGTGTTTCATGGCTGCGGCTAGAAGGGCGCCCTCTGTAGGCGTTCCGAGTAATGTCTCATCTTTTATAATCGCGTTGTTGCAAACTGCTCCAACCTGGGAAAAAAATATCTTGAGATTTTAAACTAAAGGGTGGTTAAATCTAACTGTGGTAGGAGGTTATAAACTTCATAGCTATAAAATGTATATGTGACATCTATAATTAATTAAGGAAGCATCTACAAAGTCGTTTAAGATGTATAAAATTATCAGTACTTACAAAAATGCAAAATATATCATTTTATTTACCTCTAGCAACTGCCTTATACTTTCTCTAGCTTTATCCGGAAAATCATACTTGGTATGTAATAAAATTTGCCCGTGATCATTGTAGCCAGCCCCTGTAATCTCAGCTATGTAACCGTCGGAGGTTACGAGTACAGTAGCTGTCATTTCATTTCTCGTTATTGTACCGGTCTTATCCGAACAAATGACGTTCACGCACCCCAACGTTTCGACCGTAGGTAACTTCTTTACGATCGCTTTCCTCTTCGCCATTCGCATGACACCTAAGGCTAAGGTTACTGTTACTACAATAGGTAAACCTGAAAAAAAAATTATTAGCAATCTATACACTCTGGTTAACTTTAAAGGACAATAGTTATGTTATAAGGGCACAAAAAATGTGTCTAAATTATTAATAGTCGTACCTTCAGGAATAGCGGCTACAGCTAAACTAACTCCGATCTGGAACATCTCCATGATGAGTTTTCCTTGGATCCATCCTACGAGCATAATAAACCCGATGATAGCAAATGAATAGATCGATAATTGTGTGCCTAATTTATCCATAGATTTTTGTAGAGGTGTTTTTGGAGCTTCTTCTTCTAACATCATTTTGAACACTGAACCAAATTCGCTGTTGGTTCCTGTACTTACAACTACGCCCTAAACAAAATATTAACCGTAACTATTTAGATAAAAATAATTATAGAAGAGTCTTACCTTTCCCGTGCCGTTTCTAACCAAAGTACCCATAAATGCAATATTGGTGTTCGACGAATGCGCTCCATTTGGTCTGATGACTGAATCCGTGTTCTTTTTTGCCGGTTCCGTTTCACCTGTGAAGGAGCTTTCGTCTAACGTGAGATCATGAGCTTCGAAAAGACGTACGTCAGCTGGTATCCGATCTCCGATGTTAAGGAGTACCACGTCTCCAGGAACCAACTCTCTTGCTAGAAATGTGTCTGGAGTTCCTTCCCTTAGACTAAAAAAAGAATCTACAATAATTATTGATATATCAACATACTTTTGCTAATTTTGTTTCCCCTCATAGTCAAAATTTCGCTTACAAAACCTTCCGCTATCGAACAATATACTTAAGTTTTTGAACAATGAACATATTGCGTGGGCAGTTATAAAAGACAGACGCTGTTTGTAAAAAGTTACCTGTTAGTTAGAAAGAATTATACATTCACTCATTCTCCGCCCACCGTTCAGACAACACAATTAATTTGATAGCAGTTTTCCCAATCGAAGAAAACATATTTCAACTTATCTTATGTGTGTGAGATTAGAAAAAGGTTTCCGCACAATTAGAATTCAAGATCTAGATGGGAGATCAGCTAAGAACACGACACATTAGATCTACGCGACAACTCACTCGATTTCTTCCTATTTTTTTATAGATTTTTTGTGTCTTTATAGAAGTTAGCAATACATGAATTGGATTTAACTAGCACCGATCAATTTCCTCACGTTTTTCCAGTACATTAGTGCCCACCGTCTAGCTGGAACCTTAAAGGTAAGGTTTGTTGATATATATCTCTGAAAAGAAGGATATCTGTGTCGATGTCAGTTTACTGTTACAGTGTGGGAAAATTTTAAAGATTCTTTGTTTGGTTAATATAAGTAATTATATACAGGTAAAGATAAAAAACATTTCTTCTCTTCTTCTCTTGCTACAAATATTTATGGGTTTTCGTCTATTTAAGAATGTTTTTCCATTCTGACATGGGAAGTCTTCTCCAACTATTCTTCTTTTGTCATTGCCTCACATGGTTCATGGCTTTAAGGTGCCAATCCTCATGGTGGTTTATGGAATACTTCAAAAATGGAAACCTTAACAAACGAGGATAGAAACTGTTTGAATTATGTGAAGACAACTAAATGATCATTAAAAACGCCTGGTATAAACATCACAAACGACGCTTAGCCATTTGGAATATCCCATGTAATGTTGGCAACAATCCTGAATTTGGAAGAAATCAAATAGATTATATACTTGTAAATGAATGTTTAGAAATGCTGCTAGAAGAGTCAGCTGATATTGGATCATATCCTCAACCTCTTGTGTAAATCAGTGACAGAAACAAACCACCAAACTTAACTTTTATATGATAGAAATAAAAAATGTAATGAAACAGGAATTGAATCATAATTAGCTATGCTTTTCTTACTATATATTTCAAGACAAAGTTGAACAACAAAGCACTGATCAAAAAACATTTTGATCAGTGCGGATAAGTTCTTCACATACACCTGTGCTGCTAATCGTACTAGCTTTCTAAGGACTTCCACTTTCATCATAGCCTTCCACAAAACATCTCTGCTGACATAATCGTACGTTTGTTTAAAATCTACAAATAATTGATGCACGTCTCGGTTTTCCCAGTCCTTCTTTCAAAATCTGGCGTAGGACAAAGATCTGGCGAATGGTTGATCTTCTAGATACCAGTGTCCAGGTTGTTTGAATGTCTACCAAATCCTCAATTATAATTCAAGAAGGATCTTGCAGCACACAATAAAAAAACGTATCAATTAAAAAAAATATCTTACCAATGACATGATGGTGGAACTAATTTCGTCAATTCCTGTAACGACTTTTCAGATCGATATTCTTGGACAAAGGCTACGGTTACTACTATGACTATGGCTACTGTAATACTGATAGCATCGTCGAATTGACTCATGCACGCTGACACTACCGCCGAACCCAGCAGCAGTAAGATTAGGGGGTTCTTGAATTGTTCTAAGTACTTCTTCCATGGTGGGTCGCCGTTTTTTACAGAAAATTCATTGTACCTGGAAGAATAAAACACATTTTAGTTACGTATAACATTCAATGAGGTGCAACGATTCAATTCATGCCTATATTTTAATTTAAACCTTTTTTGTGGACATTTTTTCTGTTCTAATTTTCTTTGTTTCATAGTTGGAATATTGGTATTACATTTTGTAATACAATTTCTTGTGATATAACCCAAAGAGACTTCCAGCGATAATTCCTGTCTTTAATAGATAAATCTGGACTTTCATCTGGACCTAATAAACGTGCTTAAAAAAATAAAGTTCGTGTATACGTCTGGCTTAGGTCTTCGAGCAAGCGCTCCTAACATGAACGCTTGCTTAACGACCACTTACATGCGTAGCTGATACCGATGACTTTAAGTAGCCTGCGAAGTACGGAGGGCACGTATAAGCGTGCTTAGACCGGTCACATCAATAATTTCTACAAAATGTCTTAAGAGGCTATCATTTTGTTACACAGGCACAACTATGTATGTTTCTTCATGTAATCTTCCGTGTTACAGCATCTTTTATTTTATTGTAAAAAGCAGTAATGGCTGGTAATTTTCGGCTTGTGTTGTAAATCGCCTGTTATTTCCACGCCGTGAATTTGTGTAGACTGGAAAAGGACGGCTTTTCGTTTTCTAGGCAATATGAAACAAGTGTTGTTGACAAAAAGTGTCGTTAGTTTGCTCCTAAAGTTCCTGTAATAATTAAATTATGTCTGAATAGTTATTGAGCCAAATTGATAAAGTTAAAAATGTATCTGTTGTAACACCTCTTTATGAATCAAATATGCTCTTACCATCTCTAAAACTAAATTCTTATTCCATATCGCCCAGGTCTACTTTTTTTATGTATATATTGTAAACGAATATTTTTCGCGAAAAGTAACTAAGTGTTCATTAATTTTAAATTTTAACGTCAATATTTGAGGAAAATTTGCAGTGCAATTTGTAACAAAATTATCATACATTTAGCTTATCGCCTCTAATTTGTCGCAGCTTATTTGTATTCCACGAATTTCGTGCGGCTTAGAAATTTGTTTACAAATTATTTTAAGCCCATGTTTCGGTTATGTAGTTTTCTTCTACATTTTCAACCAAAAGGAATTGGTACACCTAGAAAGGCTTGGATTTCTCTAGTGTGATCATTCATACATGTGTTCCATATGTGAAATAGTGAAAAAGACAAAAAGGCTGCGTTTTACAAGCACTGATGACCTTTTACTAGTAAAAGAATTACGAGGAGTCAACCCTCTGGAATGTCCTGTTTTTCAAACCGAAAATACTGTTTGTTCGGCTTACTCAGGTTCTAAGCTATGAAAATTGAGCACAGAATGTACATTTTGTATGTTATCATTTAAAATATGATTTAGTATTAAATCTTCTATAACTTCATCATTTGCTCCAACTAATAAAGCTTGTTCTAAAATGTCTTCCATATTTCTGTAGAAAAAATTTGAAACCCAAAATGTACAAAACCAGACAAAATATATACCTTGGGTGAAAGAAAACAAAAAAAAATTAATTATTTTGCTGTCACATGCGACATTTGACTGACAGCTGCCAACTATTAACGTGAAGCACCAATTCGACCATTTGATAACTCTAAAATTACATATCCGTTAAAACTTTATACCGTAAAAAATAGCGTTTACGTGTCTAAATAACGGAAGGATAAAATTTTACTTGATAACTCTCTAATTTAGAATTTTATTTTCATTATTGGCGCCCATACGGGTAATGGTCTCAATGTTTTTAAAGAAAAAAAAATGGTACGCCACCGAGATAATTCAAATTAAAAATTATTTTTGAATTCCTCGTTCAACTTGTGACAAAAAAATGTCTCTTGCCTGTTTTTCATACGACGCAGTTTTTATGCAAAAAAAACATCTTAACGCGTATTTTTCATTTCTTTAATACTCATCAAGAAGAATATATTCTAATACAATATCATTAAAACAGAAAAATAACAGAAAGCACCATTAATACAATTTTAAATGGAGTTCAAAATGACCTATCTGAAACATGTCACAAGATCGTGTCACTCTTATTCTCGTTGGTTTGAGCAGGCCAATGTTACGTACCTCCCCTACCTATCCAACGATTTGTATATACTGTATCTAAGTGATTACATACATTAATACTAAAATAGACTGGTGCATCACCATGTATGAACCATAAGTGTTGTCTCAGCTGTAGAGAAATTTCATCAAAAGGAATAAGTAACTCTTCCTGTAGCACGCGAAGGTAAGATTCGCCTGTTAGTCGTTGTGGGAGAAAATATGGATACATACTATACATTTACTGAAAACTGATGCTGAAAGCTACCTCTCTGCGAAATTTCAGTCAGTTTAACTGAAACCACTTTTACATAAGAAAAGTGCCGGGGTTCTTCTCTTCTGTCTTGGATCTTCTTTAGCAAATCGTTTCAGCCCGAGCCTGTCCAATCTTGTACGTACTTAACACAGTAGCACTGTCTATGTCCTGGTGGAGTGCTAATTCAAGATATGCAGTTTTCTTCTTCTTCAATGAAGAAGAACCGGAAATAAATAGAAGGCTTATGCTGTCAAATAAAGCCTATTTCGCGATGGGCTACATATTCAAATCGCGAGACGAACACTGGAAAACAAAACTCCGGGTCTATAAAACAATAATCAGGCCCATAGTAAATTACGGTTGTGAAACATGGGTGGTGACACAGAAATCTGCCAATGCATTAGATGTGTTTGAAAGAAAAATATTACGTAGGATACTGGGCCCAATAAGTGAAAACAACAACTGACGAATTAGGTATAATAGAGAAATATACGAGCAATATAGCGAACCAACTCTAGCACAATACACTAAACTGAAGAGATTACGGTGGGCAGGACACGTGGTCCGCATGCATGAGATTAGAATCCCCAGAAAATTACTAAATTCAAGAATGCAGGGAAAAAGACCTGTTGGAAGACCTAAAAAGAGATGGGAAGACGAAGTCCATGAGGATGCCAGGAACTGCCTGGGAACGCGTTCATGAAAAAGAACAGCGGTAAATAGAAATAATTGGAGAAGCCTGTTGAAGGAGGCCAAGGCCCGATTTGGGCTGTAGTGCCATTGGATGTATGGAGTTTTCTTCTTGTTAATTATTGGCTTGTTAAATCTGGCTATAAGAGATAAGACTCTGGATACTGTATCCTTAGTAACATTGGGTATATCAGTTTGGTTCGTCCATTCCTTTCGGCTGAATTTCTCTTGTTCTTGCTTCGAAGGAGGTATATAACGATTCCCATATATCGAGAAACGCAGCCAGCATCACTTCTTGGTCCAGAACGTACTCTTCCCGCTGCTCGATATTATGTAGTGCCGTTTACGTAGAGAATCCTACTCTATAATATACGCATATTGCACCTGATCCCTAATGTTCCCGTCAAGCAGTAGATCATTTGTGCTCAAAATAACACTGCTTTTTAATCATACGAAAATGAGCTTTGCTTTGATTTCAGTTAGTCTTCAGTCTTTCAAATAAAAGTATTCTATCACTTTTCAAAATTTAGTTTTTCCTTTATTTATTAGGTCCTTTACAAGACTGCCTTTATGAGACTTTAGTATACAGTCAAAAATGGACTTCTGACATATCACTCTGTATTAACTGACATTAAAAGATATGATTCTACCTAATGGTTAATAGTAATGAATAAACACCCGAATTTACCAAAAAATCCTCGTAATAATGCTTTAAATTTTTTATAACATAAATATATTTAGTTTGAAGCAATTACCGTGAATATAATGTCTTGATCGATATTTCAGCGTTGGCGTCAACGGTACATATTCTACACTGACGTTTCCGTTGATTAATAGCAGGTAATTTGCTTCTATTTATTTATTAACCAATTTTTATTTTTCTTCGTCACGGTTTTGTTATTCGGATTCTCACGGACCGTTACGGTCTAGACAATTTAGAGACCCAGGTACAAATAGAAAAATACAATTACCAAATACAGTTTTGAAATTATTGCTGGTGAAATTGCACTTTTAAAGTTCTACATTAAATTTACAAATAAGTAAATTACAAACATACAAGAATACAGTCTCGTGCGTGGAAGCTGTGACTGTTTTTAAATTTCCAAATATATTTTTGTTCGCTCATTTTTATCTATGTTTTTTTCTCAGTTTTTTCATTTTTCTTAAGTCTTCAACCTATTCGTTCTAGCGTATTTTTGGTCTGTTTTTTGTTATTTTATCTGGTTTTGTGCAATCCGTTATCGCTCTTAAAGGTGTGTCTCCTGTATCTTCTTAATATATGATAATAACATCTTATCCTCTTTGTTTTTGTGTCCATTAACACAAACCATTCTCGTATTTCATTGTTTATCCACGGTTTTGTCACGTTTTCCTCTGATAAGTGATAAGTTACTATTTTCTAATTATCCTTTTTTTGATTTTTAGTTGCTTGTTAAGATTTTTAGTTGCTTGTTAGTGTGGTCTCCGACCACAAAATGTTATAAGCAGAATTTCGCATTAAGTTACACACTAAAACAATCGCAAATAAAGACAAAAATTGATTCCAAAACACCCGGAAAAGTTTAGAGAAGCATTAGCAGAAGCTGACCCACCCGTGACTACCGGAGACCCTGACAAAACGTGAGAATACACAAAGAAATGGATCACTGAAGCCATCAACAATACTAATCCCAAAGACAAATCAGCTATGAAAAAACATTGGATAACTGAAGAGACTCTCAATCTTGTAGAAAAAAGACGAAAACTTAGAAACGGCACCTCAAATTCAAAACAAAAAGAAATAGAGATATGCATCATAAATACAACAATAAAACACTTGTGCAGAAGGGACAAAAATAATTATATTAAAAACATATGTGTACAACTAGAGGAACATGCTGACCGCCAAGAATCTATGGAGAACTTTTCTCAAAAGTCAAGTATCTAGCGAGAGAATTCAAACCGCAGATACAGATCATCAAAGATAATAGTGGAAATACCATAACAAACCCAGACGGTATCGCAGAGGTGTCGAAACAATATGACGAAATACTATTCTCTAACAACGACCCAGACAATAATACAGAGAAAAGAAGTTATAAAAAAGAATCTCAAATATTGAAATAAGAAATTAAGGCGGCAATTAAAAAGCTAAAATTCAGAAAAGCAGAAGGAGAAGATGGAATAACAGCTGAAACACTCAAAGAAATGGGAGAATTAGGGACGGAAGTAATGCTTAGAATTTGCAATGAAACCTGGAATACCGGAAAGTGGCCAAATGACTGGGGTAAACTCACGTTTATTCCCATATATAAAAAAAGTTCACCGAAAGATTGCAGTAATTACCGTACAGTAGCATTGATATCACACGTGAGCAAAGTACTTCTAACCATTATCAGTGAAAGACTAAAATCAATTCTCTTACCACATATTCCCCAAGATCAATGCAGATTCGTCCCAGGTAGAGGAACAAGAAAACATATTCTTAATATTCGTCAAATTATCGAAAAATCTCGAGAGTTTAACACAGAAACATATTTATGCTTTGTTGACTATTCCAAGGCCTTCGATACCGTAAAATGGGATAAAATGTGGCATATACTTAGAGAAATGGGCACGCCAGAACATCTAATCTATTTATTACAAAAAATATATGTAAATAATACTGCTAATGTAAGAGTTAATAATGTGGTTTCGAAAAACTTCAAATTAAAATCTGGAGTTCGACAGGGATGCATAATATCCATTTATTCTATTCAGTATATATAGTGAAATTTTTTAGGAATAGCAAGGTGGAACTACGATAGGAGGAAGAAAAATCAAAAACTTACTTTCTGTTGATGACACTGTTATATTGGCGTCATCACTAGAAGAACTGGAACAAATTATGAATAGGCTAGACACGGTGAGTACGAAATATGGTTTGAAAATAAATATGCAGAAAACCAAAGTGATGATTATGGATAGAATCAGAAACAACGAAGCAGAGGTAAGAAACATGGCAGGTTACGAAGAAATTACGCAATTTAATTACTTAGGCTCCGTTATTACTAACAGTTGAGTTTGGGAACAGCCAAAATCACAAAAGTTTGGAAGAACACTGACATCACAAAAAACACAAAATTACGCCTTGTTCGAGCATTGATATTTCCTATCGCCACCTATGCTTCAGAAACTTGGACAAGAAAAAAGGCTGATTCAAAGCGTATAATGGCATTTGAAATGTGGGTCTACCGTAGAATGTTGCGCATACCATGGACCGCCCATCACACAAATAACTCAATTCTAGCAGAACTTAACATAAAAACTAGACTCATCACAACTATCAATCAAAATATACTGAGATATTTTGGACATATAACTAGAAGAAGAGAAGGCATGGAGCGAATGATAGTTGAAGGTAACGTAGCGGGTAAGAGATCCATAGGAAGATCTTTAGTACGATAGTCGGACCAAATAAAGAACATGATTGGTTACTCATTCTCCGAAAAAACAAGCACAGGAGAGAGATAATTGGATAGAAATAGTCAAAACAAATTACATGACGCCATTACATCCTTACGAAGGAGAAAAGATAGAGGAAGAGTTGTTTTTGTTCTCTTGCTCTTAGGGTGAGCGTATCACGTGGTCTGATAAGGTAACCTCATTCGCCACTTTAGTCTAGGGGCCAGTTAGGCCACCATTTCCTTGATTCAGCCACTGATTCACTAGAAAAACATTCTGATTCGGTTATTTTGCACAAACTTACTCAAAAAAGAACACTTTCAATAAATTCGCATATTGCCAGGTCGAAAAGTGCGCCAAAATTGTTTAAACAATTTTTAACAAATTGCAAAAATCGGTCTTTTCGCCCCGGACAAAGGGTTTTTAAGGTTTTTGGGACATTCTGAAAAAAAAAAAATCATAACTTTTCTCGCACCTAAAGATGCGCTGTTTTCGAGTTCTAAACGATTTACGTTATAAAAAATGCAAAATTGGCCCTTTTCAACTCCGAAGAACAATATGAAAAAAGGAAATTTTGATGTTGCCAAAGGTCAGAAATATTCTTCGAATATCCAAGAAAATCCTGAAGCATTTTAGTTCATTAGTTTTTTAAATTTTAATCAAGCGCGTGTTCAATGATTACCGCATCTCCCTCACACTCATGCTGAGTAGGCAGCGGGTACGCGTGCGCAACGACACTGCTGTGACAAGTGATAATATTTATGTATATTATTATATATCTATCGCCGGATGCTTTAAAAACTCACATAACTGACATTTCAAAGCAGTTAAGTTGCGCGCTAGCTGTCTTTTACTTAATCTTTGATACCTCGCGTTTGTAACAGCTGGCATCCCTAATTTGCGACCATTTTTTCTCAGGCAATCTTATATCATCATATTAAGAAAAAAATTAGCCTTAATTTGATATAAAAAACATGCGTATACGTCATGAGCGGCGTATTTTATTAAAAAAATAAATGAACGAAATAAAATTTTTGTTCAAAAAAATTAATTATTATTCATTAAATTAAAAATATTTGTGGCCACTTTTTGACTGGCAACCTATTATCAATGTATTCTCCTAATTTTAAATATATGTAAAAATGTAAGTTTGATTAACTACGTTATGAACGGAGTGATCCTGCAGTGGGATACATTGGATGAACCACGTACTGTACAGACCTCTGATGCAGTACACCAAATAATGTGAAGAAAGTTCATGAAGTTCGTAAAGTAAAGATGTGTAAATTGGCAGAGATCACAGACCACCTAGTAGTGTTATCAAGTAAACTTTCATCTTTGTGCTTTGGATTATATTTTATCTTCAAATCTATTTAATTCTGCGGAATAACTCTATTTCACGCTGGAATTATAGTTTAAGGTTTAAGGTTTAAGGTTATTCTAAAATGTGCATTAAAGTTTTTATACGTTTGGTTTCGAAAAATTAGTTTACGGATTTATTATCAGATATCGCTATTTACGGATTATTAGATGTCCATACGAAGCCGTGTTAGAGTTGCTTCTCAAGACAGGAAAGATGTATTTTCACGTTCAGAGCGTCTGTGGATAGCCGTTCTGATGATTCCTTTTAGGGTGAAATACGTATAAGCGGATATACAGACGCACTATACGTGAAATCAAATCTTAACTGTCTTTTTTCTTTTCTATACGTTGTTTTCAATTTCACTAATAAATTCATGCTAGCTTTCGCTACTAGCTTTTCTAATTTATTATTTTCTATTTTATTTCTGATTGTATTCTTCCACTGTTACTTTCGTTTCACTTTTTTGTTTTCTTGTTAATAAAATTTGGAACAGATAGATCATTTAAACTCTGTTTTCTTTGTTAGACAAAAATATCATCAAGGGTCTGACAAACTAATGCAACAAGTATTGTATAACTTCAAAATAAACCGGATAAAAGCAGCCAAAATAAAAGTGATAAAAGGAAAATCTACTTACCCCGATACTGTTCTCCTATCGTTTGCTTCTTGCCATCCTAAACCTTTTCTAATATCTACTCGTAATCTCTCAGCGACTTCTTCATAACCTAAACTACTTGCTTCACTAGCTGTCAACCATAATCCAGTACTGTCTTTGTCAGTCTGAAACAAAAATAAGACATTTTACGTAATGAATACGAATACATACTGTTATGTGCCCATAATTACGGTCCTGTACTTCAGGAAGCTCTTTTCTGTCGCGAAAATCCAGACAACATTTTACCCTCAGGAAGAAGTTCTCGGCTTTCGGTATAATCGACGAGTAAAGTCCAGAAATTACGATCTGTGTAAGTGTTTATTTTGTAAAGCGATAATTATTAATTAGATATTTGTTATTTAATGAGTACGTTTGGTTCACTTATCTCTGAATCAACAGAAAAACGTAACGATAGTTTAAAATACGAGTGATGTGACAAGAATGACTATTCTCTCCAATATTATGAGTGATAGACTTTTACCATAGCAATGCACTTGTAAATCTATTCGTCATCCTCTCAACATTTAGTTGTAGTACAGTAGTACGATTTATGATGTTCTGTACCATTTCTGGTACTTTTTGGCTTTCTTAATGTCTAGAATCTCTTAAACGGTTTATATGTGAAATATATCTTTATTTTAGACACGTGTTTTAATTAAATTCAATTGTTTTCTTAGTAAAACAACCTGAGAAAACTTGATCAATCAAACTATAAATGAAGTTAAATGTGTCGATAGCAATTAAAGTAAATTGTATACTCACGCTTAATCAAGCCATTAAGAGCGATGCTGGGAATATTTATATTCCACTAAGCATCAACAATTTACCCATGTAAATTACTATCTTTCTTGTACTCATTGCGTCGAGTAAGGACGATAAATATGCGAAAATGGTTGCGTTTCGATTTAATTTGAGCTTCTTACCACTCCCTGACACGTGTTTCTGGGTCTTCCCGTCATCAGAGAGAGCTTGTAAGAAAACTCAAACTAAACCAAAACGCACCGGCTACTCGGCAATTATAGACAAAATAATTACCAGAGTATGCTACTAGAGACATCTAGTGGTGAAAGATGAAGTTAAATGTGTCGATAGCAATTAAAGTAAATTGTATACTCACGCTTAATCAAGCCATTAAGAGCGATGCTGGGAATATTTATATTCCACTAAGCATCAACAATTTACCCATGTAAATTACTATCTTTCTTGTACTCATTGCGTCGAGTAAGGACGATAAATATGCGAAAATGGTTGCGTTTCGATTTAATTTGAGCTTCTTACCACTCCCTGACACGTGTTTCTGGGTCTTCCCGTCATCAGAGAGAGCTTGTAAGAAAACTCAAACTAAACCAAAACGCACCGGCTACTCGGCAATTATAGACAAAATAATTACCAGAGTATGCTACTAGAGACATCTAGTGGTGAAAGATGAAGTTAAATGTGTCGATAGCAATTAAAGTAAATTGTATACTCACGCTTAATCAAGCCATTAAGAGCGATGCTGGGAATATTTATATTCCACTAAGCATCAACAATTTACCCATGTAAATTACTATCTTTCTTGTACTCATTGCGTCGAGTAAGGACGATAAATATGCGAAAATGGTTGCGTTTCGATTTAATTTGAGCTTCTTACCACTCCCTGACACGTGTTTCTGGGTCTTCCCGTCATCAGAGAGAGCTTGTAAGAAAACTCAAACTAAACCAAAACGCACCGGCTACTCGGCAATTATAGACAAAATAATTACCAGAGTATGCTACTAGAGACATCTAGTGGTGAAAGATGAAGTTAAATGTGTCGATAGCAATTAAAGTAAATTGTATACTCACGCTTAATCAAGCCATTAAGAGCGATGCTGGGAATATTTATATTCCACTAAGCATCAACAATTTACCCATGTAAATTACTATCTTTCTTGTACTCATTGCGTCGAGTAAGGACGATAAATATGCGAAAATGGTTGCGTTTCGATTTAATTTGAGCTTCTTACCACTCCCTGACACGTGTTTCTGGGTCTTCCCGTCATCAGAGAGAGCTTGTAAGAAAACTCAAACTAAACCAAAACGCACCGGCTACTCGGCAATTATAGACAAAATAATTACCAGAGTATGCTACTAGAGACATCTAGTGGTGAAAGATGAAGTTAAATGTGTCGATAGCAATTAAAGTAAATTGTATACTCACGCTTAATCAAGCCATTAAGAGCGATGCTGGGAATATTTATATTCCACTAAGCATCAACAATTTACCCATGTAAATTACTATCTTTCTTGTACTCATTGCGTCGAGTAAGGACGATAAATATGCGAAAATGGTTGCGTTTCGATTTAATTTGAGCTTCTTACCACTCCCTGACACGTGTTTCTGGGTCTTCCCGTCATCAGAGAGAGCTTGTAAGAAAACTCAAACTAAACCAAAACGCACCGGCTACTCGGCAATTATAGACAAAATAATTACCAGAGTTCGAATAGTTACCAGACAGAATAAATCGAAACGCAACCATTTTCGCATATTTATCGTCCTTACTCGACGCAATGAGTACAAGAAAGATAGTAATTTACATGGGTAAATTGTTGATGCTTAGTGGAATATAAATATTCCCAGCATCGCTCTTAATGGCTTGATTAAGCGTGAGTATACAATTTACTTTAATTGCTATCGACACATTTAACTTCATCTTTCACCACTAGATGTCTCTAGTAGCATACTCTGGTAATTATTTTGTCTATAATTGCCGAGTAGCCGGTGCGTTTTGGTTTAGTTTGAGTTTTCTTACAAGCTCTCTCTGATGACGGGAAGACCCAGAAACACGTGTCAGGGAGTGGTAAGAAGCTCAAATTAAATCGAAACGCAACCATTTTCGCATATTTATCGTCCTTACTCGACGCAATGAGTACAAGAAAGATAGTAATTTACATGGGTAAATTGTTGATGCTTAGTGGAATATAAATATTCCCAGCATCGCTCTTAATGGCTTGATTAAGCGTGAGTATACAATTTACTTTAATTGCTATCGACACATTTAACTTCATCTTTCACCACTAGATGTCTCTAGTAGCATACTCTGGTAATTATTTTGTCTATAATTGCCGAGTAGCCGGTGCGTTTTGGTTTAGTTTGAGTTTTCTTACAAGCTCTCTCTGATGACGGGAAGACCCAGAAACACGTGTCAGGGAGTGGTAAGAAGCTCAAATTAAATCGAAACGCAACCATTTTCGCATATTTATCGTCCTTACTCGACGCAATGAGTACAAGAAAGATAGTAATTTACATGGGTAAATTGTTGATGCTTAGTGGAATATAAATATTCCCAGCATCGCTCTTAATGGCTTGATTAAGCGTGAGTATACAATTTACTTTAATTGCTATCGACACATTTAACTTCATCTTTCACCACTAGATGTCTCTAGTAGCATACTCTGGTAATTATTTTGTCTATAATTGCCGAGTAGCCGGTGCGTTTTGGTTTAGTTTGAGTTTTCTTACAAGCTCTCTCTGATGACGGGAAGACCCAGAAACACGTGTCAGGGAGTGGTAAGAAGCTCAAATTAAATCGAAACGCAACCATTTTCGCAAACTATAAATATTTATCATCTGTGTTTAAGGAAGGAAGTCATTGAAACTACTAATTATGTATGGAATTACCTAATTACCTTTATACATCGTTGAGAATCTGTTTTTTCATTGATAATGTCTCAAGATTTGTATATTAATAAATAGTGTAGTAGTGCATGAACAAAAAATTACATAACACAAAACAATACTAGTAAAAATGTTAAAGAACGTTTTAAAGAACCGAGGCGATGTTTGGAGTTAAATATTAACTATTTGGTTTAATCACAAGAATATTAATCATAAGAATCACAAAAAACTTGGAAACAAATCAAGAAAAATAAAAAACTTTTCACAAAATTCATTACAGAAAACCTTAAGGGGCAAATTACTTTGTAAGGATTGACCCAAAGCATTTCTATCGGACTGCCGTTCTCGCTGCATTGAATCGGATTGAATGTATCGTGCATTGGGCGATTTAGAGTTGCCAGATGCGATTTTCTAAATCCCCCACTTAGAAACTGAAATTCCCCCAAATTTAAGCTCAAATCCCCCAAACTTAAAATTTTGTTTCATAATTACAATTTTTATAAATTTGAAAAGACTGTAGACTGGAAAAGACTACTATAATTTTTTATACTATTTATACTAAAACAATGAATTAGAATAATTTTTCATACCAAAAAAATGAGAATAATTTTACTTCACGATTAATAAAAACTGATGTTACCAGTGATGCCACTTATATTTAAAAATTAAAATTAAATTTAAAAAACAAAATTAGAAAATTGGACGCCATTGATTATGTGTAGAATTTGGACGACTAGGCTCTGAATCCCATTTGTTCTTTTATTAACTCAATAATTTCCAAAGTTTTTAGCCTTCTAAATGATCTATATTTCAAAATTAAAGGCCTATATTTTTGTAAAATATTTAGATAAGTACATGTTTTTTGATGCCTTAAAGGTATCTACTGGAAAAACCAGATATGTATATTATTTATTTATGTAGGAAATAGCCTTTTCTAGTCAGTTCGATCTACATTCGCAAAGTTAATTAATGATGATATCCTAAAATCCGCCACAATTTTTCCCCCAAAAAATCCCCCATCCATTTTAGCTTATAAAAATTCCCCCAGACCCTTTGAAATTACCCCAAAAATGGAGGGAAATACCCCAATCTGGCAACTCTAGGTCGGGCCCAGACGCGTGTAACGCGTAATGTAATCTATCGTGTAATGTAACACGAATTCTGCGTTTGCACGGCACTACAAGCCGTGCATGTAACGCTCGCCGTCATCCATCGGCTATCCGTAAAAAACGCAAAAACAAAGGCGCTCGCAGACTCGCAGTACTCGTTTAGACGGTATTCGTGACAGTTGTATCGTTTGTACGTTGATGATGTGAAGTGACGAACAATCACTTGAACTTTAAACGATGCTTGGGATGATATCGCTTTTTATTTGGGAAGAGATGTAGAAGAATGCAAGAACAAAATAATCAGTTTGTTTGCCTCACATCGAAGGGAAAAAGGAAAATTAAAAAGAGTCAAAAAAATGAATTGAAGGCTAGTATATGAATCTCCTGTTGCCAAAAATCTTAATGTTAAGCGCCAGTCTATCTTGCGGTGAAATTACAGATCTCATGACAGTATCTTGTCTTGATATTTTAGATGCAATCATTTTATTTAATTGCTGTTTAAAAATTCGCCCTCTTTAAAGTTTCCATAGGCCTCTGTATTATGTTGACAATTCAGAAATTCATAATCATATACCTTTTATAAAGGATTTTTAATAAAAGGTTTTGTTATATATGGTATACAGCCAACTACAGGAACTTAGATTCCTCGTGGATTTGAATAAGAAGCGTAAAGGGAAAACAGTTTCAGACGAAAACATATGGATATAACTAATTGGAAATTTTGCTATGGATTCAATACATTTATCAGGAAAGTAGCAGCCTCAACACATATTTCCGTAGGTTCTGTACATAAGTCTCTTCGTATAAGATACACCTATTAAACGAACTAAACGAAAATGATCCCGACCGTAGAGTTAAATTTTTTTAAATTATAACAAATAGGCTTAACTCCAAACAAGTTTCATTTCCTAATACATATTATTTGTTTTAGCGACGAGTCGACCTTCTTTTTAAATGGATTAGTCAATTCGCATAACTGCCGCTGTTGGGATGATACAAATCCACTTATTTTTCGTGAATGTCATTACCAAATTCCTCAAAAATAAATGTTTAAGCTGGAATTTTAGAAAACGCTGCTATAGGTTCAGTATTCGTTGAAGGAAATTAGACAGATGAACAATATTTGGAACTTTTAGATAAGCTTATCGAAAATTGTTGATAATGTTGAAAACCAACTAGATGACCAAGAAAATTTTTTGATTGATGAATAACTTATATTTTCAGCAAGAAGGGGCTACATCCATTTTGATTTCCGTGTGGGAGATTGGTTAAACCGAAATTGTCCCGGTAAGTGGTGCAATAGAGTGGCCATTTAAATCTTCAGTATTAACACCACTCGACTTTTTTGCCGATTTAAAATCTGATGTCTATAAAACACAACCAATATATCTTGATGATTTAAGCGCATTACCAAGTTTGCAATTAAAAAAAAGGAAACATTTCCTTCTTTCATGTGGTCACCTTGAACACATGATGAAATAACTGTTATTCCTTGTTAACACTTGTCTTCTTAATTTATTTGTTTAATTTTTTTATAATATTCCATAAAGAGTCTTTCTGTCATAACATAATACGAGGGTATACGAAAAGTTTAAAAAGATCCAATTTTAAACAATGATTAACCCTTTGAGACCCTGTGTACATGTGTATGTACAGAGCTTTTATTGTTTTGTTAAATACCAACTACTCGCTTATCTATACCGAAATAGCATTCAGTCACTCAAATATACATTTACGATCCACATTTTTAACTTCTGCTTCCATCTAGTGGTCAACAGGTAAAGTTGTCAGCGATTTTGTTGTAAAGTGTCAGCTGTTTAGTTGGTAACCGATACTGCTAGTTTTATTTTACGAGAAACTGTTATCTTTTGTGAAACGAAATCGATCCAACTTTTTAAGTGTGATTTATAAGGTAAGTAGTTTTTTATAAAGTACAAAACATTGCCATAAAAACGATAGTTTTGAAATAAACAAACATTTTTTAGATGCACATGAGCATGTACAAGTGGTCTGAAAGCATATTTCTGATTGTACATCTGTATGTACATATGGTCTAAACTTGGGTTTTAACTTAGTATTGTTGATTGCAGATAACATGGATTACAAAAGAAAAAAATATGATTTTGACAACCCAAAACATCTCCAAGAGTTAATTGACCTGATAGAGGACGGTAACGTATCAGAAATAGACAATTTGGAAGTTCCCGCAGGAGAGTTCTGACGAGGAGGATTTAATTCTGGATAACTGTGAGAATAAATCTATTATAAGACCAGGAGTTGATGCTTTGACCAGACGTGACACTGAGACACTGGAAGATATATATATATATATATATATATATATATATATATATATATATATATATATATATATATATATATATATATATATATATATATATATATATAAGAATAATGAGGAGTTAGGGAGAACTTATGATTCAGACGACGAATATATACCAGATGAAGTTGCAGGTTACTCGGGTACAAAAAAATTAGGAAGTAAAGTATGTTTCTCAGAAAAGGATTGTTCTAAAAAACCAAAACAAAGAGAAATTAAAACAAAAAAGAGAACCGTAGAGTGGACTAAGGCATCGATAGAGACTCCTACATTTACATGGCATCCTACTTCCCCAAATACAAGTCTTACAGAGCCACTGTACCCAATTCAGTATTTTTCGAAGTATATTTCAAATGATTTGTTTGAAAATATAGCAACATTTACAAATGTATATGCCTTACAGAACGGAAAAAATTTTAGACCAACTAATGAGAGAGAAATTAAAATTTTATTTGCACTTCATATAATGATTGGAAATTTAAACAAATTTCCCAAAATTAGGATGTACTGGGAAAGAAGCCTTGGTATTAGAATGTTCCTAGATAACATGTCTAGGGACAGATTTTTCCAGCTTAGAACATGTTTACATCTAGTGAACAATTTGGAAAGACCAGCAGGTGATACAGATAAATTTTATAAGGTTCGTCCTATCATCGACGCTGTCAGAAAGATATGTTTACAGCTTGAACTTGAGGAAGTACTTAGTGTTGACGAGCAAATGATTCCTTACACAGGAAAACTTTCCGTAAAACAATATGTGAAGGGGAAGCCCTGTCCTTGGGAAATAAAATTATTCGTCTTGTGCGGAAAAAGTGGTCAGGCTTTTGATTTTGTTTTTTATCAGGGTAAATCTACAGAACTGAATGCAGATAATAAAACAAAACATGGATTAGGGGCATCTATCGTTCTTCAACTAGCCGAAAGAATTTCCACCAGTGAAGGCCACAAATTATATTATGACAATTATTTCTCATCCTATGAACTACTTGAAATATTATTGGCCAAAAAAATATATGCTGGAGGGACTATTCGCATAGATAGATTTTACAAACCTCCTGTGTTACCAGACAATGAAATGCTGAAACTACCGAGAGGTTCCGTAGATGAAGTCGTCAATAAAGAAAAAAATGTGGTGCTAGTCAAATGGTTAGATACAAAGACTGTGAAATTAGCCTCCAATTATGTTGGTGCAGGTAATTTAGACATAGTTAGAAGATGGGACAAAAAAGGCTCTTGTTACGTAGATGTTAACCGACCTGAAATTGTCAAAGATTATAATTATGGAATGGGCGGAGTTGATCTAATGGACCAGATGATTAATTATTATCGAATATTTATTAGATCGCGAAAGTGGACATTGCGTGTTATTATGCACATGATAGACTTCGCTCTCACCAACAGCTGGCTGGAATACAGGAAGGACTGCGACAAATGTAATACAAC
Source organism: Diabrotica undecimpunctata (assembly GCF_040954645.1). Classification (NCBI taxonomy): domain Eukaryota; kingdom Metazoa; phylum Arthropoda; class Insecta; order Coleoptera; family Chrysomelidae; genus Diabrotica; species Diabrotica undecimpunctata. The sequence goes on along the minus strand of NC_092804.1, from coordinate 16,475,834 downwards.
CAATAAGGATCGAATGAAATTTCTAGACTTCAGAGTCAGAGTTGCCGAAAGCCTAATAAATATGGGCAATTCAGTAAGTAGAAAACGAGGAAGACCAGCATCTTCATCTCCTAAGCCTTCTAATTCAACATTTAAAAGACGAGGAGAGACGAGACCATTTTTGGAAATACAAACGGACAATTTTGGTCACATACCGGAGTTTGATTCTAAGAAGGAGGCTACTAGGTGTAAAAACACAGATTGTAATGGACGTAGTCATGTGTTCTGTACAAAATGTAAAATACATCTGTGTTTAATTAAGGCTAGAAACTGTTTTGCAGCTTTTCATGAACAATAAATATGTAATAATAATTACTTTGTAGTAAATATATTTTTAGTGTTGAGTTTATATTTAAGACCATATGTACATACATATGTACAATAAAATTTTTTTTTTTAAAAGCGTACACAAGTTTTTTTCATTTTATCTTACTAATTGAAGACTTTTGAAATATAAAAACACATAAGATTTTTTTTTTTAAATAAAAAAGTCAGGTCTCAAAGGGTTAATTAACAATGGAGGTTGATATTAAAGGCAAAATAATATGATTGAATACAGATTTACCAGACTATGGTATGACTTCATACCTAACGTCATTTGAAAAAAATTATGGGGTATATCCAGTAGAGAGGGGTTGAATCTGAAGTTTACTAAACAGTACTGACCTCATGTTAAAAGTTGACGTGTTTAGGCATTTCTTTCTAATATGCTCCATTTCTGAAATATTGAGGTCTTGTTCAAATGAACACAGTGTATACTATAAATGTAATATTTTGGGCTGCTGATCGTGCCTATCTGCATAAGAATCTCGTTAAAAAACATACTCACTTATTCAAGAGTACGAAAAAAAGTTTTAGATTAGTTTTCCCTTAATTTGACTGTTATCTTAGTGTAGTAGATTAAAATTTTAGCCTTATTACTGCAATTTAAAATCGGAAGCCAAACTTCTCCCTACACACACAAGATCAGGCGAAAAGTTGACGATACTCCTACATTTAAAAAAACTGAAGACAATACTTTGTGGCCAAAATCTGAATAACATACCTCTTTCCGCCTAGCACAACGCTCCAACAAAAACTGCATATTTTATCAAGCAGTTCAACACACTTTACAGTTATGTCGTACTGAAACAAATTTAAAACTATTTTCTCACTTGGCCGTACTCGAAAATATAGTTAATTTGCTTTGTTATCGACTAGGAATGCAATTTAACGAGGTTATATAAAAGAACGCGAGTTATTATACAAATTATTCTTATCAACTACACAATTAGCAATAAACAGTTGACAAGTAGCTTTTTTAGGGATGATAAAAATATTGTTTTAATTAATATGTAGATACTTCATAAAAATAATTCTAAAATATTAAATAAATTTGTGAATTTTTGTTTTGATCTATATACAAAAAAGGAAGTTAACAACAGTTTTAAAATATACAATTTATTTTATTATGTTACACCACAATCAATATAATTATCCTAGTCGGTGTGTTTTCATATGTATAAGCTTGGCATAACATGTCCAAAAATTGCAATAACTTGGATAATTTGTTACATATTTTAAAATAAATAATCTACAGCCGACCGATACTTTCACTCGCAAAGAAAATCGTTTCTAGACTAAGAGTAACACAACGTAGATTGGAACAATCAAGGATAGGTGTCCCGAGGAAAGACAAGATCTAGATCAAGATCTTCTAAAAACTAGAATTACAGAAGTAATAGAAAGGACGTGTAAAGTGAAGTCGAAAGGTTATGTTATAGTCACGGTAACATATTGTTACGATAATTATCCTGGCCTAAAATAACCGTATTATATTATGACTAATGCTGTTCTGTTTTAGAATATACGAGACCTTTCGAATAGCTGGCATAAACTCCAAGTAATAAAAAAAACTGGTTCCATTCGAATCTTCCGGAATTAGGCCTGTCCATTCGAGGCGAAACCAGGTCAATTGATGTCAAAATCCATGGGATTCTAGAGCAGCTGTTTTCGTATAAATATAAGGGAACTTTTATTTTGAAAACAGTTAGTTAATACTCAAGACCCGCGCTCGCGAATTTGTACGTACGGATATATAAATTATTGTCAGATAAGTTAATATAAATAAAGAAATAAATTAAATCCGTAAGTGTTATAAATATTGAACCTTTTAATAAATTCACAACAAATGGTGTCAGAGTGAGATCGAACATAAATTAGACTTATAATAATAATACAAGTGAATATTTATAAATTGTGAAAATGACGACGATTTATGAGCTGACAGTGACTAATTTAAGAAGACATCTTGAAGACAGAGAATTAGCTTCTACCGGAAAAAAGGCTGAGTTAGTCCAACGACTAAAGAACGCTTTGCTAGAAGAAGGACTAGATCCAGAGACTTATATATTTGAAGATGCTGTCCTCTCGTCGATTTCGAAAGTTTCTGGTGACATCGCATCATTAGAGAACAAAGTTTCTGGCGATATTTCGAAAGTTTCCGGCGACATCGCATCATTAGAGAACAAAGTTTCCGGTGACATCGCATCATTAGAGAACAAAGTTTCCGGTGACATCGCATCATTGGAGAACAAAGTTTCTGGCGATATTTCGAAAGTTTCCGGCGACATCGCCTCATTAGAAAACAAAGTTTCTAACGAGATTTCTTCTCTGGAAAGTAAAGTTTCTGCTAACATCTCTAAAGTCACTTCTGAGATGTCTGCTCTTGACGATAGAGTGTCTTCATTAAAAAACCAAGTTGCTGCCGATATGTTGGCCTTCGAAGAAAAGATATGGAAAGAGATGGAAAGGAAGATGGAGGAAACAGGGACAGCAGAGAGAGGAAACAATCCAATTACAGCAGAGACAAAAGAAGACGAGACGAAATGTAAGTTGGAAACACGGCCGAAATTTGAAGGAAGTGGAGGTTCTGTCCATGTGAAAGTCCCAACTTTCGATGGAAAATCGTCATGGAACAACTACATGAAACAGTTCGAATCAGCCGCAAGAGCAAATGGATGGTCTGAAAAAGAAAAGGCTGTAAACCTGACTATCGCTCTTCGAGGAGATGCCTTAGATGTGCTTCAGACCATAGCCGTAGAGGAGACCGATGATTTCGAACAACTGAAGAAGAGATTAAATATGCGATATGGCCACGAACATTTGGAGCATGTATATCAGTCACAGCTTAAAAATCGTAGACAGAAGAAAGATGAGGCTCTTCAAGAATATGAGGTAGATATTGCCAGATTAGTACGATATGCTTATCCAACAGCTCCCGAAGACATGATGGAAAAATTGGCCGTTCAAACGTTTATTGATGGTCTTCGTGATCATGAAATGCAGAGAACACTGCGATTAGCTCGTCACAAGACGCTGGTTGATGTTCTATCCGCCGCCCTCGAATACGAATCAGCTACGCAGGCCTCTGGCGGGTACAGTAAAGTTAGGACTGTAAAAGAGGAAGGAGATGAAGATAAACTTGACCAGCTCGTTAATATGATGAAAAGCATGACATACAAGAAAACGAAGACCATCAGATGCTGGAATTGTGGCGAAATAGGACACGTACGAAGCTCCTGTAAGCACCCTAGGTACGACGCAAATCAAGAAACTCACCATCAGGAAAACTAGAACGGGTCAGCCTTAGGGGGGCAGCTTCGACCCAAAACTTTTCCAAAGACCCTCTCATACTAATAGCTTCTTTGAAATGTCGTGAAGATAGTGTATATGTAGATGGAGACATAAATGGTAAAAAGCATACGTTGTTGGTGGATACCGGAGCGACCAGAACCATTATACGCCCGACAGTTATAAACAGCCGAAAGAAACTGTTACCAACGAGGTTACGACTTCGGACCGCTACAGGTGAAAATGCCAACATTCATGGAGAAATCCAGGTACAATTGGGAATTGGGGCAGAAAAGTTTGTCCATACTGTTATAGTTGCTGACATCGAAGAGGATGTTATATTAGGAATGGACGTAATGAATATGCATGGATTCCAATTGGATTTTAAGAATAAGGTAATCAAAGTTGGCAACGAGGAGGTATTTCTCCATCCACATAATGACAACACTGTGCAAGCAGCCATTACAGAAGATACAGTCGTGCCTGCGAGAAGCGAAACGATCATAGTAGCGCGACTACAGGGAATTGTAGACGAAGGGAGACCTGTTATGATGGAGCCTTGGAACCACGACGATGAGGTTGGCCGTGGAATCATAATTGGAAAGGAATTGGTGACTTCGGCTAAAGAAATTCCTGTGAGACTTATCAATGTCAACGACTACCCAGTGACCATAAAGAAAGAGACAAAAGTAGGAACTTGTGTACCTGTGACATCCATAATCCGTCAGGCGACAACATCTGATAATTCCAACGACAAATTCGACCAAATGGTTGCAGTTGCAGGACAGTCTCTAAATCAGATGGAGAAAAGGAAATTAAGGGAATTTCTGCGGCAGTATCGTGATATTTTCGTACCGAAAGGAGGAAAGACGGGAAGAACTACCGTTGTTAAGCATAAAATTGATACTGGTAATGCTAAGCCAATTCGTCAAACAGCTCGACGATTACCACAGGCGAAGAGAGAGGAAGCTGAAACGATTGTTCAGGAAATGAAGAAAGACGGGGTGATAGAACCTTCTACGAGCCCATGGGTCTCTCCGGTGGTCCTGGTTAAGAAGAAAGACGGAACGACGAGGTTCTGTGTGGATTACCGTTTGCTGAACAACGTTACCAAGAAAGATAGTTATCCTCTGCCTCGGATCGATGACACATTGGACACATTGGCTGGAAGTAAATTGTTTTCTACTTTAGATTTGAAGTCTGGATACTGGCAGGTAGAAATGGACCCAGTCGATAAAGAAAAGACAGCCTTCACCACAGGATCTGGATTGTGGCAATTCAACGTTATGCCATTTGGACTTTGTAATGCTCCTGCGACATTTGAGAGGCTTATGGAAAATGTGTTGAGAGGGTTATCTTGGAAAACATGCCTGGTTTATTTGGATGACATAATCGTCTTGGGGGAGACATTCGAAGATCATTTGAGGAATTTAGAAAACGTTTTTAATCGACTTAAAGCTGCCCAATTGATGCTAAACCCCAAGAAGTGCCAGCTATTTCAAGGTAAAGTCAATTATCTGGGCCATATAGTCAGTAAAGAAGGAGTGGCCGTGGATAAAGGAAAAATCAATTCCATTAAGGAATGGCCAAAACCAACTGACAAACATCAAGTGAGAAGTTTTCTTGGACTATGTACTTACTACCGGAGGTTTATTAAGAAGTTTGCAGATATCGCTAAGCCATTAACGCGACTTACGGAGGAAGCAAGAGATTACCGCTGGGATACAGACTGCCAAAATGCCTTTGAGACCTTGAAAAAGCATTTAATAACAGCACCAATTTTAGGGTATCCACTGCCAGAAGGAGAGTTCATCTTAGATACAGATGCAAGTAATGTGGGAATTGGAGGAGTGCTGTCTCAGATTCAAGGAGGACAGGAACGAGTCCTCGGATATTTTAGTAAAGTTCTTTCAAAACCTGAGCGGAATTATTGCGTCACGAGGAGAGAACTTCTAGCAGTAGTTAAATCAGTAGAGCACTTCTATCAATACCTCTATGGCAGAAAGTTTCTAATCCGAACCGACCATGCCGCCCTTAAGTGGTTGATGCAGTTTAAGAATCCAGAGGGTCAGATAGCCAGGTGGATCGAACGACTCCAAGAATACGATTTTAAGATTGAGCACCGGGCCGGAGTTAGCCATAGAAACGCTGATTCTCTTTCCAGAAGGCCATGCCCAGTAGAGTGTTCCCACTGCAACAAAACGGAATCCAAGGAAGCAGCAGTGCTAAGAACAACGATGGTCAACGACGACTGGACGCCTATTAAGATCAGAGAAGAACAAGAAAGAGATCCAGTTATACAGAAAATTCGAAAATGGAAAGAGAAAAACCGTCGACCACCTTGGCAAGAAATATCAAACCTATGCTCAGTAGTTAAGACGTATTGGGCCCAGTGGGACTCATTTATCATGGAAGATGGCTTGCTTAAACGAGTCCTGGAAAATGATGACGGTTCAGAGAAGAGAAGACAGTTGGTGATCCCAAAGAGCAGAATAGCCGAAGTACTTCGTCAGTTACACGACAGTCCATCGGGAGGGCATTTTGGTGTAAGGAAAACCCTTCAGCGAATTCGGGAACGGTTTTATTGGATGAACAGTTCCGACGACGTAAAAGACTGGTGTAAGAAATGTACTATTTGTGCTACGAGTAACGGGCCTCACCGGAAAAGGAGAGCTCCTATGAGACAATATAATGTTGGAAGCCCGTTTGAAAGAATAGCTTTGGACATCGCTGGACCATTTCCAGAAAGTGAAAATGGAGGCAAGTACATGTTGGTAGTAATGGATTACTTTACTAAGTGGGTCGAGATTTACGCACTTCCCGACCAGAAGGCCGCCACCGTTGCAGATAAGTTGATCCAAGAATATATCAGCCGATTTGGAGTGCCTTTGGAGATACATAGTGACCAAGGCAGGAACTTCGAAAGCGATCTATTCCAAGGAATATGTGATAGACTAGGCATGAAGAAAACAAGAACTACAGCATATCATCCGCAATCTGATGGTATGGTAGAGCGGATGAATAGGACAGTCGGCAAGTATTTGACGAAGATGGTGTCCGATCATCAGCGAGATTGGGACCAATACCTTCCGTTCTTCACAATGGCCTACAGATCTGCTGTTAACGAATCAACAGGTCAGACACCAGCTAGAGTCCTATTCGGACGCGAAATGCGACTACCTTGTGATCTAGAATTTGGGTGTCGACCTGGAGAAGATGTAGCAGGTGAGGATTATGTGATCGAATTACGAAGAAAAATGGACGATATACATGAGTTGGTCCGTTCCCACCTTCAGATCGCTAGCGACCGAATGAAGAAACGGTACGATACACAAGCCGAAAAGGGTTGCTTTAAGAAGAACGACAAAGTCTGGCTGTATAATCCCAAGAAGCGAAAAGGTTGTTCTCCCAAATTGCAGCAGTTTTGGGAAGGTCCATACCTCATCATGGAGAAGATCAACGATGTCATCTACCGAATAAGCAAGATTCCGAGGGGAAAGCCGATGATAGTACACCATAACCGGCTGGCGTCTTTCGAAGGTGACCACGACGTAGATGAAGAAGTGGAAGTAAACCAAGTCCAAGACGTGTCTGACCTCACGTTTGAGGAATTCATGGGTGCCTATGGAGGTACCGGTAAAGCAAGACATGGTGTTACCACTGAAGAAAAGCAAGATCTACTCGCGCTCCCCGATGACTACTCGCTGGCCCTTACCATCCCGGCCAGTATCAAAGACGCACCAGGGTTGGCATCCGTCTTTCGAAGGAAGTTTGGTCGAGTTGCAGAACTTCAATGCCAGGTGCCAGCTCCCGGTAAAACCTTGAAACTCCAAGATGCATCACGTTACCTTTTCTACCTGGTAACAAAAGACACTGCCCGTGACCAACCTACCTACCGAGATGTGTGGGAAGCTTTACTTCAATTGAGAGAGCACGTACTAGAGTCCGACGTGCAAAAGTTAGCCATGCCAAAGTTGGAGTGCCGCCAATTAGATTGGAGGGTCATCCGAAATATGGTGGAGGAGATCTTTAAAGACACCGAAGTCCAGGTGTTAGTCTGTTGCAATCCGCATAGTTACTGGTGCGGAGAGAAAACCGTCCCTTGTCATTTTTATACAACTGGAAGTTGTAAAAGAGGGTCCAGTTGCCGATACCAGCATACAGTTCCGGTTCCAGTCCCGACAAGGTTCCAGGAGGAACCATCTTTTAAGAGGGGGGCAATGTTACGATAATTATCCTGGCCTAAAATAACCGTATTATATTATGACTAATGCTGTTCTGTTTTAGAATATACGAGACCTTTCGAATAGCTGGCATAAACTCCAAGTAATAAAAAAAACTGGTTCCATTCGAATCTTCCGGAATTAGGCCTGTCCATTCGAGGCGAAACCAGGTCAATTGATGTCAAAATCCATGGGATTCTAGAGCAGCTGTTTTCGTATAAATATAAGGGAACTTTTATTTTGAAAACAGTTAGTTAATACTCAAGACCCGCGCTCGCGAATTTGTACGTACGGATATATAAATTATTGTCAGATAAGTTAATATAAATAAAGAAATAAATTAAATCCGTAAGTGTTATAAATATTGAACCTTTTAATAAATTCACAACAATATATTGTAGAATGATTTAAACGCGGCAACTTTTGATCCCCTCATTTTCAACCGACCGGATTCCTGATAACTATGACCAGAAACCAGAAGCGTTTTAGTTGGGAAGCAGTTTAGTCTACGAGCCAGGGTTGGATTGAATATGCTCTTTTATATCCCCTTGTTACCTTGACTTGGTTTTTTTATGGTTTTTGGTACGTAGATTCGAATTTTCAAGAGTACCCTCCGAGGCTGAAAACCCGTCGGATAATTTGTTATTAACAATTTAACACTTTAAAGGCCACAATGCAAAGTAAAAAAAAAGTTATGCGTGTCAAAATATTAGGCACGTTTAGAGTACAGTAAAACCTCGATATAACGGACTACTTGGGGGGAGGGGTTGTCCGTTAAATCAAAATACTTTTTTTTGAAAATATATATGTACACTGTAATTAGATATATATAAAAAATACAACATACAAACAAAATTCTGTTTAAGTAATTGTCTTCGGACATTCGTCGTGAAGTGACGTTGCTGTATCGACGCGCTTGCTGTTGGTAATCCCGTTTTGAACAAGTTTCGTTTGCACTTTCCATGTTTGCTGTTTTTCTATGATCAACTCCCTACAAACAGTTTAACCATTGGATGGATAATCAATAAATGTTGTTAGATCGTCGAGATGCGATCTTACCTCTGGTAACTTCATTTTTAACAGTTTTGTTTTGTCGTCTTGTTTGCTATCTTTACTTCCGTCCTCATTTTTAAGGTTCATAACTTCATCTGCTACTTCACTTTCAGTCAGGGCCACCTTCATCTACTTCTAGCGATTGTAAAACATCTTCCTCAGCTACATGTTCTCCGGCATTATTATGTATTGTCCTACAGAAATTAAGTCCTACAGAACTTTCAACCCTTCTAAATCTATGTCTGCATTTTGGCCATCAAACAAATTCTCTCAACCATTTTTTAATGTTTGCTCTTTCACCTCCTCCCATGCTGCAGCAAAATTAAAAATTGTTGATTTTAAATTGTAAGACCTTTAGTTTTGCAAGGTACGTTGTGCTCTTGTATCTTCTGCATTATCTCCATCGTACAATACAACCATTACTTCGTCTAAAAACTTTCTGCGATATATTCGTTTGGCTGCCAAAATTATTCCCTGATCAATGGGTTAAATAAGCGATGTTGTATTTTTTGGCAAAAACATCTTCATCGTTTTCATCTTCTGAACGTAGAATATTTTCAGAGGGGTGAGCAGGAGCGTTGTCTAAAAGCAATAAACATTTCACCTCTTCTGACGGTATTCCCAATTTCTTCTCTTGAAATTTTCTCACTGAAGCTACAATTTCTTTGAAAAACCAATTTTTGAAAATATCTGAGGTGAACCATGCCTTCTTAGAGCTATAGTATGAAAGGGACATATGATGCATTATGTCTTTTAAAACTCTAGGTTTGCGAGATTTGCCAACCACTACAGATGTCAATCTATGCGATCCATCAGCGTTAGCACAAAGCAGTGCCAAGATCCTGTCCTTGCTGATTTTTCTTCCAGAATCCGATTTTTCATATTTGGAGGCTTGTGCGCTTTCAGGCAAAGTACGCCATAACAAACCAGTTTCGTCAACATTGTAAATCTGAGATTCTAAAAGCATTTCGTTACTTACTTGCTATATTTGCTACTAATTTTTGCCTAAAAGGTTCTGTTTCTTCTTTTGGTGCAGTTGTAGCTTCGCCGTAAATTCTTTTATTCATGATTCCGTGCCTTTTACGAAAGCATCAGAGCCATCCATCACTTGCTCTGAATGGTATGTCCATATGATGTGCTAATTTAATTGCAGAAAATTTCAATTCGACTGCTCGGACCAGGATCCCAGTAGAACGTTGTTACCCATACCATTTTAAGATTGCTTCTTCCAGTGAAGTTTCACGAGCCAATTTGATTCGTTTTCCAATATTTCTATACTCTCCTACATCACACACGAATGCAAACTTATTTATTTTGTATTTGTTTTTTTTATGTCCGAAAGTTTGCTTTTTTATGTCATATTGATTACATATATGAAACGCATGTGTAATATTAACAGTATGTTTTTATTTTTTTACATTTAACCGGATTTTTTGTCCGTTATATCCGAAGTCCGTTAAATAGAGGTCCGTTATATCGAGGTTTTACTGTATTAGTTTATGCATTTTAAATAGTTTTAAATTCTTCAGTTTCAGTAGAAAATCTTACTTATTGTTTTTTAGAATTATTTTAATTGAGAAGCACGTATGCATCTCGTGGCCAAAAATAACTTTTGGATTCATGGAGCCATGTGATGTACACTTGATTCTCGTATAAGACAAGAATGAACCTGTCGTAAATTGTTTATTTTATATGTTACATTCGCTAGACAAATGTACTACGAGTTACTTATTAGTTAGTTGTTGGTGGGCGAGGTAGTACAGTGTATCTTATCAGTTCTCAATATCTCATATGAAAAAGCAGAAGCTTTTGTAAAAGCTGGTGGAAGAGTTTTTTTCTGACGGCACAGTGATGACAGTGTTCGGGATAAAAATTTTGAATTAGGTAGTGATAACGAAACAAGTAGTTTTTCGTCAAATGAAGGTGTTCCGGAAAGCAAAAGACCAAAAATGCAAGGTAATTTACAAAATTTACCTTCAACATCACAAAACTCAAGAACAGTAAACTATCGACTGCCATATTATCAAAAGTCTTCAGAAGACGATAACATTGAGATTAATCATAACACACCCGTGATATGGAAGAATGTAGATGGTCAGAACTTAAAAAATATTACATTCAGTGTTTAATACTCAGGTATCAAGGCTGAGTTTTTTGAAAAGTATGACAAAAACCCCTCGAGTATTTTCAACTATTTGTGAATGACGATATTATTCAGTGGAATGGGCAATAAACCAATCGATATGTACATCAGAAGTTGACTATCGGTGTTCATGGTTCAAAAGCTATAATTCATAAGTGGGTAGATACAAACACCGAAGAAATAAAGACATTTTTGGCCACTCTTGTCTGGATGGGATTGCAAATCTTGTGCCGCGTAATTGTTTTGAAATATTACTTGCCAATTTACACTTTAGTGACAAAGAACTTCGACTGTATATACATACTATCACCTTTATTGGAAAAGCTGGTATCGAAGTTTCAAACAGTGGTAGTACCGGAGGAAGAACTCTGCATTGATGAAGCTATAGTTCCGTTTAGGAACCGACTGCCATTTAGGCAGTATATCAAAAACAAGAGACATACGTTCAGGGTAAAGATATACAGAATCTGTTTGGATGGAGACTATGTAGATGTAGATGGATGATCTACAAATTTATTGTGGTAATGATAAAACTCAAAATCTCCCGGTTCCGGATAGTATTGTATTTTGTTCTGTTAATAACTTATTAGATATTGGACGTACCATATACACAGATATGGTACGTTAGATATATACGTACAAAAAATAAAGATAGCCCCGTTAGCTTGGAAAATCCAAATTCCATTTTAAGTAACAATAAAAATTAAGTGGAAAACAAAAAAATACTCACAGACAAGCATGCCATCGAAATTTCCAAATCTAAGGATGCTTTCCATTCTCATATTAACTTTATTAAGAAAGATACTTTGGAACCATCGATAAATCTTCGTCCTTTAACCCCACCAAAAGTTAGATTAACCAATAACTCGAACAGTCGATATCTTCTAGCTAGATTAAGGGGACCGGATATCTTAAAAGCCATTAAGCTAAATCTTGCTTTTCTACACGACAATCTGCTCCAGTATGTTACGAAGGATTCACCAATACAAGCGTTAAACTCTTTTTGGATTCCGGAGGACTTTTCAGTCCAGAGGACTGAAGATATACGAAAATTCCTTTTAGAATTGAACGATGCCTATGGAATTGGTCCAACTAAGGTGGAAGCTGATCTTTCTGCTTTTAGGTTCATTCTCACTTCGGAAATAATTCTCCTGTAAAAATCAAGGAAATCTCACCGAAATTACTCTTCTGTTGTCTTTCCAAAACGAAATTTTTAAATAATACATGTTCTGTGGTACTAGAAACCTAAACTTATTTTAGTGATGACAACTTTGGCATGGTTCTGAATAATATTCGCTCTAGAGGAATTAGGATTTCCCCCGATAGATGCGGTTACAGAGCACTGGCTTGAAGTCAACTAGCCTTTTTTTTGTAGAAAAATATACCACAATTGCTAGGTAAGACCGTCCAAGTTCAATTCATGGTGGCATCCTAATTATTTTTACAAATAATGATTTCTCTCCGGTAACAAAATATGACTTTCTGTTGAATGAAGCCCTCTTTGAGTTTTCATTAGTTTATAATAAGAATCTTAATCTATACATCTTAATCTTTGTATTTATAGATCACCTGACTCTTCCACGTAACTATTTTTTCAGAACCTGCTGAATTTGTTAGATGACCTGCCCAATAAAAGCATAATTACGCTGTTGCTTGTGCTACCCAACTATCCTTGGCCAATATATTCGAATCGTATAGTCTCACAATGTAAGTTATATCTCCTACAAGAATTCCTAAAACAACATCTACCATAATTGATTATATTGTCTCAGATTTCTCACCCCTTGATGTACGCTCTACAATTATGAATGCAGGACTATCTGATCATGAAGCAGTATATACCAAGTTTAACACTCTCAACGTTCCCTCCTAGAAAACCCGAGGTTTAGGTAGGATTTTTTCCGCTCAGAACTTTCATAAATTTCAAAATGTATGCTTGACTTCCGGGTGGTACTTTTCTTCTGTGGACGTGGAGTATAATTTCAATGATTTTTAGATGTCTGTATTTTCAATAAGGCATTTCCTTTAATTACAATTAAGTCAAAACATCACAAACCCTGGACTACCAAAGGTATACGCAAATCAGCCAAGAATATGCGTTCACTACTCTACATCAAGAAATTTACTACCAACGTATTTGTTGCTGAATATATCACCAAGTACAGAGGAGCCTATCTTAAACTTAACAAAAAGTCTTAAAAAATTAAAATCGTCTGGGAAGCTCTAAAAGTGTTGTAAAAGAAACTTAGTCCATAATAAACCATCTTCGAAATAAAACCAACAAATATTTTCTCTTCCAAACCCTGAAAATCTAAATGAATACTTCGTTAATGTGAGTAAAAATATAACATCAACTATTTTGCCACAACAAGATCCCATTTCCTATCTCCCCAATTCAAAAAAGGTTTCGAATTCATTCTTTATAAGACCAACTGATAAATTTGAACCTACCAAATAATCAATAGTATCAAGAGCAAATCTTCCTGTACTACTGATGGACTATCAATAACAATTTTCTCAAATTTTCCAAAAAATGTGTTGGAAGTCCTGGTCTAACTAATTAATGGTTCCTATTTCCAGAGTGTCTAAAGACAGTCGATATTATTCCTCTTCATAAGGGTGGTGAAAAATCGAATATCTGCAACTAAACTCGGTTCGCTATTCCCAGTCCGAACTGTCTAGTGAATTTAGTAATTATTTTTTTGCGAAGTTAGTTACTTTTTGACAGACTAAAAGTGGCTGGAAATTACTATACAACCAAGCACACGTACTCATAGCCAATATTAATAGTAAACAAACTAAATAGTAAATAAAATAGAACTTTGCGAATTACCGACAATCAATATTTATTTATCTGCACCATATAATAAATAGTTATGTTAAATTATAACAACTAAAATATATTTTTTAAATATATACTACCCAAAATTTGATGGGTTTAGTATACACTTCAACTATATAGAATAATTCTTCTTTTTTTAAAGAAAGAAGTCTGTAATAGTAGCATACTTGAGCTACTAATACTGAGAAGTAGGAATTGTTGTGTTGTAGGTTTCCGACAATGAATCTGTCAAAATGTGCCCGAGCTAAGCGAATGGAGTTTATAGACCTATTGCCTTACTATCGGTACTATCCAAAATTATTGATATTGAGAGACTTATAAAAGCCTTATAAAGAGACATGTCCTTTCTCGTTGAAAAAAATATGTATCACAAAATCAGTTCGTCCTTTTATCTAATCAGTGATGCTATGTTATCTGTACTACATAAGGTTTACCAAGCACTAAACAATAATCTTTACACTGTCACTGTTTTTTGCGACTATGCCAAAGCTTTTGATTATGTAAATCACGACATTTTGATAAAAAACTAAAATTCTACGTAATTCGATGTATTTATTTGAATTGATTCCAATCTTACTTGGGAAATAGGAGACAACTAGTTAGAGCAAATGATACTGACTCTAGTCACAAAAGCAATTATGTGGAGTACCACAAAGTTCAGTATTGGGTCTTGTACTTTTCCTTATCTTTATAAATGACATCACTAATTTAAAAATCGATGGAAAACTTTTTCTTTTTGCTGATGATACCAGTATCACCTAGAACTCTAATATTGCAACTTTTTAGACTATAACTTCTGATCTACTTGTCAATCTGATCAACCAATCCCCTGTAGAAAGATTGACGCACTACAAATACCTCGGCACCATAATAAATGAAGAATGGACCAACAACCAGGAGATTAGAGCACGCATCGGAAAAGCTAGATCCACCTTCAATCGGATTGGGGCCTTCTTCAAGAGTCACAACCTCTCTCTTGATACAAAAGTAAGAATGCTGCGATACGCCTTCTCTGTCCTTTTTTATGGTGTTGAATCGTGGACCTTGAACGAAGATATGTGCAGAAAACTGGAAGCATTTGGGATGTGGCTATATCGGAGAATACTTAAGATCCCGTGGACTAACCGATTCACAAATGAAGAGGTCCTCAGAAAAATGAATAAGAACCGAGAGGTACTGACCACCATCAAATCTCGAAAGTTACAATTCTTCGGACATATTATGCTAAATGAATCCAGATATGCTCTCCTTCAAGCCATCCTGCTAGGAACAATATTTGGAAAACGAGGTCCAGGAAGAAGAACATCTTGATTAAAGAACCTCAGAATCTGGCTCAATAAAACATCTGTGCAGCTCTTCCGCGCTGCTGCAGATAAGATAAAGATTGCCATGATGATCGCCAACGTTCGTAACGGATAGGCACATCAAGAAGGAGATCTTTCCCCAAGTTCCGTAAAATGACAAAAGACTATCTATCAGAAATACCATATTATTCAGCAGAAGAGTTTCTTAACGAATAACTAAGAAATTACAGTACCTTTATGTAAAGGTAACTAAAGTATTTTTATCTATATTTGGATACCATATGCAGCAACTTCAACTTATTAGTTCGTATTTTATTATGCAATTTGAAATTTATTTAAATTTTGCAATGGATTGTTTATTTTATTATCTTTTATTTTGTGATATTGACGATTTATGAAATTTCAGTAAATTTCAAATTGTTATTTTTCTGTCTTTTTGTAAGCTTTGTCCATAACATTGTACAATTTTCAGTGACAATAAAACATATGTCTAGTATGAGTATGAGATAAAAAAAGAAAAGTAAAGAGAGTGAAAGAGGTAAAACGAATTTTCAAGCTTCCACGTTAGCCCACAGCTTGCATTAAATAATAGAAATAAGAAAAAGTTGAAATCTCATACTAAGATACAATTAAAACTTTTTATATGATCTTACAAACCAACATTGTTATCCGAACACCAAATAAATTTAGATGATGTTACCTTGTCTCGTTACACTGTTACATGATCACTTTTATTTTCGCAAATTTGCTTACCACTTCCTGTTGCACTTGAGTGTCTTCTTTATCGACACTTTCTTCCTTCGTTTCAGATTCAGAACTCGATACACATTTCAGAAATACACTCATTATTACATTATAAGCACTATGAATTATTTGCAGATGAAGTTGAATGAAGAGATAATTTTACATAAGCATCATGCAAACTAAAAATCATAATAGGTGGCTATTATTGTTCTGAATAGTCTGAATGTACTCGTGTAGAGGGGAAACAATATTTAAGCTTGGCTGATTCCCATTATTTTGTAAATAGCTAAATAAAAATTGTCAATAAGGTCGACCGCATTTAATTAATGATTGTTTTTTTTTAAATCAACCTTACTCTTCTTCTATGCAGAAAATAAAATGCGATTATTAATTATTGCGACAAGGATTAATAAAATTAGAGAAAAATGTTTTTGATTAACGCAATTAATGGAGAAATGCTACCAATATGACATACTTAGAGACCTACCTACAAATGCTGTTCATATACTTTCAACATAGCATTGTGAAGTATGGTTCTTTTAAATGTTAGGGAGAAAGTAGCTAAGGGATAATGAAACATCTTTACTGATCAAAACCCCAGTTTATTCTGATTTTTAATTCTATTCTTTCAACTATTAAAGTATATTCTTGTATTCGCACATGTGCTGTTTATTCGGTACCCGTGCCTCAAGCTTTGGCACACTCTTGCAGGCTAGATTCACGTTTAATATATATAGAGTCCACAAGGAAACTATAATCGGTTCACAATTTGTCGATAGCTCACTACAAGTTTAACCCTAATTAGAGAACTGAAATACAAAGAGGATAGGTAATACGATATAATAGTAAAAACCAACCTGAAACTGACGGTTTAAGATGTTTTCGACTAACCCACCTTGTATCTGAAGGAATACAATATCTTATAATCCTATTAAGAGGGTATTTTGAATTGTTACAGATGACCGACCAGTGTCGTAGAGTATATGATTGAAATATTTATTTGAACTAAATAAATATATTTTTTATATTGTACTTATGTAAATTGTATTTTTGTTTTAATACAACTTCTTTATTTTATTCAAAAATAAAAAGTTTCTTGCCATTTGTAAAAGATACATTTATTTAATTAAGGGGAAAGGCGTCAAATATCGCCTGGCAAAATTTCCAACGTGTTTTAAATGTATCCATTATTTTCGAATCCGGAGAAAACTAATAAATATTTTTGAAAAATTTAAACGCAGAATGAAAGATTATATTATTACTGAGGGCAGAAAGTCCCTGAAAACTTCTACAATGTTTATTTTAATATGTTATGTAACAGGGGTGAAAATAAAAGAGAAAATATAGTATAATTTTTAATTGAAAATATTGCATGCAAAAGAATCTTTTTATTTATTCTAATAAATATTTCATTCTGCCTTTAAATTTTTCAAAAATGCTTTTTAGTTTTCTCAGGATTTGAAAAAAAAAAAATGGATACATTTAAAACACATTGAACATTTTGACAGGCGACATTTTGCGCCTTTCCCCTTTAATACCTTACGATTACAACTACTATTACTTACCTTATATAATTACGATTAAAAAACTATTTAAATTAAAAATAAATAGGATCAACTTCGGAATCCGAGTCGTCTTGAGGGTTAATAATTAGCAGTTGTGTCTCTACGGTCGCATCAATTATGTTATCAAGATCCCACATTTCCAGTTTTGTTCTGTAATATGTTGTAAAGACTCGTATAACAATTCACGTACAGCTTGTATTTTATATGACGTATTTTTTCTAGCCACATAACTTTTCATTTGTGCCCAAATGACTTCAACTGGATTTATTTCGCAGTGGTAGGGTGGAAGTCTAAGGACTGTGATGTTTCGCCTTTCCGCCATTTTGTCAACTATGTATTTCTTGAACTTAGATTTGTGTTGCCGGGCAATTTTTAAAAGTTCTGCTTTTACCATTCCATCTTCGTAAGGCAGATACTTATTCCGCAGCCAGTCAAGAATATCCTGTTTCTTCCACGCAGTCGTTGGAAGTCTTTCTACTAGTCGTGAATGATAAGGTGCATTATCTAATACTATAATTGAATTTGGTGGTATGTGTTCAATCATCTGCTCAAAATACTCTTCAAAAACATCAGCTGTCATCTCCTCGTGATAGTCTTTTGTGCTTTTGGACTGAAATTCCAACAAAACATGCTTAACAAATCCTTTTTCACTGCCAATCTGAGAAATTATTAATGTACTGCCTTTACCAGAAGGTGGGGAGACACCAGTAGACCAACCCTCCATAAAGGCTTGCCTAGAGCTTAATATATTTTTATCTGACCAAATTTTTTTAGAGTATGACCTGAGTTTACCCACGTTTCATCCTGGTAGAAGATGGGCCTTCCTTCGGCCCGGAATTTTCGTATGGATCTTAGATAATTTCTTCTCCAACATATTATCTCCTCCCGGTCAATTAAAAGGGATTTTCGTTCTGATTTCTCCCACCCGAAATTTAATTCTTTTAAAACTTGCCCCAATTTAGTTTGTCCGATATGAGGCAAATCCGGGTCGTCTCTAACTTCTTGTAAAATTTTGTTTAGGTGTGGTATTTCTTTTTTGAAAAAAAAAAATACATGAACTTTCCTTCGAATACCATTTTTGGCAAATTCATCAATTTCAATAGGCTTTTTCCCTTTCTTTAAGTGTTCGTTTGTGTTTGGGTTAGCTATACCGTGTTTTTTTCTTTCTGATAGGAACCTATATATAGTTGACTCTCCTACGCCAGTCATGTTGGCACAACTTTCGACTATGTTGCGAACAGTGTTTGTGGGATTCTGAGAAACCAGAGCATCGTAAACATTCAGGACAATAGTCTTCTCTCTTGATGAATAGACAGACTTACTGACTGTACGCAACAGTACCGGTGTAAAACTTGATGATATTGATGATGAAGCCATCACAAACAATCCAACAAAACGAGCACGAGCGAAAATTACGTATATGTTCGTAGGTATATGGAATAAAAAATCACTCACGCACTGCATATACTTCGCAAAAGAAATATTCGAGACGCTAATTACTGCCGTAGACGCGGAAACACCGACGAGCCGTAAATTACATGCGATCAAAAACGTACTAAACAAAAAAATTGTTTTCGTTCGTAATAACTTCACCCTTTCAAGTTAAGTTTCGAATATAAACTGAGCAGACGAGGCACGTGGCCAAAGCCGGCATCTTTATACCCATTATATTATTAAAAATCTGGGGAATTCCATCCTAATTATCTTGCAACGAATAGTACCTTCGGATATCAATTCCAGGTTTTCTAGTAAAGTGATTAAACGCGAAGATTAGTATTGAGATATCCAAAGAGATAAGGTATTCCTATTTACAAAATTGTTAATGGTTAAATTCTTATTTTTATTAATATAATATAATAACCAACATTAGCCGTGAAAGTTTTAATTGTTTTTTGCTAAATATATTAGTATTAAAATATTATTACTATTATATATAACAGTATTAAAACATTATATTATTATTTAATGAATAAACACCTCAGGAACGCCTATGATTTACGACCGTTTTATGAGTTTGAGGCACATTTCGTGCTCTCAACAATTTGTGAACGGAGAATAAGTTCTTGTAGCTGGCTGTATACCATGTATCACAAAAAATTTATTTAAAATCCTTTATAAAAGGTATATAATTAAAATACCCAATCGGGCTATATCACAAAACATTTTCAGAATCTGTATTCCATCATCAGTGTTTCTAGGTGTACATGTTTTGAGCCACTAAATATTTAGGTAAAAACCCGTTAAATGTTATTAGTTTAAATTTAGATTACATTATTCGATCCTTTATGTTAAGATGTTAAAGTTACCAGTGGATTTACTAACATGGCAACGTACGACTCTACATAAGGTTGCTGGTCCTGAGACAAAGTATCTACGAGCACTTGTTGCTATCAACAAGGGATCAACTGGATCTGGTCGCTTTTTTATGTAACGGGCATATCACGCTTTGAGACTATTCACAGGGCATGGTCACATTTTGCCACCCAAGAATTAAAATTTTATGCAGTACATATCGAAGCCTATTATTAATAATAATGGTCATACACTTCTTGGTATGCTGCTATCCCTATGCGTCAATGCGTTGTTCAGCGAATTAAAAAAACATCCCTATTCTTACACAGCTCAAAGTTTACAGGAAAAGGACTATAATAAAAGAAGAAGTGCTTCTACAATCCGCTTATACGCATTTCGTCCTTTTTAGGACTCATCAGAGCGCCTCAGAAGGAAGTCCTACACGTGAAATCAAATATTTTCCGCCAAAGGAAGTAATAATAAAATGTAGACAAATGATTTCTTTTTTCATTAAAATTATAACATACAAGGTGTTTCATTCAAAATTATTGACGTTCTGTCTGTATTTTGAAGTTTAAAGAAATAGCGTATCATTTGTGAAAACCCTGTTTTTAGAAATTCGATTTCGATGTAAATTACTAAAAGAACGTTACCCATTTTTTGTGTGCAAACGTTTTAAAAGCAGTATAAATTGTAAATGGATAATATATTAATTTTAAAAGGTTTTGACCTATGGTAGCTTATACAAATTGTATCTAGAATCTTACACAGAATCTAAAAATGCAATAATATACAGGGTGTACTATTTAAAATAATAAAGTTGCTGCTCACTTCCAGTATAACCGGAAGTGGCATGTCTGTCAAAATATTTTCTTTAAGTTCACCATAATTGTCATCCCCATAAACCAATTTTCATAAACATCGTGTAAGTATGGTATAATTTCACTATTTGAGAGAGTGAGTCATCGTTTAAAGGCCCAGAAATGCGGAAAGCTGTTTGGAAATCCAGCGAAAAGCCATAGAAAATAAATAGTACTATCATTTGTATAATTGAAAACGGTCTCTGGATGTAGAGATCGAAACGTCAATAAATAAACATATGAATAAATATTTTGTGGCTCATTCCCTACATTCCCCTAAAAATACAGAATGCCACAAACAAAAAGCTATAAAAAAGAAGTAATTTTGCAGAAAGTTTACTGATACCAACCGGCTGTCGCGGAAGTTACGCTAAAACGTCTTTTGACGTGACCCGTCCTTAAAGAGTTACACAATGAAATTTTTTTAAAACAAATTTTAAGACAGTTTCCACACCACCCCAGAGGTATGCCTTGTGGCGCGATACTTTTTTTAAATGGGTGTTCGCCAAGAGCCATATTGTCTTATTAAATAAAATTAACTAAACACTTAAACAGTATAAAACAAAACAAAATAAAATCCGATAAAACAAAATAAAATTCTATAAAAACAAAATAAAAATAATGTTTGATGTGTTTAAACACAAACACCATACACACTTACTATGTTCTTCTCGTTTTTTTTTTGTTTTTTGTTTTTTTATGCTGATGTTCTTATTAAACTATTAGAAAATATTATTCGATGTCTAAACCTGAAGATGCAGTGCTGCTATCGCTGTCATTATCTTCACCACCTGGTGTAATTATAATTGGCTCTAGTAAAACTTTGATATAAGTGTCAAGTTCCCACATACGATGTTCTTCTTTAATTATGTTGCCTATCCATTTAGCCCATTTCTCTGGAGTTACATGAAGGATTGCTTGAATCAAAAGTTTCTAATTTCGTTTAATTTGAACGTTTTGTTATTGCATGCTACTTCTCCTTTCACTTGCTCCTAGATAAGTTCAATGGGATTAAGTTCGCAATGATAAGGTGGTAGACGCAGAACTTTGACACCATAATCTTTTGCAGTTTCATCTACAGCATATTTAAGATATTCAATTTTCCTTAACCGTGCAATGTCAAGGAGCTAAATTTTGAGCATTGATTCTTCGTATGCAATCCCCTTTTCTGTAAGCCATTGTTGAATCCTCCCTTTCAATTTCTTTAATAATCACCTGTTTTTTTCGACTCAAATTGAAGAAAACCATCATCAAGAAACCCTGTATCACTTCCTATATGGGTGACGATTAAACGCCGTCCCTTTCCTGATGGAGCTTTTAATCCTGTATATCAGCCTTCTATAAATGCTTCGCGTTTACTTTTGACATTTAAATCTTGCCAAACTTTTCCAACTGTATGACCTTTTCCAACCTTGGTTAATCCAGGTTTCATCCAAATAACATATTTTGCGTCCAGTGCTGCGAATTTTGCGTATTTCTTCTAAATATTTTCTTCTCCGCACAATAATTTTATTTTATTCTAATAGCATACTTTTTCTGTTGAGTTTTACATATCGAAAGTTCATTTCACGCATGGTCCTGGTTAAGACTCTACGAGATATCTTGGGTAAGGAGTCATCGTTTTCGAGCTCTTGAGAAATATTTTTCAGTGTTGGAATTTCACTCCGAAAATAAAATGAATGAATTTTTCGACGTATAATATTCCTTGTCTTGTCATCCAAAACAATGCTTTTCCTACCTCTAGTTTTACCTTTTTCTTGCTTTTTATTTTCCGATGTATTTTTAAGTACACGATAAATACAGCTAACGGATACTTTTGTTAAACTGCTACAAATGTCGACCCCTTGGCTAACATTTAATTCCATTTTTCTGCCGACAATTCCTTCATAAACGTTTCGTATTATTACCTTCTCTTCGGACGTTAACATTTTCCGTCTCTTTTGCGGCATTTCATTTTTGGAATCAACATCAGAATTTTGCAGTCTTCTCTTGGAACAACTCGGTTTTTCGTCCAACTCCTATAAAACTCAAACCAAATAATCACAGAATATAACTAAAAATTTACTATAAAACGACAAACTATAACACTCGTATTATCAATAACACGTTTTATCAATAACACAAACTTATCGCATAAAATACCCTACCCTCAGAAACGCCAATGTAAATAACCTATTGTTGATGGGCACTCGCTCGACAAAAACTAGTCTTACGGCTTTCTGTGGATCTGAATTGAAACGGAATTCCGTCGCTAATTCCAAAGTTGCCAAACGATTGAAAAATATTGTTTTAAAATATCGATTTTTATTTTATAAATTTAAATATGTAACGAAACGGAACATATAAATAAAATTTATTTCATTACAATTTTGTGCTTAATTTTTACTATTGAAAAAATCAGGTTTTTTTGTATTTTTATGACGGTAATAATCGCTGCATGGAAGAATGCAGGTTTTGTATGACCATAATTACTACTTGTGAACAAGAATTGGCTACATTGTAAGACAACTTCTGGTCAAGTCTACTATAGAGAAGCACAAATAAATATACTGCTTTATATATTCTGTAATTTCTTATGAGGAAACGCAAATTGCAATCGAGAAAACAGGCAGTTTTCGAGGGCCGCTGTGTACATTTAAATTTGAGGATATTCCGCGTTTAAACTATGATATCACTCTTCTAAATTGAGGGTTTCTACTTTAGTTTCCGATATATGAACAGTGTAATCTCGTCGTGAAACACTGTATTTTTTTAAGAAATGTGCTAAGATAATAAAATACAAAGAGTATTTATAGTATCATTCATGGCCTAGGTTAAAAACCTTGCCCTCGTATAACAGTCAAAGTTTTTTTTTTACATTATTTGATTTAACTAATATCCTCTCGACTTTTTTCAAATCTTATGTCATCTTTTTGTTACTGATAGCCACAGTTATTGATATTCACATTGTGTAGTATACGAATAACAAAATCGAATTTCACGATTTCGTGTGTTTAATAAAACATTAAAAAGTAATTAATAGAAGATGGTATTGATCTTTATGAAGGTTAAAAAAATTCAAAAAATATGTCCTAGTTTTATTGAATAAAACTTGCTAAATCAATAGACGCCAAGTCATTAGCGGAACTTAAGTAAATACTATAATAGGATTTTTTATTAATATTTAATTTAACACCGTTTGTTTGAAAAGTTTATAAAATAACTATACGCCATAGTCTAGGCGCCAGAGGTGGGGTTGAGTATGCACTGTTATATTATCCCTTGACGTTTTTTATGTTTTTTGGTGTGTAGAATCGATTTTTCGAGAATACCAGGCTGAAAACCCGTCAGAAAATTTTTTATTAACAATTTAATTGTATAATGATTGTATATTCTAAACAATATAGAGATATTTAATTTTATCAATTTCACGAAAAGTTGAAGCTAATCCATCAACGGTGTTAAGAGTTTAGAGGAGGTTGTCCAATGGTAAGAGATGATTTTGTTGCAGTGGCAGGAAAGGTAGTCTCAAGAAGAATAGTTAATCAAAGATTTTGTTTTCCGGTGTACGTCTCGCAATTTGAATATGTGGTCCATCGCGAAATAGGCTTTATTTGCCAGCATAAGCCTTCTATTTATTTCCGGTTCTTCTTCATTGCTTGCGACCAGATCCATTCCTAGGTATGTGAATCTATTCACATGTTCTATATCGTCAATAAAGTGTTGTTGCGCCGGTCTATTTGATCTGGTTTGTATGAGTAATTTGGTTTTATTTGTATTTATTGCTAGCCCTACTGCTTCTGCACTCGTGTTTCAACTCAACGTAGGTTTCTTCCGCTGCATTCACTGTTCTGCTCATTTTATGTTTATATCATCTGCGTATGCTGCTAATTGGGTAGATTTGTTTGTAAGTATGTTATTTCCGCTCACCGTCAACCGTCTAATTACATATTCAAGAACAATATTAAAAGCT
This sequence comes from Diabrotica undecimpunctata, assembly GCF_040954645.1. Taxonomy (NCBI): domain Eukaryota; kingdom Metazoa; phylum Arthropoda; class Insecta; order Coleoptera; family Chrysomelidae; genus Diabrotica; species Diabrotica undecimpunctata. The sequence continues at coordinate 16,451,205 of NC_092804.1, read as the reverse complement.
TTGGGGCAAGTCCGTCGCCTTGTTTCAGGCCTTGCGTTATCGTAAACGCATCAGTGATCTGTCATTGAATACATACCTGTGCTTATGTTTCTGTCATTGTCATTTGCACTAGTCGTATTAATTTTGATGGTATGCCAAATTCTTCCACTATATTAGGTAGAATTTTTCTATCTATTGAATCATAGGCTTGTTTAAAATCTACAAAGAGATTGTAAACGTCCATGTCATATTCCCATGCTTTGGCTAGTATTTGTTTAACTGTAAATAGTTGGTCAATGGTAGATCTATTTTGCCTAAACCCTGCTTGATATTCCCCGATGATTTTTTCCGTGAGAAGTTGGAGTCTTCGATTAATGATGTTTGTGAGTATTTTGTATCCCGAACAAAGTAAAGAGATGCCTCTATAATTCTTACACAACAGTTTGTCTCCTTTTTTATGAATAGGGCAGATTATACTTTTCTTCCATTGTTGGGAGATTTCTTCTTCTATCCATATCTCTCGTATTAGCTATTACATCTGTTGTGTCAAATTCCTTCCTCCTTGCTTGAGTAGTTCTGCCGGTATTTTATCTATTCCCGGTGCTTTATGGCTTTTTTGTATGTGGATTGCCGTTTGGACCTCCTCTAGCGTTGGGGGTCTAGTTAATTCATTTTCTTCTCCATCTTCCCCCAGTTCTTGTTGTTGTACCTCCTGCCGTGCCTGCTGCTGCCTCTGTTGTTGTAGTGGTTGTTTGTCCCTTTGTTTAGTAATTCCTTAAAATATGTTATCCAGGTTCTCTTAATTTCGTCCATATCCCTTCTTATTTTTGCAGAGGCTAGTCTTCGGTTTGTATCTCTGTCTAAGATGTTTGATAAATTGGTATGCACTACGTGTTTCGTTTTCCTTAAACTCCCTCTCTATGTTTAGTATCCATTGGTTTTCGTACTTTCTCTTTTTCTGCCTGCACAGTTTATCTGACTGACATGTCCACCTGTCCAACTAAACAATCAAGATACACCGCAATCTGATAGTGCAAAATACCTTGGTATTCATCTTGATAGATGACTTAGTTGGAGAAACCACATCTTCAATGAACGAAAACAACTTGGATTAAAATGAAGACAACTTTACTGGCTACTTGGAAGAAGATCTGAACTATCACTAAAAAATAAATTAGTAGTGTATAAAGTAATTCTAAAACCGATCTGGACCTATGGCATTCAACTGTGGGGGTACGCAAGCGAATCCAATATTGAAATCCTGCAGAGGTTCCAATCAAAGGTCCTTAGGCAGATTGTTAATGCACCATACTACGTCCCTCTTGAAGTAATACATCGTGATCTCTCAGTGAGTGTTGGGCGCGAAGAAATAAAAAAGTGTAGTGATAGGCATTTAAAGAGGTTCAAAATTCACGAAAATTCTAGTGCGGTAAACCTACTGGACAACAGCAGAGAAGTTAGAAGATTTAAGAGACACAAGCACTAGGACTCACCAGATAGATTATCATAAGTATATTGTTTAATATAAAATAAAAAAAAATTTTAATATTTAATTTTAGTTAAATTTAATAAGGAAGGTACCAGCACTGGCCGGTATTCTTCGCTCATGTTAATTTCTCTGTTTGAATTATCAAATTTGATTATTGTCCAAACAGGACAGATTGCAAATCTATATATATATATATATATATATATATATATATATATATATATATATATATATAACGAGTTTTTTATTACAGCTGCCGCCGTTTCTCGCAACCTAGCTTCTAACGCTTGCGATCGTTCCAGTCATCTACTTGTAGACCCCTATCTTCCATTGCACCTTTTACTTCTTGTCTCCACGATCTTCTTGGTCTTCCCTTTTTCCTGCGGTTGGTGGGGATCCACTGTAATATTCTCAGCCTTTTGCATTCTATAGTTTCCAGGACGTCAATGTCTATGCCCATACGCTCTCTGATTTCAGTATTCCTTACTCTATCTCTTCTAGTGAGTTGGCAACATCTTCTCCAATAATTCATTTCCATATTGCAAATCTTTACTTGGAAAATAAAATAAAAAAAAGTATACGTTTATCAGAATTGCTTGTGATCTATTCTTGTCTTTTGCTATTTTTGAGTAGTTACTTTTCCTGAAGGTGTTTGTTATCTCTTTGATTTTTTTATGGAAATTAAAAGACTCATTTTTTGCAAATAGTAGTTCTGCTTTTTCGCCATTTATAATTACCAATTTATTTATGGTCTCCCTTATTCGTTTATTTATTTCTTTATATTTTCTTTTATTATTCTTTTCATATCTTCTTTTTTTCATCATGTCTACAATATCCTGTCATTCAACTTTTTTTGCTTGTATATTTTTTGTATTATTCTTTTATAATCTACAATATTTTGTGAACCCTTATGTATAGTATTTTTGATGTTTTCCCATTGCTCTTCCACGACTTCTTTCTTTATAAGAATACTGTATGATTATTAGTATTATTGCAAGAAAATATTTAATAGGCATTTCTGAAAACTCTTGTTGCCCGTTAACGCTTCAATGCCGTCGTGCACTCATAAGTACTTTCTAATATCGAATTAAAAAATGACGAACCGTTACTTGAATGAATTGACTAATAAACACATACATGTACCTTGCGAGCAAAACCAAATAAAAATTGAGTGTTATTCAAATTATTCAGAAGGTCGTAAGTAACCAAGGTCTTTGTTTTAATGTTTCTCGTATAACATTTGACGTGAAAGCTTTATTTAATAATGATGCAGACTAAAACCTGATCTTTGATATAAAAAATGAATGGTTAATAAATGGATATATCTATTTAAAACTTGTAAATAATTTTATTGCTGTTCGATTTAAATTCCAAGCGGATTCGCGAAAAAAAGCCAAAACAAGTAACTATTTAGAATATTTCCTAAGATAAAAAATATGGTTTTAGACCACAAGTTTCGATAACCCACTGCGTAATATGGATATGAGAAAAATATATTTAATATTTTGCAAGTACGTGAATAAATATTTATCTTCGATTAATTTTAGTAAAATTTTATAAAATTAGGTGACATATGTACCAGTTCTTGTTGTTCTCAACTTTCGCAGTAATTCCATAAACAATACGAGCTAAGGGTGTTCAGATTATACACCAATAGCTTTGATAAGCTATAATGAATATAATTCCTGGAATACTATATAAAAAAATTAGAAGAAGATATGAATGACACAAATACCCCCCGTTTAAGATAGTCAAAATGTCCCCATTCCCAGAATTCAACGTTTTTATTTTTTTTAGGTGGAATGCTAGCAATTTAAAAATTTCAAAAAATTCATAAGCATAGATGAGGCTTTTACAAAACTTGTCTATTTTTTATCGACGCGTAGGTTAAGTGTATATAACCTAAAAATGTATTTTTTGTTCGAAAAAAGCGTATAATTTTTTTTGGAGGTGGCTGAAGATCCAATTTGTTTTTTATTTTGTGTAATTGACCAAAAACGATACCCTTGATTTTTTTCTGATTTTTCTGTATGGTGAGCCATCTTAAAAATCCAAAAAACTTTTTTTAGGGGTTTTGGGATGTTTTATACATTTTATAGACTTCAAAATCAAGATTAAATCAAGTTTTTTTATAATTAGGCAGAATAAATTAAATTAGACCTTTAGGATATTTAAAAATTTGGCAAAAAACCTTTAAATTTCCCAAAAAACCATTTCACGGGTAAGGGTTTTGGCGGGGCTAATCATATTTTTTGTCATCGACATAACCTGAATAAATTTTGTCATATTTTTACTTTTTATGCGATTAAAAAGTAAGACTCTTTACGTGGTAAGACAATTTGTCTATTTTTATAGACCCTATATAAATGTCTATTTATATAAAAGTTATACGCTTTTTTAGAAAAAAAAAATGTATTTTTATGCAAATAGCAAATAATAATAATGTAATGGTGGTAATAATAAAAGTAACAACAATAATTCTGATGGGTGATAATTTTAATGGCAGTATATTATGTAATATCCCAAATAAAATTATAAGAATGATAGAAACGACAATGAGTGATTCCAAAGCAATAATAGACACCGGAAGAGAAAGAACAGAAAGAATAAAAATAAAAAATGCAGTAAGTCAAGGAGATACGCTCTCAACTATTTATTCTATCACTAAACAAGATAATAAAAAAAGTTGTCAAACGCAGGAATTATAAACAAGAATGCAGTACAAATAATAAGATACGTCAATGAAATAACCATAGTAGCAACAGATAAAAGGGCATTAAAGAAAACCATCCAAACGGTGTTAAATGCCCTTTTAAACGGCAATCCGCAGATCCGATAGAAAACGAGGTTAAACTAAGAAAACAGGAAATAAATGAAAATAAAACAAAACACATGCACGTAAGCAAGAAAAGGAAGACACAAATGACAGAACTGACATAGACGCGCACAGTTTCGAAGAGGTTGAAACGTTCAAATATCTGGGAGTATTAGTCAACAGAAGAAATGAAAGTGTAGTTATAAAAAGAAGAATTCAAGCGTTCTACAGAAATTAAAAAAATGTTTAGAGATAAGAAAATTAGCAGAAACACAGAAATGAAAATCTACAAAACGACCATAAGACTAATAGTGGTATATACTAAAGAGACAGTTACATTAACAGCAAGGGAACAAGAGCAACTAAAAGTTTTTGACAGAAAGATTATGAGAAAAATACGGGATCAAAGAGAATGATGCCTCTTGGTAAAAATCATAAGAACTTGGGACAACTAAACGATACGATAAACTTAAGTGATCACGCGTATGACTCATTCAATTTTCTATTTGCTGGAGTATAGTCACTTGTGCACAAGCTACTGTGAGTACACATGGCTAGTTTACAAGCTAGCTCGCTCAAAAGCCGGTAAATAACGTGTTAAGTCGCCGGCAGTTTAACTGTTTTCTGGGCGTTTTCCAAGCAGCTAATGGAGCGAGTGCATCGAGTACACTGGGCTAGTTTACGAGCTGCTGCTGCATTCGATTCTTCATTCTAAGAACGTTACATGTATTACATATATCCACTTTTGTCTTCACTTTGCTCCCTCACATTCTCACATATCAAATTTTTGTCTGAATGTCTTTTTCGAAACTATTGAATATAACTTTTTTTTCGTATTAATATTCAAAAATTTGTCAGATCCAGCTGTTTATTTGAAAACTTTCCATCGCCGACCTGTATAATTAATGAAATAATATCAAATGTTCTATCTACAGCGTATAAAACGTAAAAAATAGATTTAAAATTTAAAAACAAGCTATTCTAATATTTGAATAATACAACAATACTAAGAATACAAAAAGTTTAAACATCGCTAACGTAATTAAATAACAAGTATAAAAGTAAACATCTAGTAATAATAAACGGAAAAATTGTAAACAATTACGCTTACCGATTTACATTCTGCATTTGTGCCTTCAGAACCGAAACACAATTTCATTGTTATTGAAAAGTTGAGGACATCGTGCATACAGATTGTTGACAATACAAGACAGGTATTTATATAGCCGAAAATAAGGTTGTGGATGTTTGCAAAAACAAAATACAAAGTAAACTTATATCAGCCGTGATTCATTTAATTTATACATTAACGAGTTCAAAAGTCTAGCCAGAGAAGACAAGACTACGAAAGCAGAACAGTTGCAAAAATTCGACATAAGATAAACCAAAATGGAAATTATTTGCAGAATATAAATCAAATACTGAAAATAATTATTTTCTATATCGTGAAACAATTTATTACATATGTACGACAGCCATGGTGCCTCACTTTTATTACATGATGTGTTATTAGTGAAAAATACACGTTAAGAACCAACAGACAGGAGGTATTGAGAGGTGTGAGGAAACAAACGGGCGTAGGCGAGCCACTATGACCGATAATTTTGAATGGGACCTTATGGCAAGTGATATCCCGATTGAAAGGTATTGAAAATACCTATTCAATCATACTAATTGCGTTTGGGTTTAAGTAAAAAGTAAAAATTCGAAGATTTCTACTACATGTTCGGAATCAAAATTCAGATTCTCATTTAAATCTGTGCCTTCTACGATATTTAAAGCAAACATATGATAAAATAAATCGACATGGGGAATCTAAAAATGCATACCACATCATATCGTTTCATCTAAGTAGGAACCTTTGATGAACTAGCTTCTAATACCGAAAATACGAGTAGATAAAGATATAGAAAAGACAGTTAAGATTTGATTTCACGTAGAGTGCTTCTACAATTTGCTTATACATATTTCGTTCTATTTAGGACTCATCAGAGCCCTAGAGCTTCCTACTGAGGCGCTCTGATGAGTCCTAAATAGGATGAAATACATATAAGCGAATTGTAGATGCACTATACGTGAAATCAAATCTTAGCTGTCTTTTCTACTAAAATTGTAGTTTAGCATTTAATTAATAAAGATTCTAACGTCCGCCTTTGGTTATTCGTCAAAAAAGTTGACGAAGTAGTTCAATACTTAGCACTCGCAACATACAAGCAATTCCAAAAATTCGATCAGCGCTGAAAAATTGTCAACTTTGAAAATAAAATCCATACTTGAAAAAGAAGAAATATTTTAGATGCAACATTCACACATATGTTTGTTACGTTGATTTTGAAAAAACATTTGACAAAGAAAGACATGAAAAAATAGTCCAAATTCTAAAGACAAAAAACATAGACCATAGGGACTTATAGGGACGAATAATAACAAACCTCTACTGGAATCAAAGAGCACAAATCGTAATAGATAACGAACCCAGTCCAGAAATTGAAATAAGGAAAGGAGTTAGGTAGGGATGTATTATGTCCCCATTACTATTTAATGTATATAGTGAAGCCATTTTTGAAGAAGCATTACTATCTCAAAGTAAAGAAATAATAATTAACGGAAGATCTATTAACAACATAAGATATGCAGATGACACCGTGATTATGGCAAGCTCTGCTGAACAACTCCAATTACTGCTAAACAAAACAAACAGTTTCTGTGAAAAATATGGACTAAAAATGAATATAAAAAAGACCAAATACATGATAATAACAAAGAAAACAAATATACCAACAAACATACATTTGGGAAATGTACCGATAGAAAGGGTTGATAAATACAAATATCTAGGAACCTGGATTTCAGACAATAATGATTAAACAACCGAAACAAGAGCCAGGATAGAAATAGCAAGAAATGCGTTTGTAAAAATGAAAACAATTCTCTGCAACAAGGACCTTAGATTAGAACTGAAAGAGCACTGAGATGCTACGTGTTTTCAATACTGCAATATGGACTTAACAGCTGGACATTAAAGCAAGAACACATAAATAAGTTACAGTTCTTTGAAATGTGGTGTTACAGGAGGATGCTTGGAATAGCATGGACACAGAAGAAAACTATACACGGTACACTATATAACACGGAATTATTGCGAGAAATGGGCAAAGAATGCGAAATAATAAAAACAATAAAAATAAGAAAGTTACAATATCTGGGACACGTAATGAGGGGACAGCGGTATGAACTGCTAAGGCTGAAAATACAGGGAAAGATAAGAGGAGGAAGGAGTATAGGAAGAAGGAGAGTGTCATGGTTGAAGAATTTAAGGGACAGGTTTAAAGGCAGTTCTATAGAACTCTTCAGAGCAGCAGTAGATAGAGTAAAGATAGTGATGATGATTATCCAACCTCCGATCGAAGAAGGCACTTAAAGACGAAGAAGAGTTTGAGTAGACGTTTAACTTTGTCACGTAGATCTTTTTTATGGATAATTTAGAATCTCAACAAAATTAAAACTAAAAAAGAAAATGTATAAAAAAGCGATTAATAATACCAACGAGGGTGTTCATACTTGGTGTGCATGTGCATACATACTTATTTCCAGTTTAAATTCAGATTCCATTACAGATGTTAACAGGAAAATAAACATAAAACAATTTATGAGTACCTACTGTATAGGTAACTTCACTTTTCTCTCTCCCGCAAGAAAATACCGAAGTAGACAAAAATAAACGGCTTTATAATTAGATCCAGAACTTCTAAAATGAATGAAATGTATACTTTCACTGTCTGGTCGCTATATGTGTAATGTTTGTTACATCGTCTATAATATTGACTATAAATTTTCCATAAAAAAGTTTAATTTTACTATTATTTCGTAAGAAATATTTAAATTTTATTGATTAATGTATGTTATTTATATTAATATATAATATTTATTATTATTATTTTTCTTGTAAAGTACAAAAAGAGTCATTTCAAAATTTATTTTAAAACCATTTATTCGAAGAGTGTAGATCCTTTTATTATTTAAATAAGTACATTTGGAGTATTTATTTATAATTAATATTATATATTTATATAAATATTATAGAATAATTACTAAAATTTAAATATTCTTACAAAATAATAGTAAAATTCAATAACATTTTTATGGAAAAAATGTATTTATTTATTTTTCTGGGATTTCCGATATTTCCGGGACGAGTACACAGGTTCTTATTATTTTCTCGAGCTACCATAGTTGAAAAAAATGAATGTTCTGCGTGACATAGAAGGCGAGATATCGCAAATTTTTCCAATTTTACCAATTTATTTATTGAAGTTCCATTCTAATGGATACTTTCCTCCACTTTAACGTGGCGGTATTTTACGAGTACGATCACTTTAACGGGTTATAACTTTTTTAAACTTCTCTGTACATGCCATCTATAAACTGGCTCCAATCGGACCAATAAGAAAGGAGATATGATGTAATACCCTCTAAGCAATGCCGCAATGTGTGTTTTTTCTGTCTCAACATATTCGCTACCCCCTCCCTTTCCAATGATGTATCATACGTCACGATCCGACGAACTATTTTACCCCCACCACAAAACGCTAAAAAATGAGCAGAATGAACCTTAGCATTTTCTTTGGGATTTTACATGGGAAATGAAGCAGAAAATCGATTTCTAAGCTATTGATCATAGGATATGTCGAATAAGACTTAAAGGGAAGTTCGCTAATATTAGCATTATTAGCATTCATGCTCCAACGGAAGAAAAAGAGGATAATGAAAAACACATGTTCTATGAGGCACTAGACCGAGAGTACGATGAGTGCCCAAAGAATGACATCAAAATAATAGCAGGAGACTTTAATGCCAAAGTCGAAAGAGAGAATATATTTTCGCCTACCATCGGAAAAGAGAGCCTACAAGTAGACTCTAATGATAACGGTCTCAGAATCATAAACTTTGCGATGTCTAAGAACAAGGTAATAGCTGGGACACGATTTCCCCATAGAGATATACAGAAGGGAACTTGGAAATCTCCTTATAATGAAACGATTAACCAAATAGATCATATAATCATCGATGCAAGACATCTAATAAGTTAGATGTTAGGTCTTTTAGAGGAGCAAACATAGATAGTGATCATTATCTAGTTAAAGCACGATTTAAAGAGAGAATATCCAATTTAAAAAAGGAGATGAGGAGAAGGAGAGAAAAAATCGACATTAATAAACTAAAAGATCCCTACATTGCAAATGTATACAGACAGCAAATAGAAGACCAAACAAGGACAAAAAACTTAGAAGAAGAAGAAGATATTAACCGACTATGGGCAAATATAGATATTGTGTTACAGAAATCCGTTGAAATATTGGGCAAAACCAAGTCAGAAAAAAGAAATCATTGGTTTGATCATGAGTGCGAAATGGCCACAAATAGAAAGAACGCAGCATATCAAAAAACCACTGACGCAGGTTGTACACGGAGAAAAAAAGAAGAGTATAGACGTCTTAGAAAAGAGGAAAAACGTATCCATCGACGTAAGAAGAGGGAATACGAACAGAACACTCTCAGTGAGATACAAAGTTTATTCAACAAACATGAAACAACGAAATACTACAAATCCTTAAATACTAGCCGTCGAGAATTTAAACCACGATCAAAAATTTGTAAAGACACTAACGGTGAAATTCTACATGATAAAAACTCAGTTCTTAACATATGTGCACAACATTTCAGCGAACATCTAAAACGATAAATATAAACGATATTGAAGGAAGCTACAAAAATATAGAAAATCAACAAAATCTACAGCGTCAACTACACAGTGAAGACCCAACAAGAGAAGAAGTGTCAAATGCCATCCTAAAACTCAAAGACAATAAAGCCCCAGGAATCGATGAAATCTGTTCAGAAATATATAAAAAACGAGGTGATCAACTTTTTGCAGCAATCCATAAACTAATAGTACTTATATGGCAGAATGAATTGGTACCAGAAGAGTGGCTAAAGGGAATAATATGTCCGTTGCATAAAAAGGGTGATCAACTGGAGTGTAAGAACTATAGAGGCATTACTCTGTTAGCATCTGCGTATAAAATCTTCGGCAATGTATTGTTTGAAAGACTTAAATATTTTACAAAGGATATTGTTGGTCAATGTCAATGCGGATTTACTGCTGGAAAGTCAGCTACACATCAAATTCAAGCACATAGGCAGATTCTAGAAAAGTCACTAGAATATAACATAGATACACACCGTCTCTTCGGCGACTTCAAAGCCGTCTATGACAGTGTGAAAAGAACTGCATTATATAATGCAATGATATACTTTGGGATCCCACCTAAGTTAGTTAAGTTGACCCAACTAACAATGCAAAACGTAAGCTCATGCGTTAGAATTGAAGGAGAAAACTTTACGTTCTTTGACAATAATAATGGTCTAAGACAGGGGGACGCGCTGGCGTGACTCCACTTTAATATTGCCGAATATAAAGGCAATCAGACAATTAAATATTAGAATGAATGGAACTATTTTTAATAGATCGACGTAAACTTTCGCATTCGTCGACGACATAATTATGGTCAGCAGAAGTGTGAGACATGGTGTGGTGTTTTACAAGGCTTGTGGACGCGGCAAGTGAATTAGTAAACGAGGAAAAAACCAAATGTTGGTTTCTAAAAACCCCCGAAATATCCAGAGAATTCAAACAGAAGATTAGGCGACAAATAGTCCATTACGATTGATTAAATCTCTTATTCTCAGTGTACTTTAGTAAAATGCACTTTTAATTTTTGCAATAATAATGAACAACTAAACAGTCACGGCCACTTTTTGCAATTTTAATATTTTCCAGTAGATTATACAACAACGTAATTTAACAGTTCAGCAATCAATGAACCAATCGAGATAATGGATCCTTTATTGTTTTCATGGGAGTTCGCTCAATTCATGTTTTTGCTTGTTTTTTTCATTAAATTAAGTGCACTACAGGGTGTGTTGTTATTGGCCATATATTGACAATTTAGTCTGGGAATAAAAACCCTTTAGCTGCTCGGGGTAGGCTTATGTTACGAGTACAATCCCAAAGGGTACATACAGGCGATTAAATTATATAAACTTCTGGATAAAATTAACGGACCAAAAAAATTAATAAAAAACGGCGCGTGGCACTTGAGGAGTGCCGACAGAAGTGAGTACTTCTTATAGCGCGTTATTACTATGTGGGTTAATGAAATGTTATGTTTGTTACTGAATTATTAATATTTTTTTATAATAACACTACACTAGTGGCCAAAATTCTGGAAACTTTTCAAAAATTTTAGTTTTGTTATCAGCATTTCTCTTTTTCACAAGACTTATGTTATTTATAAGTTTATCTATAATTTTATTACATCGTTTTATGCTTCTGCTTGATATTTAACATGTATTTTAAGGGGGAAAATCCTCTAAAAATTTAAAAATGAATAAAACAACAGCCGTTAGCTATTAGTAGATATATTTAAAAAAAATGGTACAATGATTATTATCAACAAAATTAGTATTTGGTAGGATAATCTTTCTGCGAGGCATGGAGTTGACGAGACGAGCCAAATCTTCTGGTGTAATAACTCTAAACCAGTTTTGAATAATGGCTTCTATCAGTTCTCTCTTGTTGCTTGGGTTTCGGCGTGATACCAAGACTTTCAGCCTTGACCATAAATTTTCTATTGGATTTAGATCGGGACTATTTCCAGGCCAAGGTAGAACAGTAACATCATGATTTCTCAACCATTCCATGGAAGTCTTAGCCGTATGACAAGGCGCTCCATCCTGCTGGAAGATGCATTGTTGAGCATCCCCTTCGAACAAATATCTGATAGTCGGTAGCAGTTTGGCTTGCAGTATCTCTTCCTGATATTTTTTTGCATTAATATTGCCCTCTATTACTGCTAAACGTCCAACTCCATTAGTGGTCATGCAAGCCCATACCATGACACTCACAGGATGCTTCATAGTGACCGTAGTACACTGGGACAAAAGGTCTTCTCCCGGTCGGCGGCGAACAAACTTCACTCCGTCACTCCCAAAGATCGAGATTTTGGTTTCATCACTCTAAATTACTTTACTCCATTGTTCTTCTGTCCACCTTCTGTGTGCCAAAGCCCAATCAATGCGTTTTTGCCTCTGTTTTTTTGTTTAGGAACGGCTTCTTTCTAGGAATTCGTGCTCGCAATCCATTTTCACACAACTTTCTTCTAAAAGTGCGGTCCGATATTTGTAATCCAGTTGATTTGACAATACCGTTAATATCTTTTGCGGATCTGCGATGATCCTCTAAAGAAAGTTGGCATATTCTACGCACATCGTAGTGACTAACTTTGGGTTTTCTGCCAGATCTTTTTGCTGATTTTGTCGTTCCACGTTTGCAAACTTTCATTACACCTGATTTTGTGGCGCCACCACAAAATTTGTTTGCTATTTCTTGATAAGTGTAACCTTCTTCTCGAAAGATAATTGTTTTGGCTCTCTTTCCTGGCGACCAGTCAACACGTTTTGGGTTTCTGGTTGCCATTTTCGTTGAATCGACGCTGATGAATTCCTCTCCGACAATTAAACAATATCACCTTAGTAACAACTACCTGATGTGACTAATAAACACTGGAAGCCGCACAAAACTCTACCAAAGGCCACCTAACCTCTTCCAGTTGGGTTGTTGACTGACTAGCAAAACCCTGACGCAATACAGTATTGCCAATGTTGCCATTCACAAATCTCGGATTTTCGGCGTTTCGCTTGAATCTGGTTCCATATTTTATTAAATAATGATGTCAACAAAAAAAAATGTGAGGAATACATAGAATATTATGCAGGAATATAAAACAATAAAATAAAAATGTAATTGTAATGGTAAACTATATAAATCATGATCATGAGACGAGTCTTGCTAAAAAAACGATAATTTTTGTAAAGTTTCCAGAATTTTGGCCACTAGTGTATACAGTTCTTTAAAATTTTGGAAGGCCTGAATGATTTTTTGACGTAATTCGTCTAAATTTCCGGCACTTTCATGCATATGTCAATAAATTTGTTGCTTCACCTAACTCCATACGAAAAAGTCCAAAGGTGCAAGATCAAGAGAGCGAGGTGGCATTTTTATGGCACCATTTGTACTAATAGCTCTATCTGGAAACGTAATGTTTAAAAAATCTAACACCTTCCGTGCAATGTGAGCTGGACTGCCGTCTTCCTCTGTTAGCAGAACAACCTCATGCCGTTCTTTTCGTACTTATTATGCGTGCTATATGCAGTTTTCAGATTACCACAACTGTATATTGCAAATGTAACATTCGTTTATATTAAATTCCAAGAAATAAAAACTGTTTTACTGACTATTGAGATTCTTATTGAGATCTTCTTTCTTCATAGAAAATAAAGTACAACTCACAAAGATAACAGTAAAGAACCGAAAAACAATACCAGCACAATCGTCAGGCATACATTTTATTGGGCGTGTATGATAGATCTCTCACTCATCTGGATTCTCATGCTAGCCAAGATGGATCTTCATGCTAGCCAAGAATATATTATTAGAAACATTTTTTAAACAATTACTTTTTAACTTTTATTTGATTATTTAGTCAAAGAGAAATCATATATAGAAGTTAAAATATATTTATTGCTGAAGAATAAAGCATTAAAAAATATACCTCCGTTTAAAATTCAATTAAAATTGATGTACACCCAGATGCAAAAAAAAACGCAAAGGAGAAAATTTTGGTCAAATTCAAAGTATTTCAATTTTTTTTATTTTTAGCCCTATTTTGATAATTTTTAGCACACTGTATAAATTTATAAATTTTAATTTGGTACAGTCATTTTTTTTATAACATTTTATATTTAACTTATTGTACGGGGTTAATTAAAACGTGGTTTTTATTATCCTAACTTTGAAACATCCTGTGGAATAATTCCGTTTACGAATTTTCGTAAAACCTCTTTTTTGGTTGCAACCATGTCTCATAAGCATTGTGGTTTTTCTGTTTCATGTCAAAATTTGCCTTGGTTCATTTTTTAGAGCCAAATGAAGTTGCCACCCACAATTTAGGACTTTAGGATCGCTCCTAGCGTAAAGCGTAAAGCGGGAAGTGACAGGAAGCGCAAAACTACCGCTTTAGATGATCGTTTTATATGAGTCAACGCTTTGCGGGATCGTCATTTAACAGCGGTGCAAACAAGAAATCAGCTTCAAGAGGTTCGAGGCAATAATGTAAGTGTATTTACAATTCGTCGAAGATTACATAAATTTGGTTTGCAAAGTTGCAGACCAGCAACTAGGCACAAATTACTTCCACGGCTACAATTTTTCAGGGAACATTTACATTGGAATTTAGGACAATGGAGAAATGTTCTTTTTACGGATGAGTCGAGATACTGTCTTCACTCATCAGATGGGAGACAACTAGTAGGGCGTCGAGGTCGAACTGGAGAGAGATTTGCGGAGTGCGCTTTCAGTCCACGCGTTAGCGATAGAGGGGGTTCGGTGATGGTATGGGCAGGAATATCCCGAGAGGCGCACACTGAATTGGTATTTATTGAGGGTTCGTTGACTGCACACCGGTATATTGAGGACATTTTAGCGAATCACGTATACCCTTTTCTCAATATATCGGCGACGATTTTCTATCAATGCAAGATACTGCACGACCCCACTCTGTAATGTGTGTCACGCAATATTTAGAGGAAGTTGGTATTAATAAAATGAACTGGCCAGCGTGTTCGCCAGATTTGAACCCAACCGAGCACGTTTCGGACATGCTTGGTAGAAATATTAGAGGTCGCGAAGTCGCACCAGCCTCAATTAACGAACTTCGCTTGGCTTTAGAAGAGGAATGGCAAAACATCCAGTAAGATGATATTCGCAACCTCATAGACAGCATGAGCCGACGTGTACAGGCAGTTATAGAGGTTATGGGAGGCAATACAAAGTATTAAGTTATTTTTTAGTAGTTTTTCTTTATTATTTGCGTACTTAGGTTAAGTTACATTTAAGTTGTTTTTTTATTGTTATCATTGTTCATTAAAACCAACATTATATCGTTGCTTTTAATCCTTATTTAAATACAGTGCTTCTGGGATGTCGATATGACATTCCTTCGATATCAGTCACCAAAGCTGGCATCGTCGTGTTGCAAATTAATAAAAAAGGTAATGGTAATATTAGGAAAAGTCGTAAAATGTGGGTGGCAAAGTCATTTCGCTCCTAAAAATGAACCAATCTATATTTTCACATGAAACAAAAAACATAATACTTAGAAGACATTGTTGCAACCGAAAAACAAGGTTTTACGAAAATCTGCTAACGGAATTATTCCACAGGATGTTTCAAAGTTAGGATAAAAAACCACCTTTCGATTAAACCCGTATAATAAGTTAAATACAAAATTGTATTAAAAAACTCACTATACTAAATTAAAATTTATAAAGTTTTACACAGTGTGCTACAAAAATCATCAAAATAGAGCTAAAAATAAAAAAACTGAAATATTTTGAATTTGAACTTTTCTCCGTTGCATTTTTTTTGCATCTGAGTGTATCTAGTGGGAAAAAAGACATCCTTGATGTGTGGATTTATTTAAGATTAATAATATGTTGCGCTAATGTTGGTAAAGTTCATTTCTGGTTTACACTGTATAGAATAACTTTATCATTTTTTAATAAGATTTTTTACGTTTTTTTTTTTGAAAGATATCAATTGATTTTTATCATAACACTTGTGAAAAAACGGTAATATCTGAAACATCTACTACATTAAATATTAGGCGATTAGCAGAATTCGACTTATTACCAAATTGCAAACAATTTGATGAGTAGTAGTACCGTCAAAAATTTAATTGAAGGGTACTGGATGGTATTATCTCTATAGACCGATTTCCTGTAATTAGTAAATTGTTAATAAACATACAAATTATCATATTGGTCAAGGGTCTTGGGTTTATTTGATTAAATTCTGCAGAAACAAAAACGTAAATGTTGTCCAAAAAAAAACAACAAAAAATTTAATAATCATATTATTAACATAAATGATAACAAGTGTGATTGTTATAAAAACAAATTAAACCTGTTGGAGATTCCTAGTTAGGATCGATGTATTGTTAGGTATACTTCATTTTGAAATGCATGATAGCACCATTGTTAAGGCAGAATCCTATAAGAGTCTTTATACAGGACTATTTTAATACCTCAGGAAACGAAGCATGTAAAAATTGAAAAATTACCGGACGCTATTTTTCAACTGGAATATCCGAAAAAAGTCAGTAGAAAAGGCGTAAAATTTCGTGGGTATCTTTTTTCATTCATTTCAATATTGGGAAAAACTACGCATTGTAGCATTGTAGATAAAAACGTTCACAGACGACTTTCTTCAATACTTGCTCTTTAAAATTATATTTTCAAAATTAAATAATGTTTATAAACAAAAAAGTTATTGCAAATTAAAGCCGAAAGTAAGCAATTTTGTCAATTGTTTATAATTATTAATATAAACAATAAAAATATTTAATACACATTTCACAATGTGAGTTTTTATGTAGCTACTAAATGTGCAACAGTGTCGAGTAGTTTTTAAACAATTCTATTTATCTCATTTGAGAAAAAAAAGGACATTTTTAAATAGCTGTACAGGTGATTTGTCAATAATTTTATAAGGGATTTTTGGTTTCATTCTCTTCGTGAGGTATCAATTTTTCATGTTTTTAGGAGTATTCCTAAAAGTATATTAATTTTTAATTGTTTACTTAAATACACCATCTGAAAGGTTATGAAAAAACATCTTAAAAAAAAGAAGTTTATACGGCCCATAGAACCGGAGATCATTTTTTCTTAAATTCACACCGCAATTGTTTATAAAAATTCATCATCATTCTAACTTTACAACCCTGCCTGAGTCCTAGCCTCCTCAAGAATTTTTCTCCTGTATATATATATACAGGGTGGCGCACCGAAAACGAAACAGATGCATTTACTGGCAGATGATTCCTTTTTAAAAAAAACGCTTGGACCCGTCGATTTTGTTATCGAGGGGGAAACAAAATTGGCATAAAATCACATTAACATTTGCAGCCCCCTAAGCGGGGGTGGCACCATCCCTAAAATCTTAAATGGAAAGGGGGGTCGAATGATCCATCATTTAAAAGGTCTTTCAACTCCCTTTACAATGATGTAAAATTCATGTACTTCAATTCAGTAGTTTTGGACATTTATTGATTTAAAGTTTAAATACATCATCGTAAGAGGAGATCAATACATAGCAGCAAAGTTGTTAAAAAATAAAGAATGAACTGACCTGTCAGCCGAGTAAATGTTGAAAATGACCACCATTACTTTCCATGCAATAATAAAGATTTTGCTGAAAACGTTGCCGGACATTTTGCAATATTTGAGGAGTAATTTGATGGCACTCATTCACAATTCTTTGTCGTAAATCTTCTAAGGATGTTGGCTGAGTAGCATAGATTTTGCTTTTTAAGTAACCCCACAAAAAGAAATCCAAAGGTGAT
Organism: Diabrotica undecimpunctata; assembly: GCF_040954645.1. Taxonomy (NCBI): domain Eukaryota; kingdom Metazoa; phylum Arthropoda; class Insecta; order Coleoptera; family Chrysomelidae; genus Diabrotica; species Diabrotica undecimpunctata. Next base: position 16,433,399 of record NC_092804.1, on the reverse strand, counting down.
AAATCTGGCGATCTTGGGGGCCATTCAACGGCACCTCTTCTACCAATCCATTGACCTGGAAAGGTCTGATCTAAATAATGCCGATCTCTTAATGCGTAATGTGGTGGGGCACCATCCTGTTGGAACATCAACATATTCTCAACGTATCGACCATCATTCTGATTTTCAATTATATCTGTTAACGCACGATCTATGGCATTTTGCAGTAATTCCAAATACATTTCACCAGTCAAATTTCCAGGTAAGAAAAAAGGACCAACCAAATGATCGCCAAAAATGCCAGTCCAAACATTTAATTTTTGTGGCTGCTGTGTGTGTACCTCATGGTAAATTCTGGGATTAGAGTCCGACCAATATCGACAATTATGACGATTTACTTCGCCATTTAAAAAAAAAGGAACATTAGTCGGAAAAGCAAATGTTAAATAAAAATTGTTCATCGTTTGTAATTCGTTCACTCATAACTTCACAAAATTCTAATCGCTTATCAAAATCGTCTTCATTAAGTTCTTGTACAAGGTGAATTTTATACGGATGAAAATTATGGGCCTTTAGAATCCGTTGGATAGTACGTCGACTAACACCACACGAAGTTTGCAATTTGCGGGTACTTAATGTAGGATCTACAATAACTTGCCCTAAAACCCCCACTTCTGTTGCTTCGTTCCTTATAGGATTTTCAATATTACGTTTTTTATTGGCGACTGATCCAGTTTCCCGAAATTTAGCTACAAGTTCTAGAACATATTTTCGGTGCACATTATTGTTCTCATGTCGCTCATTAAAAATTTGTGCTGTTCTATTAGCGCACTGATTATTTCCGAAAAATATTTCAATAATTTCAACCCTTTCTGCCGTGAAATATACCATGGTTAATTTATGTATAAAGCAATAAATGATATTTTAACAACAAAGATTGGTCAAATCAATCGCAAACTAATGTACTATTTCCTATTTAAAATAAGTACGTGGCATTCTCTACTTATCTTTCTTCAAGACACAACTTTTTTTGTCACAAAGGACACTTCAATTGCTATTTTTATTATTAATAAACCATGGGCGTAGTAAATAAAAGCATTTACTTATCAAGAAAATGCTTTTACTCAAATTTCTTCTGAAAGAAGTACACACTAATTTGATGTACCTATTAAAGTCTACTTTAAACTTTAAATCAATAAATCTCCAAAACTACTGAATTGAATACATGAATTTTACATCATTATAAAGGGAGTTGAAAGACCTTTCAAATAATGGATCATTCGACCCCCCTTTTCATTTAAGATTTTAGGGATAATGCCACCCCGCTTAAGGGGCTGCAAATGTTAAAGTGATTTTATGCCAATTTTGTGTCCCCCTCGAAAACAAAATCGACGGGTCCGAGCGTTTTTTTAAAAAAGGAATCATCTGCCAGTAAATGCCTGTTTCGTTTTCGGTGCGCCACACTGTATATATATATATATATATATATATATATATATATATATATATATATATATATATAACAAACACTGTCCTTTTAAACACACTGTACATCAGTGTATAATTCTTCAACTATGAATATTCTTACAAACTAGATCAACTTTCTAGTTTTAATTATTAAATGAAACTTTTGCGAAGTGCAACCGGAACTGATAATACCCCATGGAATAAATAGCACATTACATGTTTGTTTTTTATTTTTATCTTTGTCTAATGATAAATTATTATATTAGAGAGACACTTTTAAATGACAAAATTATCTATTTTCTAGACTATGATTAAACAATTGTCATCTATAGAATAATTTTCTAGTTCAAAGACATTTTTCAATAGTTGTTATTGCTAGTCTAGTCGTACGTATTGTTTTGATAATTTGTTTAATAATACTGACAATTGCAATAATTTTTAACATAAATTCAAAATAAAAATGGAAACAATGCAATAAATTTTCTAGGCATATCCTACACAAAATAAATTTTCACATATTTCACATTATCACATTTAGTTTTGTTGAGAATTCCACTCCTATGTAAAACATTATATTTAAAACTCATAAAAATATAGTTAGATGTTGAATAAATTATTATTATTAATATTACTATTATACATAAGCAAGGGCAAGGGAATTAGTAACCTACTATGGTTTGTTTTTTAACCAGGAGGAGTAATTCAAATTTACCGCACCGTAATGCTTGTTTGTAATTGATCCAACCGCAGGTAAGTTTACTCCACTAAATTATGACATTTTGACACCAATGACATTTATGAAATTTTAAAATTCAAAATTTATATCGACGATTTTTTGTATTTTCTGCGTTATTCCTTTAATTTTTAGATTTTTCGTTTGTATTTATATAAAAAACAGTTCTTTTCAAAACTATTTAGCGACGTATGAGTGGTATTAAGAGAACAATATGGATTCAATGCCAAGTACTAAAGGTAATTATCCTTCTCCACCTAAAAAACGCCGAGTAGATTTGGGTCATTTATCATCAAATGAAAAACAATGCAATATAAACATGTACAAACAAATAAAAATTGATAATCCTGGAATAAAAATAACAGTCATGGTAGCAAAAATAAAACAGGCAACAGGTTAGTTTTGCAGAAAAGAAATTGTTAAAATCAAGGCTTACTATAATAATGTGCTAATTGTAGGTTTTGCGAATTCAACTATTTACAGAACAATTAAGGATTATAAGCAGACTGGAACAGTAATATGTCCTAAAAATATTGGCGGTCCTAATATCCTTGCAACATACGATGAAAGAGTTAAAACATCTGTACGACATATAGTAGACAGCTTCGTTTTCAAGAATGAAATGCCCACTTCTTTCTTCAACTTCTTCATGACAATCCATCATTTTTTATTGTAATTAGAAAAACTTTTAGTTTACTCCTCCTGGTTGAAAAACAAACCATAGTAAATTACGAAATTACAAAATTACAATTCTTGGTTTAGAAGAAAAACAATATTTTAACTATAACATAAAGGTGTCAAGTGTTTTTAAATGCGTTGGTAGAGGGAGCAATGTTATCTCTTAGGTTATTCCAGCTCTCAAAAACTCTATTTGGTAGAGTGAAGTTCAAAAGAAGTTAGGTTAGCCATACTAAGTTTTTCTGCATAAGAAGGTCTTCTCGGTTCCAAAGGAATTCGAGTGGCTTTTCTGTGAAAGTTTTCCAACAAAGATTTGTCTCGAATTAAATCAGAATATCACGTTGGTCCAGCATATTCAAGAATGGGTCTTACGTAAAGAGTGTAAAGTTTACGGAATAATTGCATTGAAATTCTCGAAAACACCTCCGAATAAGATATAGTCTGGAGTTCGCACGTTTACAAATAAAAGTAATATGGTCGGACGAAGTTATTCTGCTTTTTACGATAACACAAAGGTCGTTACATGAGAACACAGAGTCTAATGGTTGCCCGTTAACAAAATAAGGCATAAGTGGGTTATTTTTACCAATTAGAAGCACTACTCAGTTTTCCGCATTTAAGGCTAGTAGCCACTTTAAACAGTAAGTGAAAATAGAGTCCAAGTCCATTTGAAGGGTTAGCTGGTTTGTGATTGGATTGGCATATATTTTTGTGTAGCATAGAACGATATTTTACTTGAGACATAATAAGGAACATCGCTGGTATAAACTGTAAAAAGCAGAGGTCTAAGGACAGTACCTTGATGTACTCCACTTTCCACTAATATATAATCTGTCTTGTAAGAAATATTCACCAACCCTAACTTTATAATGTCGATCTGTCAGGAAATCATCCATCCAACGAAGTAAAGTACCGCGAACTCCGAAATGTTCTAGATTTTGTAGGTTATGCCAAAGGTTTTAGAAAAATCTAGATAAATAACGTCGACCGGCTGCGAACTTGTGAAGAGATGACGTCCAGTCGTTAAAACAATGTAGGAGATTGGTTAGAGTAGAGTGATCAGAGACAAATCCATGTTGTGTTGGAATAACATGTTCCTGTAGAAGGAATTTGGTCATCTCAGAAATAATGGCTTCCATGACTTTGCCAACTACTGGCAGCAAGCTAATCGGATAATTGTTGGGGTCGAGTTTGTTGCGTTTTTTACTAATTAGGGGGTAAGGAATTCTGGATAAAAGAATTTTGCATAATTATCGCTAACGGTATTGCAAGCGTGTCTGCACATATTTTTAACAGTTTTGGTGTTAAACAATCTAAACTAGGTGAAGCAGCTGTGCGAAGTTTAATTAACTGTTGTTTGACATGATCCACTGTGAATTCAACTTGCTGTAAGGATGCGCCGACACGATTACAGTTAAAAGCAGGTAGATAACCATCATTCGATTATTTAGTAAAAACCTGTGAAAATTTTAAAGAGATAGTTTCGGAAGATTCTTTGTCAGAAGAGCATAAAGTCTGATTGGGTTTTTGAAGTAGAGGAATGGAAACTTTGGACGTCAAGCAGGATCGTATGTATTTGTAGACTTTTTTTAATGTTACCACTTTTAATGACACTTGCTTCAAATTTTGTCTTGGAGTTTTTAGAAATGTTTGTAAGTTATTTGAAAATCCGCGGTGGTTTTGGAAATCACTGAGAAGCCTGGTGTGTTTAAACTTCCGCCATAGATGTCGTTTCTGATTAATTTGTTTTATTGCTGTTGGGTGTTGGATTTATCCAGGGTTTCAGGTTTTTTTTATAAATCTTACGGAAGGTGGTATTTGTAGAAATTAAATTGGGGACGGCATCAAGAAATACGGTCCACATTAATGGGGGGTCGCTTAAGTCTGCAAAAAATAAATGCCAGTCGATTTGGTAGTTCAGTGTCAACAGAAAAGTCGCTAGTAGCATATGTTACAATATTATTTTTGCGGGGTAGTATTTGATTGAACTGGATGTGAGCCGTTAGAACTGCATGATCTGACTTTCCTATAAGAGAATTGGCTTCGAGAAATGAAATCAGCTGTTCGTCGTTAATAAGCACTAGATCTAAAGTAGAATGTTGGTTATTAATTCTAAATCTAGTAGGTTCTGTGGTAAGTCGTATCAGGTTAGAATTTATTACAAAGCTTTTAAAAATTATGAGCGTTTTCGGCGTCAGATAATGAAGTTGTTGGCCAGGTGATCTCTGGGAAATTAAAATCTCCAGTAATGGTAAGAATATCAAGAGATGATGGTTCTTTAAGTTTTGTAAAGAAAACATTATCGTGTACAAGTAGTGTAACAGATGGACGATATATATATACATACTAAATTAAGGCAAAAAGGATTTTTAATAACAGATAAGTGTATTGCATCTATTCCAGGAATACCTAATGGCTTAATGATAATTTTGAAAATTGTGGTAATAATATCAGATAAATAAATGCATGCACCGCCACCCACACGAATTTCTCTGTCTTTACGATATATTGTATATCCATTTATAGTAACAGAAGAGTCAGGAATTGAGGGTTTAAGCCAGGGTTTGGCAATACAAATAATGGGCGGTTTAAGAAGTTGCACTGTGCATACAAATTCGTCAAACTTCGCGGAAAATGAATCTAAATGTTCAACAGACTAAAATATCATTGTGTTTATGTCCTAAAATAGGAGCCTTAAATAGGAGGAAGTCGGAAAAAATTGAGTGGAGTGACGGGCAAAATCACTAGTAAAACTATATAAAAATGTTGGCGATTTCCTGTACGATTATATCGTAAGTTGAAGAATCCTAGAAAACTGGAAAATACGATATGTGTCATTTGTTCCATCCTCGTACATATTTTAAACCAAACATTTTAAGAGCAAACAGAACTACAACGATTTAATCACAATAGAATATTGTAGGAAGCGGTTAATATCAATAATAACGAGCTCGAGATTAAACATTTACGTCAACATAATAATGACGTGTATCAAAAAATTCAAACGTATTTAGCAGTAAAATTAATTCAATGGCAGACTATATTGATTGACTGAATAATTATTGTATTTAAAAACTTTTTGATAAGAATATATCAAGTTTGTATCAAATAAAGTTTGAATGTTAAAACAAAACATGTTTATGATGTGCTAGGGCGAAAACAGTAGAAATCGACTTTTGATAACTTTTTAGTCCAGTCGTCAGCGACAAAAATGTCACTCCCAGGGCCGAACTGGCTCATATAAAAGGCGCCAAACCAAACTCTTAAAAAAGTCGATAACTCTATGCGCCAGACCCCCCTCTCTCCTAAACTTTTTACATCAAACTTTTTTAAATCCTAATACATGTAAAATAAATCAATATTATTTGTGAATTTTTTTAAGTTTCTTTTTAATTAAAATCCATAAAATAATTTACAATTTTTACAATTTTACTTTAAAAAAATTTTATTTTGAGGTTTAGATTCCCACGTAGAAATTAAAAATTACCGGCAGAACGTCCCACGACACGCCAGTTGTCTCCGAGCTTTTTAACCACAACAACTTTAATGTACGCTATTGCAGCTGGATTTACCGCGGCTGCTGGCACCAGACTCGCCATCCAATTGATACTCGTTAAAGGGTTAGTCTTAGAGTGTACTCATTCAGACTACGGGGCCTCGGATGAGGTGTACAGTCGTACGGTGCGTAATTTGCATTTCTTTTCGATTGCTACAAATTACACCCAATGCCGTCTTCGTGGAAGCATCTTCCGTGACGTGAGATCGTTTGTAATGAGAAAGTGTCAATTCAGTGTTTTTTAGGCATATTTAAATGCCTCATATTTGTTGCCAAAACTCAAAATGGAAATTTCATGTTAAAGGTTTTGAAGATTAGGCACTAAAAATAGAAATTCCACAGCGACTTGTTAACGGAAGTGATAAATTTTATAGATCTTAGAGAATCGTAAAAAATAGCAAAAATTGCGCAACGTTTATTGATCTATCACCTGTGGATAGTACATTCACAGCAAAATGCAGCTTGTTCGTCTCGTTTATAAAGATCAAATCTCTGGCGACTTTACCATTTATTTAAACAGTTACATCATCACTGTATAATTTCTATATATTATGAAATGCAATCTGGAAACACGTGAAGATGCATGCAGTAGAATTAAACCCCCTACAAACTTCCCAACTAACTAAACTGTCGCAACCAACAACGTGGTCAAACAAGACAACATTGTCACAGGAAAGTAGGTACTATATCGTAGAATTAAGTATCTGCAGAAAAAGATATCCAGGAGTTTAAGAACAGAAACAATCAGTACCCAAAAGAGGATTCGGTTTCAAACACAAGATGGTGCAGAAGCGGCACAAAGGCTATACCTTAAGTTCAAATATCTTGGGTGAAAGGTTATATTTTATGGCAATAAATGCGTTTATTTTATTTTATCGATAATGTGACTGCTCATCATAGGTACCTGACTGTTCTAGACTAGGTTTTACTACTCAGGGTTATTATTGGGGACGACACAAAATTTATATATGTTAATACACGGCCCCAAACTGCTTGGACAGTTACTGAGTATCTTGACTTTTTATATGATTCTCCTGTTGAGGATATACTTGGCAATCTTGCACTTGGCAATGTCGTCAAGTTTATCTAGATCACCTATGTGAGGTTATGTACACTACATGCAAATTATGTTTTTGTATCTGTAAATATGTTAAATAAATATACAAGTGGATAACTGAAGAAACACTAAGCCTCATGGAATAAAGAAGATAATACAAAGACAAGGCCGACGAATACAGAAGAAAACAAAGAGAAATAAAACATTTGTGAAGTTGCTGGCCTGTATAATTAGAAAAACGCTAATACTCTGGTAGGTAATGCAAGAAAAGAGTATCTATATAACTTTTTCCAAGATGATAGGCCAAACATACAGGGCAATGTAAATCAAGAGGAACCTGACATTTTATAACAGGTTAGACAGTTAAAGTCATCATCTTCATGCTATAAAATCAGCAAAAACCAAGAATGCAACTGGATGAGGCAAGCTAGTTTGGATTTTTAATGATCTGAATACTACTGGTGAAATATCTGAGGAAAAGCTACAGACTTCAGCCTGCCTGCAGAATTCTGAAGAAACAGCAGACAACAATATGTGAAGAATACAGCCACACATTGAAGATCTTCCTTTGCATTGGAATAATATAAGGTCATTGTGAGAGAAACCTAAATGGAACCCAGATTGAATTTAGAAATACACCTGTGAGGCACTTTTTCACTTAAACGTATTTCTCCAAAAGTGCCGCGATATTTATGTGGCTTTCATCCATTATGAAAAGGATTACAAGAGCATACACAATGAAACACTGTTGAACATATTAAAAACCAAAGGCATTAATGGTAGATAACTATGCATAGAAAACATATTGGAAGCAGAAAACAGTCCTTAGAGTTGCTGGCGAATGTTACATGGAAAGAGGCATCAGACAAGGATGCATTATATCCCTGCATGTATTCAATATCTACTCAGATACAATCTTTTGCTTAAACAGGCTTTGAACACTTTAAAGTGAAAATCAATGGTGAATTAATTAATAATAAAGATACACTGACGACACTGCTATCTTATACAATAGTCTCCAGGGCCTTCAAGAGTTGTTGGATTGCATTAACAAGACAGAAACAGAAATAGGTCTAAACATGAATATCTCTAACAAAAAAATTATGATATTTAGTCACCAACAGTACGACAATGTTTGCCTACAGATAGATCATCAAAACTTTACAACACTTTAAATATCTAGGATGCTACATGACAGAACAACTAGAGTTGAGTAAAGAGCTCAAGTGCAGAATTGAAGCAGCTTGCAAAATGTTTCTGAAAATGAAGAGATTCTTCTATAACGTCAACTTAAACCTAAAATTACACCAAAGAACAATCAAATGTTATATTTGGTCAGTTTTGTTACATTGCACTGAGATCTGGACTGTGAAGGCTGATACAATCAGTTGGCTAGAGGCATTTGATTTGATTGTTAGAAGACTAACAGTAACAACACTACTGCAGTTGATACATAGAATCTATAAAAGCTATGCTAATATTTGTTTTTAAGAAATCGGGTGGGGACCATTTTTTGTCAAATTCTTAATGAAACAACAACAAAAATGTTTTTTAAAGTAATTAGTTAGTAAACTATGGTACAACAAAAAAGGGTTGTCCAAAATAACTTACCTTAAATCATGGGGTGAACATAATTTTATAATTGGAAGTGTACCATGAATACCATATGTAATATTATTAATAGAATAATCCTGTAGTGGATTAGCTTTAAATATAAAAATTGTTGTTTCTTGAGTATCAATATACAAAAATTATAAAAATCAAAAAACATGTTGTTGAATAGGGAGTTAAAAACCCCTTAAAACAGAGTGTCGCATGATACCTCTTTCCATTTCAAAAGTTAAAGATTTTTCTCAAAACAATAATAAACCAAATAATAAAACAGTAATAAAAGCGTGCAAATACTAGCATTTGCAGATGATGTTGACATAATCGCAAGATCAAGAAGAGAAATGATAGAGGCATACAACCAAATAGAACGAGCTGCACAAAATAGTGGTCTTAAAATCAATCAGACCAAAACAAAATATATGCAGGTAAGAAAAAACGCAGAAATAAGGCAGCCACAAAATATAACAATAGGAGAATACAACATAGAGGAGGTAAAAAACTTTATATACTTGGGATCCCTAGTCACGTCTGATAATAACGTTACGGAGGAAGTGAAGAGGCGAATATTTATTGCAAATAAATGTTACCATGGCTTAATTAGACACCTAAGATCAGATAACGTCGCAAGAAAGACAAAATGCCAAATATATAAAACCCTAATAAGACCGGTACTCACATATGGCTCAGAAACCTGGACACTTACTAAAAGAGAGGAAACGTTGTTAGCCACCTTCGAAAGAAAAATCTTGCGACACATATATAAGGGCACAAAAGAAAACGGAATATGGCGAAGACGATACAACTCTGAACTATACAAAATATACCAGGATCCGGATATTATAACATTTATCAAAATAGGACGGCTGCGTTGGATAGGACATGTAGAAAGAATGGAAGAAGGTGAAATACCAAACAAAATATTCAAACAGATGCCAGTAGGAAAAAGAACAAGAGGAAGACCGAAACTGAGATACTTAGAACAAATAGAAAATGATATAACAACCTTAAAAATAAAAAACTGGAGAAAAAAAGCACGAAACAGATCGGAATGGAGAAGAATCCTAGAACAGGCCAAGGCCCAAAAAGGGTTGTCGAGCCAGTGATGATGATGATGATAATAAACCAAAACTTAATAGGTATATTCCATAAACACAGACTTCACTGTTTTCACTGAAATTTATTTTCAATTAAAATGATAAATAAAGTATTCACAGTCCTAAAAAAAATATTAACTAATGAATATGTATTTTAATCAAATTTGATTAAAGTTCATTTATTCGAGCATTCAACGATATATCACTGAATATGTATTTATTTATGAATATTTTAACAGTGTAAATTATTGCAGTACTCAGTTACCATCCTTCAATATCTTAGACCCAAGACATAGCAGACTATAATGCTATACTCATATTATGCTCTAGCAAGGGAGCAAATAAGGCAAAGATAATAGAGCATGTTGGGCCACACACTCTGTACACCCCCAGATCACATTGCCATGACAGCACTGGATTGGAATCTTCAAGGTCAACAGAAATATGCAGACCTAAGAAAACTTAGAGAGGTCAACACTGGATGAAGGGAAAATCATGACTTGAAATCAAGTTCACTGAAGAAATTCTATGGAAGCCCTATCTTCCTCTTAGGAATCTCAGGAGCAGGAGTATATACAATAAAAAGTGAGACTGACCTTATCTCAAATGATTATTAAGTTAATCTAGAAGAAAATTTGCAAAATAACTGTACAGAAAGTACATTTTTAGAAATAGTAATTTAGTTACTGCTTAGCAGAAACACTAGAAACAAAAACTAAAATAAATGGTCCATTTTTGTTATCAATGAAGATATAAAATTACCAAAATTATTACAAAATATCAAAATATTTTTGGTATATAATAAAAATACCAATTAGGCAAGATAGAATAAATACTCATTCTTTCTTATTAGAAATTGATAGTTCTTAATTAAAACAGTGACAGCATTTAATTGTATATAAACAAATATCCTTATATTCTTAACATAAAATTACATTTGCTATAAAATTTTATTATTAATTAATATCAATTGTTTATTAATGATTTAAAGTGCATATTTTACTTTTTCTGTAGATCCGATAGGACATTACATTATTGTCCTGAAAATTAATTTTCCTACCTAAAGAAATTAAAATGCCATTTAATACCTCCTTAATTCAGTTATAAGTTTACTATACTTGTCTGGTTAAGATTATATGTTATCAGTGTTCATTAAATATTATAAGATGATTTAATATTTTATACTAATCTTGAAATAAATCTAAAAAATTAAAAAATAAACACATGTAATTCTGAGAGAAATTTCAAAACTTAAAAACAATGACAAGATATTAAATAATCAAATTTTCAAAAATAATTATTACCAAATATTCAGGTAAATCGATATGATACAAAAATATGCTTAAAGTGTAATTTATCAATAATTAAAGAACAAGAAACTACGAGGATCCAAATTTGATTGATTCAAACCATTAATACTTATTGTATGTTACAAACAATAATCTAACATGTCATCAATGATTTATTTGTTGGCCAACTTTGTGGCATATACTACCATGAAATAATAATAAATTAATTAATAGATAAATTGCAACAATCGATAGATATTTTAAGAAAACGAAAATTAATCAATACGACAACAAAGATCACTTATATTACAAAAAAATTCTGACAACTTACCCTGCATATAAATAAGTCTTCATCGTAAGGAACCTTTTCATACTTTGTGTTAGAAAGTAAGGGCTTTTTCATTTCTATTTCCACCGGTTAAATTAGACAAAAAGTAGATCAATAATCATCACATCGTTACACGAAAACAACACACACACGATTTTCCTATTTGACAGCAATGACCATCAAACGACAACCGCTAATTTGACAGTTGACAATCCCCGAGCACGTTTTAAAATACCAAGGTTAATGAAGGAACATGTGAATGTGAATCGCTATGATGAAATAAATATTTTCACTCGACGGTTTTGGAGCACTCAATCCGATTGACATAGTAAACATATTATTTAAATATTTAACCAAATATTGAGTTATTTATTTGAGTTAAAAATCGAATTTATCAACTAAGCATTTCAATCGATTCAATATGACAAAATAATTCAAATTTTTTTTTAAATTTGTATATCTTCAATTCTCGGTGACGTTGCGGTATTTGAATAAGACATGTACCTTGGTTAAAGGCTATCTTTATACCAGTGGCGTATCTTCAGCTATTAATTTACTTGTTTCAAAAGAATTTATGAAGGGGTTGGAGCAGAAAGGGTATAAGTACGTCTAAGTTAGTTTTGAGAAAATGACTTCCAAAGTAATTTGCATTTTTAAAATTCTGTACAACCCGTTAATTTAATAAAAAATGGTTAAAAATTATATTTGTATTGATAAAATAATATATTTGATAAAGGATTTAGTTAAAAAATTGAATTTGATGCACTTATACTGTTTTTGCACCAACACATTTTTTCATGTAGTTTAAACAAGGAAAAGTAAATAAATACAAAAAGTAAAGTTTCAAATCAATTTTATTAATAAACAGAACATTTTTGGAAGTACCATTAAGATACAATAGAAATATCTACAACTAAATTTTCAAAAACAAAAAATTATTCGTAGTCAGAACTGATCACATCGTCTTCGTTTTCATTTTCTTCTGTAACTTGATCAACTGCACTCGGTCCCGGCTCCATTGCTTCTTCTGATGTGTGATCCTTTTTTTTATTTTTATTTTTTGTCGCCGCACCTTCGTGTTTCATATTCGTATAGAATGCATGGTACACTGGAGGTATATAATCCAAAAGAGTTTGCAGATTTTTCCATTTTTCAAGCTTAATTGGCACTGAACTTATGTGAAGTTGCGTAAAAGTTTCACTAATACAAAGCGATGGCCGTCCAGATAAGTTGGACTCGCATAAACATTTTAGGAATGTACAGATATCATTCAAAACTGGTTTAAATTCAAACAAAAATGAGTCAAAGTCTTTTGCATATCTAAAGTATGCGATATCTCTAAATTTAAGAGGTCTTCCTTCTGTGTCTTTTTTTGGATCTTTTATAAGTCCTTCAAACGAAAAAAACATTTCCTTTTTCATGTTGTGAACTATAAATTTTTTGCAAGAAGTTGCGATTACGTTTCTCCAGTGGTCGGGAATAAAAACTTGAGGATTTCTTTTTTTGTTTTTTTCAATCAAAGCAAAATTCCTGTCACATTCCATATAAGTGCGACCTGGCTCAAGGAATTTGTGATGTATTTCTTTAATGTGGGTGGCTTTCACTAAATACATAAATAACTTGCAAATATTTTTGTTTTTATTTTGGCTCCCACACGAATCGCTGTATGCTATTCCTTTAGTAACAGTGATGGTAGGGATTTGAAAAAATGCACAAGGCACGACCTTATCTCCTGTGAACCACTGCCAGACACAGTTTCATCCCATGTGTACATGCTCCAGTGAGCAAATTATGGACGCAAAAATTGTACGTCCACAGTTGCCTTAGATAAAACACCTTTGATGTAGTAAGTAATGGCGTGGCCAACGTTTGCTGTAGATCGAAACATATTACCACAGTATCCTTCGAAGTTTTGTTGCTTTTAATATCCAGTTCTTTCATATTACATGCCTTTTGCGCCTTTCTTTGATGAAGTTCTAAAAACACTGTAGCATTTTTAATACTAATTTCGTTTCCAGAGTTCTTTACAATATTCTGCAAGTTGTCGCACTTTGAGCAGGTGTCGGTGTGGGGCTTGTGAAATCGCAAATTAAATTCACTGTTAAAAACATTACGATGGTAACTCATCTTAACGACTGGCTTATTATTTTCGTTACAATATTGTGTATATAATAAGTACATCTTTGCAACTTTAAGATCTGGGGAAAGATATCGGGTATTTAAGTTATCTTTACGAGAGTAGTGGCTTTTGTATTTAGGGGACATATTTATACGCTGAATTAGAGTCTCTCGAGTATTTTTGTAAACTTTGTTACCACTTTCATTTTTTCCCCATTTATCAGGCTCTGTTATACCAAATCTATCAGTTTTTTCACATATTGTAGTAAACCGTCTATTACTAATATCAAACGTTTGGAGGAAAAATGCTTTACATACTCGCTTATTTATTAGCATGATTTTTGTAGAAAAATTTCGATGTTTTGTAGATCCTTGATTCCTCCTAGCAACTTCCTCCTTTTTTATGCAAGACGATAAATATGCTGTTTGCAAGTCGTAACTAGAAAGCTTATAAAATTTATCAAATAGAGCTTGTCTGTCTACCTCAGAAATAATTTCGTTACACTTAAATCTGCATGTATGATCAAAAGGTCTTAATTGCTTACTTGGATGGATGACGTTCTTGTGTCCTACATACTGCTTGCCTTCGGTTCTTAACTTCTTTGTTTCATTTCTTTTCCAGGCGCCGATATTCCTGTTTCGTTTTCTTGTTTTACTTGGCATGACATGTGCAGATTTGCTAGCACTGCTTGACTCTGACTGTTCAGATTCTTCTGAGGAATGTACATCATCGTCTTCTGGTCGATAGTCTTCATCTTCTTCCGTTTCATAAGGATCTAACTCGGATTCAAATTTTTGAAAAAGATTGAAAAAACAGGAACATAACCATAAAATTAAAGCTGAGATTATTCATTTTGATCTTACCCTCTTTGCTACTAGCTAGCTATCTCCATAAATACAAGGTAATAAATATATTTCGCTTTATATAA